>NC_134362.1:138730045-139030045 GCF_048569485.1 Anomaloglossus baeobatrachus | reverse complement strand
TTTTTTGCTTACCGCCGCCCCCAATGGAAGTCAAGTGAGTGATCACGTGACTTTCAGTGGTTGCCATCGTAGCACAGGGTCATGTGATGACACCTGCAGCTATGATGTTTCACTTTCGTTTTCCCTCGGCACGGAGCAGAGGGAAACAGGAAGTGACTGTATCTGCTGTTTACAGCTGTATAGCTGTGATCAGCAGATAGATAAGAGTGCTCAGATTGCTGATTGCTATAGCCCCCTAGGGGGACTAGTAAAATAAGAAAAAAAATAGTAAAAAAAAAGTTTAATTACAAAAAAAAACAAAAAAAAAAACACACACACCTAAAAGTTCAAATCACCCCCCTTTCCCCCCATTGAAAATTAAAGGATTAAAAAATAAATAAATATGCACATATTTGGTATCGCCGCGTTCAAAAATGCCCGATCAAAATATAAAATCAATTAATCTGATTGGTAAACGGCGTAGTGGCAAAAAAATTCCAAACGCCAAAATTAGGTTATTTGGTCGCTGCAAGTTTTACGCAAAACGCAATAACAGGCGATGAAAACGTAGCATCTGCGCAAAAATGATACCATTGGAAACATTAGCTCGAGACGCAAAAAATAAGCTGTCACTGAGCCATAGATCCCAAAAAATGAGAACTCTACGGGTTTCGGAAAATGGCGCAAAATGAACGCCACTTTTATTGGACAAGCTTGTGAACTTTTTTAACCCCTTAGATACAAGTAAACCTATACATGTTTGGTGTCTACAAACTCGCACCGACCTCAGGCATCATACCCACACAACAGTTTTGCCATATAGTGAACGCCGTGAATAAAACATCCCAAAAACTATTGTGCCATCACACTTTTTTTGCAGTTTTTCCACACTTGGAATTTTTATTGCTGTTTTCCAGTACACCAGATGGTAAAACTTATGGTTTCAGTTAAAAGTACAACTTGTCCCTCAAAAAACAAGCCCTCATATGGCAAGATTGACGAAAAAATAAAAAAAGTTACGGCTCTCGGAAGAAGGGGAGCAAAAAACAAAAACGCAAAAACGGAAAGTGCCCCGGGGGTGAAGGGGTTTAAATAGAAATTCCAGGCCCCATCCTGTGTGTTTCATATACCATACATCCCTGCTGTGCAAAGACATTAGGAGGAAATAGGTGGGGGGGGGGATGATGCCACTGTCTTGCTGTCTACCTGAAATATTTTTAAATATAAAGACTCCAAGATGGGTCTCCAAGCTGTTTCTTGTCCATACTGGCAGAGGTGTGGGAACAAGAGGTCTAATCCTGTAATTCATGTATCTCTGGATTTTTAAAATGCAAATGCCAGGCCACATCCTGTGTGTTTCATGGACCATACCTCCCTGACGTGCAAAGACTCTGTGGGGAAATGGGGTGAGCAATTGATTACATTGTCCTGCTGTCTGCCTGAAATGTTTTTAAATATCAAGTCTCCAAGATGGGTCTCCAAGTTAAGTCTTGTCTGTACTGGCAGGGGTGTGGGATCACCAGCCCAATACCTAACTCTCATCTACCTCAATATTTTTTATGTCAATAGTTTAGGAAGCTAATTGCTATGCCAAAACAGTGGGGCTGCACTGTAAAATGTATTTTTGCTGTTTTGAAAGCTTTTTAAACACCCCTAAAAGTGTTTTATCTGCCTTAAGTTTGGTCTCTCATTGAATCCAATTGGGTTTGAAAAGGTTCTGCGAACATACGATTTGTTCACCAATGCTCGGCAAACCGAACTTTGAAACGTTTGCTCATCTGTAGTTGGGGGTGCAGGTGGATGTCCTAGAGGAGGTGGAGGAAACAGGAATAGAGGGATTTAAAGACTTCAGGATGTCTTTTGTCTTTAATTGTTTAATAATTTTATCTTTTTATGTGTTTCAGGTTTACTTTTGGGGAAAATCGTGGGTCATCGCTATTGGTTGCGGTGGACTTTTTTATTTTAAAAAAAAAAAAGGGGGAATGAGGGCTGTAGTGTGTGTGCGGGGGGGGGGGGGGTTACAACCTCATCGCCAGTCTCTATAGTTCGACTAGTGAAGAGTCAGGACCACATAATCCTCACCCTGAAACTCCTTCCTTCCACTATGGCAAGTCTAAGGAGACAAATGACCCCACACGTTCCATTTATGGCTTTTATAATTTTCCATTTATGGCTTCTTCTGGCCTCTCAACATGCACGGTTCAAGAGGCACATTAGGAGATGGTGTGCTGTGATGCCCAAATATTTAAGCAGCCATGGTCAGAAGAAGGTGACTGAGAGGAAAGTTAATTACTGTCTCAAGAGGTGGATGATTATGAGACACACTTGCCAGCAAGCAAGCATTGTTGACCTTAGGGAGATCAACATATCCACTGCAGAGACACCAGGGGGCATTGCTCTAGAATCACTGCGTTGAGAAACACGTGATGGTGTCTCCGCAGTGGATATGTTGATCTCCCTAAGGTCAACAATGCTTGCTTAAGTAGTCTTTTACTAGGCATTGCCCCCACTAGCCAGATTCCTACTCCACACTGATGAGGGGCAAATACCCCGAAACGGCTGTCTGTGGATGGATACCATGTTTGGTATAGGTGGTCTCCTTGACTGGAGACTGCCCTTCCCGTGGTTGTTCCTTCCCGGTGAAAGACCTGGCTAGTTTTCTGGCAGCGTTGAGAAACACGTGATGGTGTCTCCGCGGCTTTCTTATTTACACTTGCCAGCAAGTCAGACGAAGTCTAGAAGTCATGAGGAGGAAAAGAGTGTGAAAGTGTGGTGGACATTTAAGTCCCTTACCCAACATGACAAGGTTGCATGCAGAGCAAGGAGAGAAGCTTAGAAGGGGAGGGATCCACAGCACCGCAACAGGTAGCAAAATGAAGTGAAGAGGCTAGAGGAAGAAGGCGAACAAGTGTTCCCCAAAGCACCTACACACGGCAAGACCTCAAGACAAGGGTTAAGTATTCCCCAGTCTGGCACTTTTTACAGAAAGTTTGGATGGCAAGAAAATGGTAATTTGCAACCTGTTATGTACTAAGCTCAGTAGAATCAAGACCACTACCAGCCTGACCACCATGCTCAGGCACATATCATCCAAATACTCGACTAGGTAGGCCAAAAGCCTGGGTTCACACACATTATCTGCCGGTAACTCCACTGACTCTTCCCCTGTGCTACATGCCTGTCATCCCCCTGTCCAGAACACAGGCATGGATGCCTTCCTCCATGATGCTGTACTTGCACATTCACAAACACCATCAACAAGCACATCCACCTTTTCGTCCCAGCGCACTTTCAGCTGTTTCTACCCTAGGCTTTGGAACCCAAGTCGGACACTAACCCACAGGCCCAAACACTAAGCAGCCAAAATGCAACAGAAAAATGACACAGGAGTGAAAGCCTGTTTTCGTAAGATGTTTAAAACATTACTTGAACTGTTTTTGTTATGTTAAGACAATAGGTGGCAGCAACATCTCTAGTTTGGTATTTATTTTATTATATACTGTATATCACTGTCAAATAAGTGCATGTTAAACGTTCTTCACAAAGCATTCAGAATCTAAAACTTGACATACGTTTGCAAAATAATTTTTTTCTCAAAGTAACAAAATGCAAAGAAGAAGAAAAGTAAAGTAACTATTATAGAGATATCAATAAACAATAGCCCCAGCACAAGGTCAGCTGCAGTCCATTTTTATATTGAAGGTTGATTAATCTGTGCTGTCCAATTTTACAATTCCATTTGTGTAAAGCATATAATCCTTCTTTCCTCATACAGAGCTTGCAGTCCCCTGCTTCACACAGCGCTTACAAGCATCTGCCACACTTCACAGCTGCACTAGGTAGAGCTCACTGAATATACAAAGCTGCTGTTGAAGTCAATGGCAAACTATTCCTAATGGCAGTTTACAATATTTTTTGCAACAGACTCCTTAAAAGTCTGGTATAGGAGACAGGTATGAAATATAAGAATATCTTAGGCAAAACTCTAAAATAAACCCTGAAGGCCGCTTTACACGCTGCGATATCGTTACCGATATCGCCATCTTGCGTACCTGCCCCCATCAGTTGTGCACCACGGGTAAATCGCTGCCCGTGTCACACAACATCGCCCGGACCCATCACACGGACTTACCTTCCCTGCGACGTCGCTGTGACCGGCGAACCGCCTCCTTTCTAAGGGGGTGGTTTGTTCAGCGTCACAGCAACGTCACTGAACCGCCGCCCAATAGAATCGGAGGGGCGGAGATGAGCGAGAAGAACATCCCGCCCACCTCCTTCCTTCCACATTGTGGCCCGGAGGCAGGTAAGGAGAGGTTCCTCATTCCTGCGGTGTCGGTGTGTGCTGCCGCAGGAACGAGATGCAACTTAGTTACTGCTGCAGTAACGATATTTGAGAATGGACCCCCATGTCACCAATGAGCGATTTTGAACGTTCGGCATCGCTACAGCGGCCGGATGTGCGTCACAAAATCCATGACCTCAACGAGATCGCTGTAGCGATCTCGTAGCATGTAAAGCCCGGTTTACTGTTATACCTCACTGGAAGTCCCATACTGGACTTGAAATTACAGTGAACAAGATTATTTACCATTGTAATTTTCTTTTTTTTTTTTTTAGAACAAAATATTAACAAGATGTCACAATGTAACTGTAGGGTTGCGAGAGACAGGTGGCTTCTTTACAGTCCCTCACGCTAGGGGACCCTAGGCTATCCCTAAACTCAAGGTTACCCCTAATGGTTGAGATGCCTGAGTCCGATGCATGGCTATTCTCCTGACCAGATCTAATTTGTAACCCTCTCTTTCCCCCCAGGGAAGGAAGGTGCAGGAGTGTGATGGTAAGAAAGATTAAGACAGAGAGGAGAAAACCAAAAGTAAGACACACTGCAAGCTCACAGACACGAAGAGTAAAATAGTAAGGAGAAAAAAAATAGCTGGAATGTAGCAACACAAAGGCAACAAGGTTTCGCACCAAAACTCCTGTATTGTTGGCGTCCCTATAGGGACGCTGATTAACTCACATCTGCAACCGGGCTGCATCCTCCCCCGCACTACCATAGTTGTCCATGTGTGCTTTTGCTTCCTCCCCCTCCCGGAGCCTGTGTATGCAGCTCAGGTCTCCTGGGAGTTTGCTTAGGGCATGCACACGCACATCTACCCTCCTCTTCAGGGACCGGCGTGCCATTTCACGGAAATGTCTCTCAGCCTATGGATTTGAAACACTAAGTATTTAAGGCACCCTCCCATTAGGGGAGGTGCCTGTACAACTCTTTTAGTTAGTTATGTTTCCAGTCTATTAACTAGTTGTCAAGTCCCATTATTCCTGTACCTGCCTTGCATGTTATTCTTGTACCTGCCTTGGTGTCATGATTCAGAGCATTATCACTCGAAATGCATAGACCAGGACTGACCTGTGTCTATGTTTTTAATTTTTCTATGGAATCAAATAAAATGAAGATTTTATGAAAGTTTTCATATGCTGGTTTTTCTATTTGGACCGGCTTTCCCATACCTGTCTACCGTATCGAGCCCACCATTTCTGTCTGTACCCGCTTGCTTGTCTGCCTCAGCCATCCCGCCTGTATCTGCCTGCACCCGAGTCCGTATCTGAGTCCACCTTCTCTCCTGGAGGTCAGCTGCAACAGTCCCGGTCACTGTTCTGGTACAGATACCTGGTGTTCTGCCTCATGGTAGTTGCTTAGTTAAGCCCCTCCCACTAAAGGGTAAGCCCTTGTTCCCCCTGTGGTCCAGTGGGTTCATTCTTTTTTGCCGCCTCAACAACACCAGCAGTGAGCATTACAGTTTGTGCAGGCCATGGACACCATTTCGCTGCCAACATTGTAATGGGAAATGTTGCAGATGCAGGAGCAGCACGAGCAGATAATGCCCTTTCTGCAGACCATTAGCACCTGTCTGAATGTTTTAAGTCCGGCTGTCTCATCGGCATCCATCCAGCCCGAGAGAATCTTTGCTCTGTTTGTCTGTTCCACCTCATTTTGACGGAAATCCCAAGCAATGCCGAGGATCCATTAACCAGCATTTGGGGCCATTATCGTTGCACTTTGAACTTTTGACACATTGGTTCACTTCAGAGCGGGCCAAAGTGGCTTTCCTGATGTCGCATCTTGGTGGGGAAGCTCTCCCTTGGATTAACCCTCTGTGGAAGAGAATCAAATTAAACAAAAAAGTTCAGCCTGCCAGTCACCCGACGACCTTTCCATTAGGGTGCACGGAAGAAAACAGAGGGAGGGCGGTCCACCACCACAGGAAAATTCAAATGCAAAGAAAAAAATCCAGCACCTGTAGTTCGATCTTCAATTTAAATTAAACATCCTTTTATTGGAAACATGTTAAAATATACATGTATAGATAGAAAAACCTTACGCGTTTCAGGTAATAGCGAGTAAGGGTCACTATGACCTGAAACGCGTAAGGTTTTTCTATCTATACATGTATATTTTAACATGTTTCCAATAAAAGGATGTTTTGTTTAAATTGAAGATCGAACTACAGGTGCTGGATTTTTTTCTTTGCATTTGGATATTCCTCTGTGGAGAAGTAGAGATATGGTTGCTTCAGATTTTCTGGAAGCCTTCCGGAAAGATTTTGATGAACTAGTTCTTGTCGCCACAGCTACATCTTCTCTCCTGCTGTTACGTGAAGGTGTACAACTGTCGGCCAATATGCGGTTCAGTTCTGCATACTATCCTCAGAACTAACCTGGAATAATCAGGCACTAGTGGCCGCCTTTTGGGAAGGCTTATCTGAGAAAATTAAAGATGAACTGTCTGACCATGATATTCCCACTGTCTTGGATGACCTGATCCTTGGCTACTCAGGTCAACCTCCAGTTTCAGGAGCGATCCATTGAGGTGAAATGTGATGGGGAACAATACTTCTGGATGTATCCATCCAGAGGCTGTTGATGTCCCAGCTTCCAATTGCCACTCCTGCTCCCGAACCCATGAAGGTTGACCATATGAAGATGTCTGAACAATGATCAGGATCATTATCAAGCCATGGGTCTGTATTTCTACTGCGTAGGTGCAGAGCACTCATCCATGCATCTCCATTAAGGCCAGGACCCTCCTGCATAGGGCAAGTTGGAGAGGTGATCTTTGGTAATAACAAATCTTTGTTGACCCAGCCTGTGTCTATATTATGTAATAACATTTGGTGCTCTGAGATGGCCCACCTGGACAATTGGATCTGCTGGGAACTTTATTCAAAAGGCGGTGGTGGATCGTTACCAGATCCCATCATCCAACGCCTCCGGAGTCCCTTGACAGTATCTTTGGTGGAAGGAACACTGTTGTGAATATCATCAGAGATGGTGCTGTTCCCGAGAGTGTTTCTGGGCTCCCTCTGGTCACTAGTAATGGTAGTTAGTCACTCCGACAGGTCCAGAAGATGATTGCTGTTCCAGGAAGCCTATGGAGTCCAGCCTGGGGGAATAAAGGAAGGCAATTTCTGTCTAGCCTTTGCCGGTGATAAATGTTTCTGCTCCATGAGAAAATGTCCTGAATTTTGTCCTCCAGCTTTGAGGCTTTTGCCTTTCCTTGTAGGTTCTGTATTTGCATTTTTTCTGCTCCTTTTTGGATTCTCCAGGAATGATTTCTGCAGCATTTTTTTTTCGTTCCTTTGCATCGGTTTTGTTTCCATGTCATCCTGGTCTGCAGCTATGCCTGTATGTATTTTTGTTTTTTCCTTTTGAGATTTAATTAGTTTTCATGCACCTTTTTGTTTCTTGTGTGTGAATAAGTGCTCTCCCTGCACTTTGTTGGGAGGATGATTTATTCCCAGCAAGAAAGGGAGTTTTGCTCCCTGTCTGATCTAGAGTTTTTCATGTATTTGCACAAGACTTCCTGATATAGTGGGAGAACTTGTAGAGCTGTAGGGGGAAAAAGCGCAATAGGGTCTTACCCGGTATGAGGGTAGAGAGACAGAAAGAGGTACACTCACCTGGTAGGGTTGTGAAAGTCACAACTCCTTATGATCGCATGTGAGTGCCTTTTTGTGGTTTAGCAGCGGCCCCGGAATGCAGTATATAAAATATAGGTCAGGTAAAGAGAAAACCGGTTTAAATGCCGCGCTAAAAACCACTGATGTTGTAGATGAAAAAGATTTCCTTTATTTCATAACTCTACGCGTTTCAGAGACATCTCCGTCTCCTTCCTCAGGAAAATAAATCATATATGATTTATTTTCCTGAGGAAGGAGACGGAGATGTCTCTGAAACGCGTAGAGTTATGAAATAAAAGAAATCTTTTTCATCTACATCAGTGGTTTTTAGCGCGGCATTTAAACCGGTTTTCTCTTTACCTGACCTATATTTGATATAGTGGGAAGAAAGATCATGTGATCTTTTAAATGAATTTTTGATTATCAGTTGTTGATATTTTTTAGGGTTTTTATTAGCTGTGACCAGCATATCTATCTATCCTATCCTTTTGTATCCAGCTAGCAGGACCTAACTTTGCTCAACCTTATGCTTTCCATCTGTGTGTTGTTTTTTCTTATATCACTGTCGTTATATGTTGGGGGCTTGTCTCTTTCCTTTGGGGCTGTTCTGAGGCAAGTCAGGATTCCTCATTTCATCTTTGAGGTTAGTTAGTTCTCCGGTGGTGACGAGGTGTCTAGGTTGGTTAGAAATGCTTCACTGCTACTTCTAGTTGTGTTTCTGCAGTTAGTGGATTGCAGCCAGCTAAGTTTCCAACTACTCTTGTGCCTTATTTTCCATCATTTTTATGTTTTTTTTGCAAGATCTTTTGCGTTCTCCTGACCATAGCAGAACACTCTGGACAGGACCTTAATTTCCCAGCAGATGGAACTTCAAGTGGGAGCTTTACATATGAAAAATATATCTTTCCTGGTGCTTCCAAACTTGTCCTGTCCACTGGTTCTGAGTCTGCCTTTGCTCTGAATTCACGAGCCTGCAATGGACTGGAAATCTGAAGATGTGCTTCATTGCGGGCAAAATTGCCATTAAAGAAGTCTGGTTCCTGAAGCCCCAGTGATGAGTACCCTGAAAGCTGATTCTATTTTCCTTTCAGGATCCAAGAAGAAGCCCCTCAAACAGCAGCCATCCAGTCTACCCCTTCCACCGACCATGTCATCACCCACCATCTCTGAAGACAAGTTGCTGGAGAAAAAAAAAACCTCTAAAGGGTGCTTTACACGCTGCGACATAGCTAACGATATATCGTCGAGGTCACGTTATTAGTGACGCACATCCGGTGCCAGTAGCGACATCGCAGTGTGTGACACCAAGGAGCGACGATCAGCGATCGCAAAATCGTCCAAAAACGGTGATCGTTGACACGTCACTCCTTGACTTAATATCGTTGCTGCTGCAGGTACGATGCTGTTTGTCGTTCCTGCAGCACCACACATCGCTACGTGTGACACCGCAGGAACGACAAACATCTCCTTACATGCCGTCCATCGGCAATGCGGAAGGAAGAAGGTGGGCGGGATGTTACGTCTCAGCTCATCTCCGCTTCTATTGGACGGCCGCTTAGTGACGTCACGGTGATGTCGTTGTCATGCCGAACGCACGTCGCCTTTGAAGGAGGGATTGTTCGGCAGGCACAGCGACGTCGCTGCACAGGTATGTACGTGTGATGCTGCCATGGCAATAAAGTTCACTACGGCAGCAATCACCAAATGTCGCACATATGACAGGGGCGTGTGCTATCATGCTGGACATCGCTAGCAATCGCTAGTTTGACGCCCTGGACTAGCCAGGTAGTCACAGGTAGGCCCTTGCATAACACTCGTCCCCTAAAAAGGTGTCATCAGCCACCCTTAAAACCATAGTCACCTCCCTCAGAGCTTAATGGACACACCAGGGGGGGCGAAGCCAGGCGGTTAGCACGCCCACCGAGGAGTTCAGAGGGCCTGAGGAAGGAAAACAAAAGGACAGTTCAAGTTCAGTTTGGGTAGTAGAGAGGAGTGAGGAGTGAAGTGCCAGGGTCGTAGCCCTGGTACCTCGGCTAGGAGGCAGATGGTGGCCTTAGCCTGCAGGAGCCGGGAAGCTGGCCAGGTGAAACCGTGGTGGACCGGGACAGGGTAGTGGCCCGCCGGTACCGACCCGGGGAACCGACTGGAAACCGGAGCACACAGGGGGGTACTCAGACCCTGAAACGAGGTCCAAAAGCCACTGGACTGAGTTAATTCACTGATTGAGGTCTGGACTATAGGTCCTTTCCCACCCAAGTCCTGACTGAAGACAACAGCCCACCGAGGGGGATAGAAAGCCACCGCACAGGCAGAGAGATCCCACGGGCCAGCATCTGCGGGCAAACAGGCTTTTCCAGCACACATACCACCGGGGAGCAGACTGCCGTCGCTGAAGCGAAGGCAGCCTACATACACACTACACAGTACAGGAGAAAGGCAAAGACCACCAACCCGAGTAGGGGGGGACCAGACGCAGTCGGTTGCGGGCACCGACCACCATCATCTTGGTTTACCACAGACTTTTGTGCATCAATCATAGTGAGTACAACTGTGACCTCGGCCCCACACCCCCCTGCACCGACATACCATATAAATCGGGTCTCTGGGCCATCACCCCTGCCCACAGAGGGGTTAACACCTTTGCTGCGCAACATCTCTCCCGGGGTGCCTAGTAAACAGTAGCGGTGGTGTCCACATTAACCACAGCCCGTGGGTGGCATCACGAACTTAACCAAAACGGGGGCTCCGGCCATAAACCCAACCCCTACGTAGCGCCAGCATCCTTTCAGAGCGAAGTGACCCCGGGTCTGGAGGTGCTCAAGCCACCCACCAATGAGCCCAGATCCGAGAGGCTCGGCTGCAGCCGAGCGCAGGGCAGAACACTAGCGATGTCGCAGTGTGTAAAGTACCCTTTACAGACATGGTGAAGAGGGGATGTAAGGGGGAGAGGTACTGTAGCTCCGGTATTCCTTCAGGTACACCGACTCATTCAACCCCATTGCCGAAATGCTTACTAACCCGCTTTCCCACGTTTGTACACATATACTCCTTCTTCCTCCCCCTCTCGAGGCCTGTGCATGCAGCTCAGGTCTCCCTGCAGTGTGCTTTGGGCACGCATGAGTGCACACCTACCTTTCTCTTAAAGGGCTGGTGTGCAATTTCAGCCTATGGCTGAGAGATGCTAAGTTTTTAAAGCACCCTCCCATTAGGGGGAAGTGCCCGTGCAACACCTATTTTTAGTTAGTCTTCAAGTCTGCTAGCTAGTTGTCAGTTCCCATGATTCCTGTGTCTGCCACCCGTACCTGTCTATCCTGTTGTGCCCACCATTGATGCCTATACCCATCTTCTTGGCTGCCTCAGCCATCACGCCTGTACTTGCCTGAACCCAAGTCTGTACTTGGGTCTGTCTCCTCTCATGGGGGTCAGCTGCAACAGTCCTAGTCACTGCTCTGGGAGTGGTAGATGGCGTTCTGCTTTATGTTGGGTGCTTAGTTAACCCCCCCCACTAAAGGGTAAGCCCGGGTTCTCCCTATGGTCCAGTGGATCCACTCTTGCTCACCACCTCAACAATACCAGTGGTGAGTGTTATAACTGCTCATAGCAACAATGCACAACAACCACCAGTAAGCCTGGATCACAGCAACTCACCAGACCAGTATAAGTGAACTATAGTTGGAATTTATGAAATAGTCAAGCCAGCATACAGTATATAGGTAGGGATAAAACATGATTTGCTCCGCCACATCATGTGATCAAAGAGACTAACAAGCATCCCAGTAGAGATGAATTCTTGCTAGCCCACTTAAGCCTGTGGGTCAATGATCACGACTCCCTGCGCTGATAACATACATCAGAGAAGTTAGAAGGCAGAGTACCACAATCTGTAGTTTCCACAGATCCTGATTAGAGATGAGCGAACCGGTCCCGGTTCGGCTCGAGGTCGGTTCGCCGAACGGAGCTCCCGTTCGAGTTCGGCTCGTCGAACGTTCGACGAACCGAACTCGAACTGCATAGGAAACAATGGCAGGCAATCACAAACACAGAAAAACACCTAGAAAACACCCTCAAAGGTGTCCAAAAGGTGACAAACAACTCACAACACAACACAAACACATGGGAAAGTGACAAGGACATATACTCATGCGAAAACAAAACAGCTGGACAAGGAAAAAGAGGAGGACACACAGATATATGAGTATATGCAAGGAAACATTGATTCCATTATTGTGCAACTTGAGCCCTGCTCATTTTAGGCTTCCAATCTTGATAAATTGCCTGAGCTAGCCACGTACGCCTTGGGGATCTTGTCGTGTCCTGCAGCCAGCGTTCTCTCGGAACCTGTCTTCAGTGCTGCTGGGGGTCTGCTGGCAGATAAGCACATGTGTCTGTCCACTGACAATGTGGACATGGCTCTCAGAGGACTTTTCTTCCCCTGGGTCAGCCAGGGGAGGCGAAATGCACGTGTATTTTTGAGAGTGCTTCATGCAAAGCATCTTTTTCATTTTGAAAAGGGGGGTCAAGTGATGTCAGTCAAGTGCGGTGTGTGTGGCCCAATTAGTGGCAACGAGGGAGACTGTGGTTGGAGTCCCCTCGCTTTTGAAAAAAGAACCAAGATGAACAAGTCATGGCTCTCAGAGGACTTTTCTTCCCCTGGGTCATCCAGGGGACGGGAAAGGCACGCGTATTTTTGAGAGTGCTTCATGCCAAGCATCTTTTTCTTTTTCAAAAGGGGGGGTCAACTGATGCCAGTCAAGTGGGGTGTGTGTGGCCCAATCAGTGGCAACGAGGGAGACTGTGGTTGGAGTCCCCTCGCTGTGTTTCTAAAAGAACCAAGATGAACAAGTCATGGCTCTCAGAGGACTTTTCTTCCCCTGGGTCATCCAGGGGACGGGAAAGGCACGCATATTTTTGAGAGTGCTTCATGCCAAGCATCTTTTTCTTTTTCAAAAGGGGGGGTCAACTGATGCCAGTCAAGTGGGGTGTGTGTGGCCCAATTAGTGGCAACGAGGGAGACTGTGGTTGGAGTCCCCTCGCTGTGTTTCTAAAAGAACCAAGATGAACAAGTCATGGCTCTCAGAGGACTCTTCTTCCCCTGGGTCATCCAGGGGACGGGAAAGGCACGCGTATTTTTGAGAGTGCTTCATGCCAAGCATCTTTTTCTTTTTCAAAAGGGGGGGTCAACTGATGCCAGTCAAGTGGGGTGTGTGTGGCCCAATTAGTGGAAACGAGGGAGACTGTGGTTGGAGTCCCCTCGCTGTGTTTCTAAAAGAAGCAAGATGAACAAGTCATGGCTCTCAGAGGACTTTTCTTCCCCTGGGTCATCCAGGGGATGAGGAAAGGCACGCGTATTTTTGAGAGTGCTTCATGCCAAGCATCTTTTTCTTTTTCAAAAGGGGGGGGCAACTGATGCCAGTCAAGTGGGGTGTGTGTGGCCCAATTAGTGTAAACGAGGGAGACTGTGGTTGGAGTCCCATCGCTGTGTTTCTAAAAGAACCAAGATGAACAAGTCATGGCTCTCAGAGGACTTTTCTTCCCCTGGGTCATCCAGGGGACGGGAAAGGCACGCGTATTTTTGAGAGTTCTTCATGCAAAGCATCTTTTTCTTTTTCAAAAGGGAAGGTCAACTGATGCCAGTCAAGTGGGGTGTGTGTGGCCCAGTTAGTGGAAACGAGGGAGACTGTGGTTGGAGTCCCCTCGCTGTGTTTCTAAAAGAACCAAGATGAACAAGTCATGGCTCTCAGAGGACTTTTCTTCCCCTGGGTCATCCAGGGAACGGGAAAGGCACGCGTAGTTTTTAGAGTGCTTCATGCCAAGCATCTTTTTCTTTTTCAAAAGGGGGGGTCAACTGATGCCAGTCAAGTGGGGTGTGTGTGGCCCAATTAGTGGCAACCAGGGAGACTGTGGTTGGAGTCCCCTCGCTGTGTTTCTAAAAGAACCAAGATGAACAAGTCATGGCTCTCAGAGGACTTTTCTTCCCCTGGGTCAGCCAGGGGACGGGAAAGGCACGAGTATTTTTGAGAGTGCTTCATGCCAAGCATCTTTTTCTTTTTCAAAAGGGAAGGTCAACTGATGCCAGTCAAGTGGGGTGTGTGTGTGGCCCAGTTAGTGGAAACGAGGGAGACTGTGGTTGGAGTCCCCTCGCTGTGTTTCTAAAAGAACCAAGATGAAAAAGTCATGGCTCTCAGAGGACTTTTCTTCCCCTGGGTCATCCAGGGGACGGGAAAGGCACGCGTATTTTTGAGAGTGCTTCATGCCAAGCATCTTTTTCTTTTTCAAAAGGGGGGGTCAACTGATGCCAGTCAAGTGGGGTGTGTGTGGCCCAATTAGTGGCATCGAGGGAGACTGTGGTTGGAGTCCCCTCGCTGTGTTTCTAAAAGAACCAAGATGAACAAGTCATGGCTCTCAGAGGACTTTTCTTCCCCTGGGTCATCCAGGGGACGGGAAAGGCACGCGTATTTTTGAGAGTGCTTCATGCCAAGCATCTTTTTCTTTTTCAAAAGGGGGGGTCAACTGATGCCAGTCAAGTGGGGTGTGTGTGGCCCAATTAGTGGCAACGAGGGAGACTGTGGTTGGAGTCCCCTCGCTGTGTTTCTAAAAGAACCAAGATGAACAAGTCATGGCTCTCAGAGGACTTTTCTTCCCCTGGGTCAGCCAGGGGACGGGAAAGGCACGCGTATTTTTGAGAGTGCTTCATGCCAAGCATCTTTTTCTTTTTCAAAAGGGAAGGTCAACTGATGCCAGTCAAGTGGGGTGTGTGTGGCCCAGTTAGTGGAAACGAGGGAGACTGTGGTTGGAGTCCCCTCGCTGTGTTTCTAAAAGAACCAAGATGAACAAGTCATGGCTCTCAGAGGACTTTTCTTCCCCTGGGTCATCTAGGGGACGGGAAAGGCACACGTATTTTTGAGAGTGCTTCATGCCAAGCATCTTTTTCTTTTTCAAAAGGGAAGGTCAACTGATGCCAGTCAAGTGGGGTGTGTGTGGCCCAGTTAGTGGAAACGAAGGAAACTGTGGTTGGAGTCCCCTCGCTGTGTTTCTAAAAGAACCAAGATGAACAAGTCATGGCTCTCAGAGGACTTTTCTTCCCCTGGGTCATCCAGGGGACGGGAAAGGCACGCGTATTTTTGAGAGTGCTTCATGCCAAGCATCTTTTTCTTTTTCAAAAGGGAAGGTCAACTGATGCCAGTCAAATGGGGGTGTGTGTGGCCCAGTTAGTGGAAACGAGGGAGACTGTGGTTGGAGTCCCCTTACTGTGTTTTACATGCTTTTAGAAGGGCATGACATGGCTTAGAGGTTGACTTTCAGCATCTGGAAACTGTTGGCTACCAAAATGCTGCCTTTCCAACCTTTTTAACCGAGGATTTTCGAGACCTTATGCCCATCGCAGTGCCCCAAGAGCCGATGCCCAGGCGCCACTCCTTCTCCAACAAAGGCGTGCACGCGCTACACCAGCATGTCGCACTAAACATCACTGATTCCTTGAGAAACTCTGTGTGACAGGGTGCATTTCACCACAGATAATTGGCCCAGTAAGCATGGACAGGGGCGTTACATGTCGCTGACTGGGCAATGGGTTACTGTGGGGAGAGATGGAGAAGGGTCTGCTGTACAAGTCTTGCCATCCCCACGAGTTGTGTCAATCCTTCTTCTGTATGTAGAAGTTAATACACTGCTTCTGCCTCTTCAACCTCGTGTGGGTCCTCCACCTTGGCGCAAACCCTGTGTGGTCAGGCCACCCTTCCTTGTAACTGCGCACAAGGACTACCACACACCTCCTTACTATGCTGGCAGCAGAGCTCAATGCCATGAGGCGGTCAAAGGTTTACTTTGAAATGTATGGGAAATGTGAGTCACACCGCTGAGAAGTTGTGGATGGTTAGCTCTGGAGACCGAGTTTCATCAATGGTTGTCTCCACTCAACCAGCAGCCAGGGAAGGCCGGGTGCGACAATGATGCAAACATGGGTGCAGCCCTTCGCTGTGACAATGTGACACACGTGCCTTGTGTGGTTCACGTGTTGAACCTGGTTGTCCAGCAATTTTTAAAGCACTATCCTGGCCCACATGGCCTTCTGCAGAGAGCACGGTGTAACGCCTTCCTTGATCCACACACTCAGATGGGCTGTAAATGATAGGCTAGAGGGAAGCCACTCACCAAGCAGGACCCCTAGAACCCTGAAACCCTTTAACCCCTATACAGGGATTAGGAATTACACAGGGCCCAAGGTGATTAATACCTGTGGAAGACTGCAGTTCCAGAGAATAGTAGTCAGGCAGGGTCAAAACATTAATTGAGGAACAGGAACAGAATGGGACGGCCAGGACTTAATCAGAAAACAAGCAGAGGTGAAATGCGGATCGGCCAACAAGGTACATAAACAGCAAGCAGGAAAAGTAGTCAGGTAACAAGCACACAAAATCATAAAACTGAACTGGGGGTAAAATTAACCAGAGGTTCATAGCTATGTCTGGCAGTGGTCTGCAGACAGGATGGGCATAAAAAAGGGTGTGGTGTCTTCCCATTGGTTGTAGCTGAATGATGGTATTTCATCTGTGAGATACCCACCAGCTACATTCAGCCCGAGATTCTGCATCTGTCAAGGTAATGCAGCCCAGTGGGTGAGCATAACCTGCGTCCACCTGCGCCGCTGGCATCGACTCCTCTCCCATCATCAGCACTATGCATGAAAGGAACATGTTGTCACCTGGCGACCGGAGTACAAATTGACGGAGCGTACTCTGTTGGTGACTTAACAGCCGTGTGCGGCAATGATGCAAACCTGGCTGCGGGCCATCGTCAGGGCAATGTGACACACGTGCCTTGTATGGCTCACGTGTTGAACCTAATTCTCCAGCAATTTTTAAAACACCATCCCGGCCTACATGGCCTTGTGCAGCGGGCACGCTCGCTATGTGCTCACTTCCATCGTGCGCACACAGCAGCTCAACAACTTTCATCACTCCTGAAGTCTTATGGTCTGGCAGTTAAACGCCGGAAATGCGATGTTCCGACACGCAGGAATTGGAATCTGCACATGTTGCAGCGTGTGTGGCAGCACCGCAGAGCCCTGCTGAAATACGGTATGACATATAGCCTGGGATAACTTGATCCAGAGGTGGTGCAGATCACGCTGCTGGAGTGGTGTCAGATCAAGGACCTATGCACCCTGCTACACAGTTTACAAATGTCGACGAAGATGTTTAGCACTGGCAATGTCATTCTCAGCGTGACAATTCTGGTCATCTACATGATGGAGCACACTGTAATTATTATTCGGAGTCAGGTGTTGGGACAAGAGGAAGGGGAGGAAGTACAGGAGGAGTCATATGCGGAAGGGATAACAAGATCTACGAGGTCCAGATGGTCAGCGGCACCTATGCGGCAGTCATGGTGAGGGAGAGGGATTAACGAGGGCGCATAGTATCAGCAAAAAGTGTTGAGGAAAGTGCAAGAGCCCATGAAGAAATGGAGGACGAACTGGCGATGGGCATGGAAGACTCAGCAGATGAGTGAGAGCTTGCTCACATTTCGGTTGTGCGAGGTTGTGGGGAGAGGGCAGAGGAAGGAGGCACGATTCTCACCTCTCTGCCACCAACACACCAAGGACTTGGTCCTCCTGGATGCACAAGACACATGAGCGCCTTCTTGCTGCACTACCTACATGACCCTCGGATTGTACGAATTCGAAGTAATCCTGAATACTGGGTTGCCACACTGTTAGATCCCCGGTACAAGACAAAATTTGGCAAAATAATTCCTGCCATAGAAATGGACGCACGTATACAGGAGTATCTGCAGAATGTGGTACGCAATCTTAGATCTGCTTTTCCACTAAACACCAGTGCTGCACAGAGTGAATCTCAACGCTTTGTCATGGATAGGAGGAAATGGTCTTTTCCTTGTCCACATCGGAGGGACCGAGGGATGGCTGCTGTGCTGAGATGGCGTTGAGTACGGTGTCCCTGCAGAGTTGCACTTTTGGTCATATACCAAAATGAGTTGAAAAAGGACAGATGCTGGTGGAAAGGGGAACAGGTGTGTTGGAAAGGGGAAAAAAGTTTTGGTCCGTGGATTTGGTGGTTAAGCAAAAGTAACATTTGATGAAGAAACACCATCTGTTACAGTGGGACTGGCAGATTTGGATAAGGTGGTATATACTATGTTACCGCTATATAACGAAAATTAATAAGAAAAGAAAGAGAAAGGTATATATCCCCATCAGCAGTCAGTGTGCACCGTGCTCCCAGTTGGAAAAGGAGAGGTTGGCAACTGGAAGGTTTGGTGGAGGATACAGAGCTGTGTGGCTATGAAACTAATAGTAGCCTGAACCGAGTTAGACGCCATTCGGATCTGGAGACTGGGAGCCCTGTTAGCGTCACAGGGTCCACATGCCCACCCAGCCCAGGAACTCCCTGTTAACAACACAGGAGCCATTGAGTACGCTGACCGTGTGCGTAGGGGCCACACCTGTGGACAGCAGGCGCATCAGCAGCAGCAGGCCTGTTAATGCCACTGGGCTGCACAAGCAGGACTGGTAGGACAGGAGCTGGTCTTAACCGTTCTGCGTTACCAACTGTGCTGGTGGCCTGCATCGACACCCTATCCCTGCCTACCTCTGGCCTAAAGCCGCAATGGGTTCAACACATGGAGGTGTGCTCTTTCGGAGCATAATAGAAGACTGCGCACCTCCTTGTTGGCTCCAGCCCCTTTTATAACCTGGGTCCGCCCCAAACCAGGGTGAACCACAATGCACCTCCTGGAGACAAAAGTAGAGTGACACGTCATGAGTGGCATAACTAGCGTCCTATTTGGAACCGCAACTTCAATGATGACCTCATGGCTGCCATGACCCAAACACCTCACCAGTCATCGTCTGACCATCAATAATGCGGTGACAAGTCATAGGGGTGGGCCTCTGCAAGCCATTTGGGAGTACACCTGATGCCCTGTGGTCTATATGGGACCCCCACATCAGGGGCAGGGCCAAAGAGTTCATTACCGGACCTAGTCTCTGATGCAGTAAGTGCCTGAGCATGCTCAGTAGCATGAAATACAGTCTCTGAAAAAAGACTATCAGCTTTAGCATGGTGTCTAGGCACAAAACAGGACTTAGACCCGGCACGGAATGCAAGTACCTGTGCAAAGAGGCTTTTGACACTTAGTGTGGGAGCATTCGCTGTATCCCGAAATGAAGACTTAGCAACAGGAATGGCACAGTCAGGCTGAGCATACTCACTAGGCGAAACACTGTAGTTAGGCTGCAGCTGGGGTAAATCGGCACACGCATGCGCACTAGCTGCCTCTCCACACTTAGACGTGGAGGAGAAATTGCTCTTCGGGTGTGAACTTGGAGATGCTGTCTATGAACAGAAGGAAAAGCTAAAGGAAGCCTCACTTTCTATCCCTCCGAATTATCAAATGCAGCAATGAATTCCCTGAGTTTGCTATAACATTAGCGTAGCAAAATGTGCATGAGGGTGTCATGTAGAGGTGCTAGAAATAGCTTGGCACCAGTGGGGCACTAATGGAATACAACAGCCAGTTCTATGATGCCACTAAATGGCAGTATTTTTTGCTATCATTATAGCTTATTAAAAACAGAGCAGGAGGGTGTCATGCACAGGTGCTAGAAATAGCTTGGCACCAGTGGGGCACTAATGTAATACAACAGCCAGTTCTATGATGCCACTAAATGGCAGTATTTTTTGCTATCATTATAGCTTATTAAAAACAGAGCAGGAGGGTGTCATGCACAGGTGCTAGAAATAGCTTGGCACCAGTGGGGCACTAATGGAATACAACAGCCAGTTCTATGATGCCACTAAATGGCAGTATTTTTTGCTATCATTATAGCTTATTAAAAACAGAGCAAGAGGGTGTCATGCACAGGTGCTGCACATAGATTTGCACTAGTGTGACTACACAAAAGTCCAATAGCCACGTTTAGGATGCCACTAGGTTCACTTACTGTTTGCTAGTATAATGGCTTAGTAACAATGAGTTTGAGTGTGCAATGCAGGCAGAGGTGCTGCAAATATCTTTGCACTAGTGGGACTATACAGAAGTCCAATAGTCACGTTTAGGATGCCACTAAGTTCACTCAGTGTTTGCTAGTATAATGGCTTAGTAACAATGAGTTTGAGTGTGCAATGCAGGCAGAGGTGCTGCAAATATCTTTGCACTAGTGGGACTATACAGAAGTCCAATAGCCACGTTTAGGATGCCACTAGGTACACTGACTGTTTGCTAGTATAATGGCTTAGTTAAAAAGAGTTGGAGTGTGCAAAACAGGCAGACATGCTGCAAATATCTTTCCACTAGTTTGACTACACAAAAGTCCAATAGCCACGTTTAGGATGCCACTAGGTACACTGACTGTTTGCTAGTATAATGGCTTAGTTAAAAAGAGTTGGAGTGTGCAATGCAGGCAGACATGCTGCAAATATCTTTCCACTAGTGTGACTACACAAAAGTACAATAGCCACGTTTAGGATGCCACTAGGTACACTGACTGTTTGCTAGTATAATGGCTTAGTTAAAAAGAGTTTGAGTGTGCAATGCAGGCAGACGTGCTGCAAATATCTTTCCACTAGTGTGACTACACAAAAGTACAATAGCCACGTTTAGGATGCCACTAGGTACACTGACTGTTTGCTAGTATAATGGCTTAGTTAAAAAGAGTTGGAGTGTGCAATGCAGGCAGACATGCTGCAAATATCTTTCCACTAGTTTGACTACACAAAAGTCCAATAGCCACGTTTAGGATGCCACTAGGTACACTGATTGTTTGCTAGTATAATGGCTTAGTTAAAAAGAGTTGGAGTGTGCAATGCAGGCAGACATGCTGCAAATATCTTTCCACTAGTTTGACTACACAAAAGTACAATAGCCACGTTTAGGATGCCACTAGGTACACTGACTGTTTGCTAGTATAATGGTTTAGTTAAAAAAAGTTTGAGTGTGCAATGCAGGCAGACATGCTGCAAATATCTTTCCACTAGTGTGACTACACAAAAGTCCAATAGCCACGTTTAGGATGCCACTAGGTTCACTGACTGTTTGCTAGTATAATGGCTTAGTAACAATGAGTTTGAGTGTGAAATGCAGGCAGAGGTGCTGCAAATATCTTTGCACTAGTGGGCATATAAAGAAGTCCAATAGTCACGTTTAGGATGCCACTAAGTTCACTCAGTGTTTGCTAGTATAATGGCTTAGTAACAATTAGTTTGAGTGTGCAATGCAGGCAGAGGTGCTGCAAATATCTTTGCACTAGTGGGACTATACAGAAGTCCAATAGCCACGTTTAGGATGCCACTAGGTACACTGACTGTTTGCTAGTATAATGGCTTAGTTAAAAAGAGTTTGAGTGTGCAATGCAGGCAGATGTGCTGCAAATATCTTTCCACTAGTGTGACTACACAAAAGTACAATAGCCACGTTTAGGATGCCACTAGGTATACTGACTGTTTGCTAGTATAATGGCTTAGTTAAAAAGAGTTTGAGTGTGCAATGCAGGCAGACGTGCTGCAAATATCTTTCCACTAGTGTGACTACACAAAAGTACAATAGCCACGTTTAGGATGCCACTAGGTACACTGACTGTTTGCTAGTATAATGGCTTAGTTAAAAAGAGTTGGAGTGTGCAATGCAGGCAGACGTGCTGCAAATATCTTTCCACTAGTGTGACTACACAAAAGTACCATAGCCACGTTTAGGATGCCACTAGGTACACTGACTGTTTGCTAGTATAATGGCTTAGTTAAAAAGAGTTTGAGTGTGCAATGCAGGCAGACGTGCTGCAAATATCTTTGCACTAGTGTGACTACACAAAAGTCCAATAGCCACGTTTAGGATGCCACTAGGTACACTGACTGTTTGCTAGTATAATGGCTTAGTTAAAAAGAGTTGGAGTGTGCAATGCAGGCAGACATGCTTAAAATATCTTTCCACTAGTTTGACTACACAAAAGTACAATAGCCACGTTTAGGATGCCACTAGGTACACTGACTGTTTGCTAGTATAATGGCTTAGTTAAAAAGAGTTTGAGTGTGCAATGCAGGAAGACGTGCTGCAAATATCTTTCCACTAGTGTGACTACACAAAAGTACAATAGCCACGTTTAGGATGCCACTAAATACACTGACTGTTTGCTAGTATAATGGCTTAGTTAAAAAGAGTTTGAGTGTGCAATGCAGGCAGACGTGCTGCAAATATCTTTCCACTAGTGTGACTACACAAAAGTACAATAGCCACGTTTAGGATGCCACTAGGTACACTGACTGTTTGCTAGTATAATGGCTTAGTTAAAAAAAGTTGGAGTGTGCAATGCAGGCAGACATGCTGCAAATTTCTTTCCACTAGTTTGACTACACAAAAGTACAATAGCCACGTTTAGGATGCCACTAGGTACACTGACTGTTTGCTAGTATAATGGCTTAGTTAAAAAGAGTTTGAGTGTGCAATGCAGGCAGACGTGCTGCAAATATCTTTCCACTAGTGTGACTACACAAAAGTCCAATAGCCACGTTTAGGATGCCACTAGGTACACTGACTGTTTGCTAGTATAATGGCTTAGTTAAAAAGAGTTGGAGTGTGCAATGCAGGCAGACGTGCTGCAAATATCTTTCCACTAGTGTGACTACACAAAAGTACAATAGCCACGTTTAGGATGCCACTAGGTACACTGACTGTTTGCTAGTATAATGGCTTAGTTAAAAAGAGTTTGAGTGTGCAATGCAGGCAGACGTGCTGCAAATATCTTTCCACTAGTGTGACTACACAAAAGTACAATAGCCACGTTTAGGATGCCACTAGGTACACTGACTGTTTGCTAGTATAATGGCTTAGTTAAAAAAAGTTTGAGTGTGCAATGCAGGCAGACGTGCTGCAAATATCTTTGCACTAGTGTGACTACACAAAAGTACAATAGCCACGTTTAGGATGCCACTAGGTACACTGACTGTTTGCTAGTATAATGGCTTAGTTAAAAAAAGTTGGAGTGTGCAAAACAGGCAGACATGCTGCAAATATCTTTCCACTAGTTTGACTACACAAAAGTACAATAGCCACGTTTAGGATGCCACTAGGTACACTGACTGTTTGCTAGTATAATGGCTTAGTTAAAAAGAGTTTGAGTGTGCAATGCAGGCAGACGTGCTGCAAATATCTTTCCACTAGTGTGACTACACAAAAGTACAATAGCCACGTTTAGGATGCCACTAGGTACACTGACTGTTTGCTAGTATAATGGCTTAGTTAAAAAGAGTTTGAGTGTGCAATGCAGGCAGACATGCTGCAAATATCTTTCCACTAGTGTGACTACACAAAAGTACAATAGCCACGTTTAGGATGCCACTAGGTACACTGACTGTTTGCTAGTATAATGGCTTAGTTAAAAAGAGTTGGAGTGTGCAATGCAGGCAGACATGCTGCAAATATCTTTCCACTAGTTTGACTACACAAAAGTACAATAGCCACGTTTAGGATGCCACTAGGTACACTGACTGTTTGCTAGTATAATGGTTTAGTTAAAAAAAGTTTGAGTGTGCAATGCAGGCAGACATGCTGCAAATATCTTTCCACTAGTGTGACTTTACAAAAGTCCAATAGCCACGTTTAGGATGCCACTAGGTTCACTGACTGTTTGCTAGTATAATGGCTTAGTAACAATGAGTTTGAGTGTGAAATGCAGGCAGAGGTGCTGCAAATATCTTTGCACTAGTGGGACTATACAGAAGTCCAATAGCCACGTTTAGGATGCCACTAGGTACACTGACTGTTTGCTAGTATAATGGCTTAGTTAAAAAGAGTTTGAGTGTGTAATGCAGGCAGACGTGCTGCAAATATCTTTCCACTAGTGTGACTACACAAAAGTACAATAGCCACGTTTAGGATGCCACTAGGTATACTGACTGTTTGCTAGTATAATGGCTTAGTTAAAAAGAGTTTGAGTGTGCAATGCAGGCAGACGTGCTGCAAATATCTTTCCACTAGTGTGACTACACAAAAGTACAATAGCCACGTTTAGGATGCCACTAGGTACACTGACTGTTTGCTAGTATAATGGCTTAGTTAAAAAGAGTTTGAGTGTGCAATGCAGGCAGACGTGCTGCAAATATCTTTCCACTAGTGTGACTACACAAAAGTACAATAGCCACGTTTAGGATGCCACTAGGTATACTG
The DNA here is from genome assembly GCF_048569485.1 of Anomaloglossus baeobatrachus. NCBI lineage: Eukaryota > Metazoa > Chordata > Amphibia > Anura > Aromobatidae > Anomaloglossus > Anomaloglossus baeobatrachus. The sequence continues at coordinate 139,005,926 of NC_134362.1, read as the reverse complement.
ACTGTTTGCTAGTATAATGGCTTAGTTAAAAAGAGTTGGAGTGTGCAATGCAGGCAGACGTGCTGCAAATATCTTTCCACTAGTTTGACTACACAAAAGTACAATAGCCACGTTTAGGATGCCACTAGGTACACTGACTGTTTGCTAGTATAATGGCTTAGTTAAAAAGAGTTTGAGTGTGCAATGCAGGAAGACGTGCTGCAAATATCTTTCCACTAGTGTGACTACACAAAAGTACAATAGCCACGTTTAGGATGCCACTAGGTACACTGACTGTTTGCTAGTATAATGGCTTAGTTAAAAAGAGTTTGAGTGTGCAATGCAGGCAGACGTGCTGCAAATATCTTTCCACTAGTGTGACTACACAAAAGTACAATAGCCACGTTTAGGATGCCACTAGGTACACTGACTGTTTGCTAGTATAATGGCTTAGTTAAAAAAAGTTTGAGTGTGCAATGCAGGCAGACGTGCTGCAAATATCTTTGCACTAGTGTGACTACACAAAAGTACAATAGCCACGTTTAGGATGCCACTAGGTACACTGACTGTTTGCTAGTATAATGGCTTAGTTAAAAAAAGTTTGAGTGTGCAATGCAGGCAGACGTGCTGCAAATATCTTTGCACTAGTGTGACTACACAAAAGTACAATAGCCACGTTTAGGATGCCACTAGGTACACTGACTGTTTGCTAGTATAATGGCTTAGTTAAAAAAAAGTTGGAGTGTGCAAAACAGGCAGACATGCTGCAAATATCTTTCCACTAGTTTGACTACACAAAAGTACAATAGCCACGTTTAGGATGCCACTAGGTACACTGACTGTTTGCTAGTATAATGGCTTAGTTAAAAAGAGTTTGAGTGTGCAATGCAGGCAGACGTGCTGCAAATATCTTTCCACTAGTGTGACTACACAAAAGTACAATAGCCACGTTTAGGATGCCACTAGGTACACTGACTGTTTGCTAGTATAATGGCTTAGTTAAAAAGAGTTTGAGTGTGCAATGCAGGCAGACATGCTGCAAATATCTTTCCACTAGTGTGACTACACAAAAGTACAATAGCCACGTTTAGGATGCCACTAGGTACACTGACTGTTTGCTAGTATAATGGCTTAGTTAAAAAGAGTTGGAGTGTGCAATGCAGGCAGACATGCTGCAAATATCTTTCCACTAGTTTGACTACACAAAATTACAATAGCCACGTTTAGGATGCCACTAGGTACACTGACTGTTTGCTAGTATAATGGTTTAGTTAAAAAAAGTTTGAGTGTGCAATGCAGGCAGACATGCTGCAAATATCTTTCCACTAGTGTGACTACACAAAAGTCCAATAGCCACGTTTAGGATGCCACTAGGTTCACTGACTGTTTGCTAGTATAATGGCTTAGTAACAATGAGTTTGAGTGTGAAATGCAGGCAGAGGTGCTGCAAATATCTTTGCACTAGTGGGACTATACAGAAGTCCAATAGCCACGTTTTGGATGCCACTAGGTACACTGACTGTTTGCTAGTATAATGGCTTAGTTAAAAAGAGTTTGAGTGTGCAATGCAGGCAGACGTGCTGCAAATATCTTTCCACTAGTGTGACTACACAAAAGTACAATAGCCACGTTTAGGATGCCACTAGGTATACTGACTGTTTGCTAGTATAATGGCTTAGTTAAAAAGAGTTTGAGTGTGCAATGCAGGCAGACGTGCTGCAAATATCTTTCCACTAGTGTGACTACACAAAAGTACAATAGCCACGTTTAGGATGCCACTAGGTACACTGACTGTTTGCTAGTATAATGGCTTAGTTAAAAAGAGTTGGAGTGTGCAATGCAGGCAGACGTGCTGCAAATATCTTTCCACTAGTGTGACTACACAAAAGTACCATAGCCACGTTTAGGATGCCACTAGGTACACTGACTGTTTGCTAGTATAATGGCTTAGTTAAAAAGAGTTTGAGTGTGCAATGCAGGCAGACGTGCTGCAAATATCTTTGCACTAGTGTGACTACACAAAAGTCCAATAGCCACGTTTAGGATGCCACTAGGTACACTGACTGTTTGCTAGTATAATGGCTTAGTTAAAAAGAGTTGGAGTGTGCAATGCAGGAAGACGTGCTGCAAATATCTTTCCACTAGTGTGACTACACAAAAGTACAATAGCCACGTTTAGGATGTCACTAGGTACACTGACTGTTTGCTAGTATAATGGCTTAGTTAAAAAGAGTTTGAGTGTGCAATGCAGGCAGACGTGCTGCAAATATCTTTCCACTAGTGTGACTACACAAAAGTACAATAGCCACGTTTAGGATGCCACTAGGTACACTGACTGTTTGCTAGTATAATGGCTTAGTTAAAAAGAGTTTGAGTGTGCAATGCAGGCAGACGTGCTGCAAATATCTTTCCACTAGTTTGACTACACAAAAGTACAATAGCCACGTTTAGGATGCCACTAGGTACACTGACTGTTTGCTAGTATAATGGCTTAGTTAAAAAAAGTTTGAGTGTGCAATGCAGGCAGACGTGCTGCAAATATCTTTGCACTAGTGTGACTACACAAAAGTCCAATAGCCACGTTTAGGATGCCACTAGGTACACTGACTGTTTGCTAGTATAATGGCTTAGTTAAAAAGAGTTGGAGTGTGCAGAGGACAGGAGGGTACAGTGCCAGGATTATGGGGCTCTGGGTAGAGGAATGGAAGCCTGCCTTTCTATTCCCTCCTAATGGGGAAATGCAGCGACGAAATCCCTGACCTTGGCTACACAGACGCTGTCTCTGTTTCAGGACCTGTCACCTATGGCTCTGACCCTGCCGGTTTGAGCCCTTAAAAGGACTGGTAGAAAGTGCTCTCCCTAAGCTGTCTAGCGCTGTGTATGGAACGCATACAGCTGTATCGGCGATAGGACAAAGGACGGAGCTGCGACAGTGATGTCTGACACCAAGTACGCAGAAGAGATAATGGCGTCCGGACGGGCAGATACTCGTTTTTATAATGCAGGGACATGTGACATGGACATCCTATCACACATGCCGTTGCTTCTCTGGCTAAAAGTCCACTTAGCTGTGTGTGTGTCTGGGATTGGCTGACATGCTGGCCCGCCCCATAAGACGCGCGCGCTTAGGGAAGGAAGACAAGGAAAAAAAAAAAAATGGCGGAAAGCCAGCTAGGAATTTGTTACGAGGGGGACCCGGGGAAGCGTGCCAAGATGGGAAATGGACTGCTTCCGCCGGTCAAGGTCCACTGTGCGGTGTAAGGGACCGCCGCTATGGTGGGTGAAGAGTGAGCGGGTTGCTGCTAGCGATCGTCTGGAATGTCACAGACGATCTATGTACACCGATCTGCCCTAACCCGTGAGGGTTGTATGGCACAGATCTCACGGCTCGGTGTACCTGTTGCACGGGGAAGCACAGAGGTGCCCACGCACGTGTGCCAGTGGAAGTCACGAGAATATGGCACGAGGGTAGCACAGTGGTGCCCACGCACGTGTGCTTTCAATAACCAGGTGAGTCCAATGGAGACTTGAGGAGCACACCTGGGACAGGAACACGGCCTGTTGACGGGGGTACTGCCGGAGCAGCAAGGCAGGAACACGGCCTGCAAACGAGGTACTGCCGGAGCAGCAAGGGCCAAGCCCACAAGAGACAGTAATGCCTGAGCAGTGGCGTGGCAGCACGCTGCCAGACATCCAAACATAGAAGGACGGTCGCGCGCCGCCATGATGGCAGGGGGAGCTTTTAAGGAGGTGCAGCTCCACCCGAGGGCGGGCGCGAGGCGGAGATGACGGACTTGACCCAATCAGGGTCCACGACGTCCCAGCCTGGCCAGTCAGGATTCACCACGTCACCAGCCTTGTCATCAAGCCGTGTGACGTCAGTGAGCGAATCAGGACCCACCACGCATTGCACATGCTCACCCTCCTGCCTCTGGGAAATAGAGGCGGGATCCTCGGTCTCACAATGTGCAGAGATAACGGGAATCTCACTGCTTCCCTGAGCAGTAAACCTCTGCACATTGCGCAGCCTCGCAAACCTTCGGGGCCGCTGAGCAGGAGAGTCTGCGGCAGGCCAGGAATGGGAGACCGCGTCACTCCTTGTAACAGGAGAACCACTAGGTGTCACCCTTCTGCTGCCTCTCTGAGAAGGTATCTCCTGCAGTCTGGCAGACCTTCGGCGCTGCTGAGAAGGAGTGCTCGTGGCAGGCAAGGAATGGGAGACTGCCTCAGTCCTTGCCTCAGGAGAGCCACGAGATGTAACATTACCCCCCCGTCTAGGCCCCCCCCCCCTGTCCGTGCTCGAAGGCCGCTATCAAACCCGGGGCGCGGATATGATCCTCCAACTCCCAGGATCTATGCTCCGGACCACGGCCGGCCCACTCCACGAGGTAGTACCTCTTACCCTGTATGACTTTTGTCTCCACAAGTTTTGCCACCTCAGGGTCGTCGGACGGGGAGTCGGTTTGAGCCGGCAGGGACCCCGAGAATTTATTAAGTCGTATGGGTTTCAGGAGGGACACGTGAAAGGTGTTGGCTATAGCCCAGCGTGGAGGGAGCTGGAGTCGATATGCCACTGGGTTTACCTGCTGTAGTACTTTAAACGGACCCAGATACCTAGGTTCGAATTTGGCTGCCTGTACCCGTAGGTTAACATTCTTAGAGGACAGCCATACTAGGTCACCAGGGGCGAAGGATGGTGCAGGGCGGCGGCGAACATCAGCCGTTGTCACCATCCGGTCTTTAGCCCTTTTAAGAGCCTCTTGGGTGTCAACCCAGATCTCCCGGGCCTTGGTCGCCCAATCCTCCACTCTAGTATCGGGTGACGTAATGGGCATCGGAACCGGGATTCTGGGATGTTGTCCGTTATTGAGTAGGAACGGAGTCTGGCCAGAGGATTCATGGACCGAATTGTTAATGGCAAATTCGGCCCAAGGAAGGAGGTTAGCCCAGTTGTCGTGGTGTGCGGATATAAAATGGCGGAGGTAAGTTACCAAGGTCTGATTAGTCCTCTCCACTAGTCCATTGGTCTCGGGATGGTATGCGGAGGAGATGTTCAGCTCTATCTGCAGGAGCTAACAGAGCTCTCTCCAGAAGCGAGACGCGAACTGGGGACCCCGGTCGCTCACCACCTTGTCAGGCATGCCATGCAACCTAAATACATGCCGAATGAACAAGGTGGCGAGAGCACGTGACGTCGGGAGTCGTGGGAGAGGCACCAAGTGGACCATTTTAGAGAAGTGGTCCGTGATGACCCATACGACCCTGTGCCCTGCTGACTTGGGCAGATCTCCCAGGAAGTCCATCCCTACCACTTCCCATGGACGATCCAGCACTGGCAGTGGGTGAAGAAGACCTGCCGGTCTCTGCCGGGACGGCTTATTCCGAGCACATGACATACAGGCTCCCACATATTCCTGTATGTCCTGGGGTAGTCTCGGCCACCAATAATGCCTGGTCACCAGGTCTCTGGTCCTTTTGACCCCAAAGTGACCCCCGACCTTGGAGGCATGGGCCCACGATAGCACCTCGTTCCGTAGTTCAGGGGGAACGAGGGTTTTGCCAGGTGGCACCTGGTCCAAAGAAGTGGGAGTGACCATCCTCAAGCTGTCCGGGGGTAGTATAAGACGAGGCTCCTCCTCGTCCTCCTCCAACACAACCATACAACGTGACAAGGCATCGGCCCGTACGTTCTTCTCACCGGCCAGGTGGCGGATAATAAAGCGGAACCGGGAGAAGAATAAAGACCAACGCGCCTGCCTTGGGTTCAGGCGTTGTGCTGTCTGGAGGTATGTGAGGTTTTTGTGGTCAGAAAAAACCTCAAATGGATGCTTCGCACCCTCCAGGAGATGCCGCCATTCCTGGAATGCTAGTTTCATCGCCAGTAACTCCCTATCCCCTATGGAGTAGTTCCTCTCGGCCGGAGAAAAGGTCTTGGAGAAAAAGAAACACGGATGTTTCCTTCCTCGTTCGTTTTTCTGGTACAGGACTGCACCTGCACCGACCGAAGAGGCGTCTACCTCCAGTAGGAAGGGTTTGGAGATGTCTGGACGATGAAGGATGGGAGCTCTGGAGAAGTGAGTTTTGAGAGTGTGAAATGCCTCTACCGTTTCCCGTGTCCATGCTTTGGGATTGGCGCCCTTGCGGGTAAGGGCAATGATGGGTGCTGCCACCGTCGAGAAGTTGGGAATGAACTGGCGATAATAATTGATAAACCCCAAGAATCGCTGGATCGCCTTCAGCGAGCGGGGCTCAGGCCAGTTCATCACTGTCTCCAACTTCCCCGGATCCATTGCTAACCCCTGACTGGACACTATGTACCCCAGGAACGGCAAGGATTCCTGTTCAAAAACGCACTTTTCCAGCTTAGCATATAACGAATGGGTGCGGAGCCTCTTAAGTACTCGGATGACATCCCTCCGATGGGTGGTAAGATCGGGGGAGAAGATAAGAATGTCATCCAGGTATGCAACCACGGAAAGATACAAATCCCGGAAAATGTCATTCACAAAGTCTTGAAATACGGCGGGGGCATTGCAGAGTCCGAAGGGCATTACTAGATACTCGTAGTGACCGTCCCTGGTGTTAAAGGCGGTCTTCCACTCATCGCCCTTTCGGACTCGCACTAGATTATACGCCCCGCGTAGATCCAGCTTTGTGAAGACCTTTGCCCCGCGGAATCGATCAAATAGCTCAGTAATGAGGGGCAAAGGGTATTTGTTCTTGATTGTGATTGCATTTAATCCCCTGTAATCGATACAGGGGCGCAGATCCCCTTCCTTCTTCTGCACAAAAAAGAACCCTGCACCAGCCGGTGAAATAGACTTGCGAATGAACCCCTTCGCCAGGCTGTCCTGAATATATTTGGACATAGCCTCCGTCTCTGGAGCAGAGAGTGGATACACTCTGCCCCTGGGGGGCTCGGAGCCTGGCTTCAGGTCTATTCGGCAATCATATGGCCGGTGGGGAGGAAGAGTATCTGCGGCCCTTTTGGAAAAGACATCCCTGTAGGCCTCATAAGGTGTCGGTAAACCCGGCCCCTCAGTATTCCCTGAGGACCCAACCGACCTAATGGTAGCGGGTGGTTCGGTAGTCACGAGGTGCTCTCTACAGGATCCTGCCCAGGATGAGATCTCCCCTGTTGCCCAGTTGAGTATAGGAGCATGCTGTCTCAACCAGGGAAGGCCCAGTAGGATCTCATCCGTCCCCCCTGGAAGCACCAGGAAGGACACCTGCTCATGGTGTCCCGGTGGTACATCCATCCTGAGAGGGATGGTGATCTGGGTGATAGGATCGAGTAGTATGGACCCGTCGACTACCCGGACCCTGAGTGGCTTGGGCAACAGAACCAGGGAAACTGAGTATCGGGTTGTCAGGGAGGTCGAGATGAAATTGCCTTCAGCGCCTGAGTCCAAGCAAGCCAGGGCAGAGAAGAGAGTAGTGCCGAACTGCAACTGGGCGCTGATAGTCAACCTAGAGGGAGAAGTAGCGTCTAGAGTCCCCCCTCTGATAGAAACTAGACGCTGTCTTTTCCCGACGGTTTGGGACATCGGGTAGCTATGTGTCCCCTCTGCCCACAGGAAAAGCAGATGACACAAGACCGAGAACCTGGGGCAGAGGAGACCACCTTGGACACCTCCATTGACTCCACGGAGTCGCCTACAGGACTGGCTGGGGGACCTGTCTGATGGAAGACGGGAGTCAGACGCTTTTTAGGCCGAGAAGACGTGGGTGCTGAAGAGACCTCGAGCCTTCGCTCCGCCTGGCGGATGTCTATGCGAGAGGCAACCTGAATCAAGGACTCTAAAGTGGCAGGCACCTCACGTGTGGCCAGTGCGTCTTTGACAAACCCTGCCAGGCCCTCCCAAAACACAGGGACAAGGACCTTATCCGGCCAGTCCAGCTCTGCGGCCAGTGTCCTAAAGTGTACAGCAAAGTCCCCGACTGAAGCAGACCCTTGCCGAAGTCGTAGGAGGCGCAGCGCGGAATCGTGGGTGACTTGAGGCCCGAGGAACACCATTCTCATGGCCCCAAGATAAGCTGCTAAGTTATTCACCACACGATCTCCGCACTCCCACAACGGCGTGGACCACTTCAGCACTCTCCCTGTGAGCAGGGACTGGACGAAGGCTACCTTCGCCTTCTCGGTAGCGTAAAGAGTCGCGGACAGCTCTAAGTAGGTGGTAACCTGGTTTATAAAACCACGGCACTCAGAGCTGTTGCCGCTAAAGTGCTCTGGAAGCGCAAGGCGAGGAGACCTTCCGCCCAATAGCACAGCCTGGGTAGCCGCCTGGGTGGCGACTGTCGTCAGAGTAGTCTTATCGGAGGAAGACTGCTCCACTGCTGCCAATCGTGACTCCAACTACTGCACATAACGCAGCAACTGCTGCTGCTCTTCAGCCATAGCCAGACCTTTGGCGAGACCGTAATGTTACGAGGGGGACCCGGGGAAGCGTGCCAAGATGGGAAATGGACTGCTTCCGCCGGTCAAGGTCCACTGTGCGGTGTAAGGGACCGCCGCTATGGTGGGTGAAGAGTGAGCGGGTTGCTGCTAGCGATCGTCTGGAATGTCACAGACGATCTATGTACACCGATCTGCTCTAACCCGTGAGCGTTGTATGGCACAGATCTCACGGCTCGGTGTACCTGTTGCACGGGGAAGCACAGAGGTGCCCACGCACGTGTGCCAGTGGAAGTCACGAGAATATGGCACGAGGGTAGCACAGAGGTGCCCACGCACGTGTGCTTTCAATAACCAGGTGAGTCCAATAGAGACTTGAGGAGCACACCTGGGACAGGAACACGGCCTGTTGACGGGGGTACTGCCGGAGCAGCGGAGCAGCAAGGCAGGAACACGGCCTGCAAACAAGGTACTGCCGGAGCAGCAAGGGCCAAGCCCACAAGAGACAGTAATGCCTGAGCAGTGGCGTGGCTGCACGCTGCCAGACATCCAAACATAGAAGGACGGTCGCGCGCCGCCATGATGGCAGGGGGAGCTTTTAAGGAGGTGCAGCTCCACCCGAAGGCGGGCGCGAGGCGGAGATGACGGACTTGACCCAATCAGGGTCCACGATGTCCCAGCCTGGCCAGTCAGGATTCACCACGTCACCAGCCTTGTCATCAAGCCGTGTGACGTCAGTGAGCGAATCAGGACCCACCACACATTGCACATGCTCACCCTCCTGCCTCTGGGAAATGGAGGCGGGATCCTCGGTCTCACAATGTGCAGAGATAACGGGAATCTCACTGCTTCCCTGAGCAGTAAACCTCTGCACATTGCGCAGCCTCGCAGACCTTCGGGGCCGCTGAGCAGGAGAGTCTGCGGCAGGCCAGGAATGGGAGACCGCGTCACTCCCTGTAACAGGAGAACCACTAGGTGTCACCCTTCTGCTGCCTCTCTGAGAAGGTATCTCCTGCACACTGCGCAGTCTGGCAGACCTTCGGCGCTGCTGAGAAGGAGTGCTCGTGGCAGGCAAGGAATGGGAGACTGCCTCAGTCCTTGCCTCAGGAGAGCCACGAGATGTAACAGGAATTAGCTGTTTTTTTGCTGCTAGAACCGTTCTCGAACGTTTCTAGAACTATCGAGCTTTTGCAAAAAGCTCGAGTTCTAGTTCGATCTAGAACAGGCCCCAAAATCACTCGAGCCTAGAACTGGAGAACCTCGAACCGCGAACTGCGCTCAATTCTAATCCTGATGTCACCATGATGGATGGTGATGTCTGCTAAAATCTCCTTTCTGACACATGACCAGGATATGATTCTCCAAACAAGTATGACAGAATCAAGATGGACCAGTATATCACTCTAAAGTCCTATGACAGTCAAATAAGGGGTAGCACTGAGTCCACCAAATCAAATCACAAAATACCACTATAGTTGTAATAATACAGAATAAAACATAGTTTTGTTGAAAAATGTTCATATTTATATTTGGAGATGAGTGAACCTCTTTGGTTCGTGTTCTCAAATTTCAGATTTGGTATGAATCGGTGTGTTCATTTGCAGAAAACCCACTCCTGGCCCCATCACAGCCATATCAAGTATTGGCATGGCTTTGACTGGCCAAGGAAATCACTGTAAATAAAAGCATGACATACTTACCGAGTCTCCGGCGCTGCTGTAACTCCTCCCACAGCCATACTTTCAGGGCCGCTGATTATCCCTTGTCCACATTCACTGCTTTCTCCAGCCATCAGCGTCTTTGATTGGCTGCAGTCAGACCCCACCCCCAGACAGCATCTGTGATTAGTTGGAATCACATATTCTGTCTGCGGTTCTCTATCATGGTATAAAATAAATAAATAAAATATTTGCCATAGGGTCCCCCATTTATTGATACCAGCACATATATAGACCACGGCTACTGGCTACAGCCCAAAATAGGAAGAACCACATGTGGATTTTTTTTATTATTATTTACATAAATAATTTTAAAAACCGCTATAATCCCCCAATTTTGATACCCAGCTATGATAAAGCCCGACAGCTGGGGGCTGGTATTCTCAAGCTGGGGACCCATGGTTATTGGGCCACCCCAGCCTAAAAATAGCAGCATGTTACCAGGATCTTCCCGATTGCCCTGGTGCGGTGGCAATCGAGATAATAAGGTGTTAATGTCAGCTCAGAGCTGCCATGAAGCCCAAAATTAGTAATGGGAGGCATCTATGAGACCCCTCTCGTTACTAATCTGTAAGTGAAAGTAAATAAATACAAACACCAAAAAAATGATTTATTTGAAATAAAAGACAAAAAGCACCCTCGTTCACCCCTTTATTAACCCTCAAAATACCCTTAAGGTCTGACATAATCCACATGAGGTCCGACAACGATCCTGGCTCTGCTACCTCTGAAGTCACAGCGTGCGGCCAAAGAACATGGCCACCTGTAGTATGTGTAGGCAGAGAATGAACTGTTACATCTCGCGGCTCTCCTGAGGCAAGGACTGAGGCAGTCTCCCATTCCTTGCCTGCCACGAGCACTCCTGCTCAGCAGCGCCAAAGGTCTGCCAGACTGCGCAGTGTGCAGGAGATACCTTCTCAGAGAGGCAGCAGAAGGGTGACACCTAGTGGTTCTCCTGTTACAGGGAGTGAGGCGGTCTCCAATTCCTGGCCTGCCGCAGACTCTCCTGCTCAGCGGCCCCGAAGGTCTGCGAGGCTGCGCAATGTGCAGAGGTTTACTGCTCAGGGAAGCGGTGAGATTCCCGTTATCTCTCCACATTGTGAGACCGAGGATCCCGCCTCTATTTCCCAGAGGCAGGAGGGTGAGCATGTGCAATGCGTGGTGGGTCCTGATTCGCTCACTGACGTCACACGGCTTGATGACAAGGCTGGTGACGTGGTGAATCCTGACTGGCCAGGCTGGGACGTCGTGGACCCTGATTGGGTCAAGTCCGTCATCTCCGCCTCGCGCCCGCCCTCGGGTGGAGCTGCACCTCCTTAAAAGCTCCCCCTGCCATCATGGCGGCGCGCGACCGTCCTTCTATGTTTGGATGTCTGGCAGCGTGCTGCCACGCCACTGCTCAGGCATTACTGTCTCTTGTGGGCTTGGCCCTTGCTGCTCCGGCAGTACCTCGTTTGCAGGCCGTGTTCCTGCCTTGCTGCTCTGGCAGTACCCCCGTCAACAGGCCGTGTTCCTGTCCCAGGTGAGCTCCTCAAGTCTCCATTGGACTCACCTGGTTATTGAAAGCACACATGCGTGGGCACCTCTGTGCTACCCTCGTGCCATATTCTCGTGACTTCCACTGGCACACGTGCGTGGGCACCTCTGTGCTTCCCCGTGCAACAGGTACACCGAGCCGTGAGATCTGTGCCATACAACGCTCACGGGTTAGGGCAGATCGGTGTACATAGATCGTCTGTGACATTCCAGACGATCGCTAGCAGCAACCCGCTCACTCTTCACCCACCATAGCGGCGGTCCCTTACACCACACAGTGGACCTTGACCGGCGGAAGCAGTCCATTTCCCATCTTGGCACGCTTCCCCGGGTCCCCCTCGTAACATTACGGTCGAGCCAACGGTCTGGCTATGGCTGAAGAGCAGCAGCAGTTGCTGCGTTATGTGCAGCAGTTGGAGTCACGATTGGCAGCAGTGGAGCAGTCTTCCTCCGATAAGACTACTCTGACGACAGTCGCCACCCAGGCGGCTACCCAGGCTGTGCTATTGGGCGGAAGGTCTCCTCGCCTTGCGCTTCCAGAGCGCTTTAGCGGCAACAGCTCTGAGTGCCGTGGTTTTATAAACCAGTTTACCACCTACTTAGAGCTGTCCGCGACTCTTTACGCTACCGAGAAGGCGAAGGTAGCCTTCGTCCAGTCCCTGCTCACAGGGAGAGCGCTGAAGTGGTCCACGCCGTTGTGGGAGCGCGGAGATCGTGTGGTGAATAACTTAGCAGCTTATCTTGGGGCCATGAGAATGGTGTTCCTCGGGCCTCAAGTCACCCACGATTCCGCGCTGCGCCTCCTACGACTTCGGCAAGGGTCTGCTTCAGTCGGGGACTTTGCTGTACACTTTAGGACACTGGCCGCAGAGCTGGACTGGCCGGATAAGGTCCTTGTCCCTGTGTTTTGGGAGGGCCTGGCAGGGTTTGTCAAAGACGCACTGGCCACACGTGAGGTGCCTGCCACTTTAGAGTCCTTGATTCAGGTTGCCTCTCGCATAGACATCCGCCAGGCGGAGCGAAGGCTCGAGGTCTCTTCAGCACCCACGTCTTCTCGGCCTAAAAAGCGTCTGACTCCCGTCTTCCATCAGACAGGTCCCCCAGCCAGTCCTGTAGGCGACTCCGTGGAGTCAATGGAGGTGTCCAAGGTGGTCTCCTCTGCCCCAGGTTCTCGGTCTTGTGTCATCTGCTTTTCCTGTGGGCAGAGGGGACACATAGCTACCCGATGTCCCAAACCGTCGGGAAAAGACAGCGTCTAGTTTCTATCAGAGGGGGGACTCTAGACGCTACTTCTCCCTCTAGGTTGACTATCAGCGCCCAGTTGCAGTTCGGCACTACTCTCTTCTCTGCCCTGGCTTGCTTGGACTCAGGCGCTGAAGGCAATTTCATCTCGACCTCCCTGACAACCCGATACTCAGTTCCCCTGGTTCTGTTGCCCAAGCCACTCAGGGTCCGGGTAGTCGACGGGTCCATACTACTCGATCCTATCACCCAGATCACCATCCCTCTCAGGATGGATGTACCACCGGGACACCATGAGCAGGTGTCCTTCCTGGTGCTTCCAGGGGGGACGGATGAGATCCTACTGGGCCTTCCCTGGTTGAGACAGCATGCTCCTATACTCAACTGGGCAACAGGGGAGATCTCATCCTGGGCAGGATCCTGTAGAGAGCACCTCGTGACTACCGAACCACCCGCTACCATTAGGTCGGTTGGGTCCTCAGGGAATACTGAGGGGCCGGGTTTACCGACACCTTATGAGGCCTACAGGGATGTCTTTTCCAAAAGGGCCGCAGATACTCTTCCTCCCCACCGGCCATATGATTGCCGAATAGACCTGAAGCCAGGCTCCGAGCCCCCTAGGGGCAGAGTGTATCCACTCTCTGCTCCAGAGACGGAGGCTATGTCCAAATATATTCAGAACAGCCTGGCGAAGGGGTTCATTAGCAAGTCTATTTCACCGGCTGGTGCAGGGTTCTTTTTTGTGCAGAAGAAGGAAGGGGATCTGCGCCCCTGTATCGATTACAGGGGATTAAATGCAATCACAATCAAGAACAAATACCCTTTGCCCCTCATTACTGAGCTATTTGATCGATTCCGCGGGGCAAAGGTCTTCACAAAGCTGGATCTACGCAGGGCGTATAATCTAGTGCGAGTCCGAACGGGCGATGAGTGGAAGACCGCCTTTAACACCAGGGACGGTCACTACGAGTATCTAGTAATGCCCTTCGGACTCTGCAATGCCCCCGCCGTATTTCAAGACTTTGTGAATGACATTTTCCGGGATTTGTATCTTTCCGTGGTTGCATACCTGGATGACATTCTTATCTTCTCCCCCGATCTTACCACCCATCGGAGGGATGTCATCCGAGTACTTAAGAGGCTCCGCACCCATTCGTTATATGCTAAGCTGGAAAAGTGCGTTTTTGAACAGGAATCCTTGCCGTTCCTGGGGTACATAGTGTCCAGTCAGGGGTTAGCAATGGATCCGGGGAAGTTGGAGACAGTGATGAACTGGCCTGAGCCCCGCTCGCTGAAGGCGATCCAGCGATTCTTGGGGTTTATCAATTATTATCGCCAGTTCATTCCCAACTTCTCGACGGTGGCAGCACCCATCATTGCCCTTACCCGCAAGGGCGCTAATCCCAAAGCATGGACACGGGAAACGGTAGAGGCATTTCACACTCTCAAAACTCACTTCTCCAGAGCTCCCATCCTTCATCGTCCAGACATCTCCAAACCCTTCCTACTGGAGGTAGACGCCTCTTTGGTCGGTGCAGGTGCAGTCCTGTACCAGAAAAACGAACGAGGAAGGAAACATCCGTGTTTCTTTTTCTCCAAGACCTTTTCTCCGGCCGAGAGGAACTACTCCATAGGGGATAGGGAGTTACTGGCGATGAAACTAGCATTCCAGGAATGGCGGCATCTCCTGGAGGGTGCGAAGCATCCATTTGAGGTTTTTTCTGACCACAAAAACCTCACATACCTCCAGACAGCACAACGCCTGAACCCAAGGCAGGCCCGTTGGTCTTTATTCTTCTCCCGGTTCCGCTTTATTATCCGCCACCTGGCCGGTGAGAAGAACGTACGGGCTGATGCCTTGTCACGTTGTATGGTTGTGTTGGAGGAGGACGAGGAGGAGCCTCGTCTTATACTACCCCCGGACAGCTTGAGGATGGTCACTCCCACTTCTGTGGACCAGGTGCCACCTGGCAAAACCCTCGTTCCCCCTGAACTACGGAACGAGGTGCTATCGTGGGCCCATGCCTCCAAGGTCGGGGGTCACTTCGGGGTCAAAAGGACCAGAGACCTGGTGACCAGGCATTATTGGTGGCCGAGACTACCCCAGGACATACAGGAATATGTGGGAGCCTGTATGTCGTGTGCTCGGAATAAGCCGTCCCGGCAGAGACCGGTGCCGGATCGTCCCTGGGAAGTGGTGGGGATGGACTTCCTGGGAGATCTGCCCAAGTCAGCAGGGCACAGGGTCGTATGGGTCATCACGGACCACTTCTCTAAAATGGTCCACTTGGTGCCTCTCCCACGACTCCCGACGTCACGTGCTCTCGCCACCTTGTTCATTCGGCATGTATTTAGGTTGCATGGCATGCCTGACAAGGTGGTGAGCGACCGGGGTCCCCAGTTCGCGTCTCGCTTCTGGAGAGAGCTCTGTAAGCTCCTGCAGATAGAGCTGAACATCTCCTCTGCATACCATCCCGAGACCAATGGACTAGTGGAGAGGACTAATCAGACCTTGGTAACTTACCTCCGCCATTTTATATCCGCGCACCACGACAACTGGGCTAACCTCCTTCCTTGGGCCGAATTTGCCATTAACAATTCGGTCCATGAATCCTCTGGCCAGACTCCGTTCCTACTCAATAACGGACAACATCCCAGAATCCCGGTTCCGATGCCCATTACGTCACCCGATACTAGAGTGGAGGATTGGGCGACCAAGGCCCGGGAGATCTGGGATGACACCCAAGAGGCTCTTAAAAGGGCTAAAGACCGGATGGTGACAACGGCTGATGTTCGCCGCCGCCCTGCACCATCCTTCGCCCCTGGTGACCTAGTATGGCTGTCCTCTAAGAATGTTAACCTACGGGTACAGGCAGCCAAATTCGCCCCTAGGTATCTGGGTCCGTTTAAAGTACTACAGCAGGTAAACCCAGTGGCATATCGACTCCAGCTCCCTCCACGCTGGGCTATAGCCAACACCTTTCACGTGTCCCTCCTGAAACCTGTACGACTTAATAAATTCTCGGGGTCCCTGCCGGCTCAAACCGACTCCCCGTCCGACGACCCTGAGGTGGCAAAACTTGTGGAGACAAAAGTCATACAGGGTAAGAGGTACTACCTCGTGGAGTGGGCCGGCCGTGGTCTGGAGCATAGATCCTGGGAGTTGGAGGAGCATATCCGCGCCCCGGGTTTGATAGCGGCCTTCGAGCACGGACAGGGGGGGGGGCCTAGACGGGGGGGTAATGTTACATCTCGTGGCTCTCCTGAGGCAAGGACTGAGGCAGTCTCCCATTCCTTGCCTGCCACGAGCACTCCTGCTCAGCAGCGCCGAAGGTCTGCCAGACTGTGCAGTGTGCAGGAGATACCTTCTCAGAGAGGCAGCAGAAGGGTGACACCTAGTGGTTCTCCTGTTACAGGGAGTGACGCGGTCTCCCATTCCTGGCCTGCCGCAGACTCTCCTGCTCAGCGGCCCCGAAGGTCTGCGAGGCTGCGCAATGTGCAGAGGTTTACTGCTCAGGGAAGCGGTGAGATTCCCGTTATCTCTCCACATTGTGAGACCGAGGATCCCGCCTCTATTTCCCAGAGGCAGGAGGGTGAGCATGTGCAATGCGTGGTGGGTCCTGATTCGCTCACTGACGTCACACGGCTTGATGACAAGGCTGGTGACGTGGTGAATCCTGACTGGCCAGGCTGGGACGTCGTGGACCCTGATTGGGTCAAGTCCATCATCTCCGCCTCGCGCCCGCCCTCGGATGGAGCTGCACCTCCTTTAAAGCTCCCCCTGCCATCATGGCGGCGCGCGACCGTCCTTCTATGTTTGGATGTCTGGCAGCGTGCTGCCATGCCACTGCTCAGGCATTACTGTCTCTTGTGGGCTTGGCCCTTGCTGCTCCGGCAGTACCTCGTTTGCAGGCCGTGTTCCTGCCTTGCTGCTCTGGCAGTACCCCCGTCAACAGGCCGTGTTCCTGTCCCAGGTGAGCTCCTCAAGTCTCCATTGGACTCACCTGGTTATTGAAAGCACACGTGCGTGGGCACCTCTGTGCTACCCTCGTGCCATATTCTCGTGACTTCCACTGGCACACGTGCGTGGGCACCTCTGTGCTTCCCCGTGCAACAGGTACACCGAGCCGTGAGATCTGTGCCATACAACCCTCACGGGTTAGGGCAGATCGGTGTACATAGATCGTCTGTGACATTCCAGACGATCGCTAGCAGCAACCCGCTCACTCTTCACCCACCATAGCGGCGGTCCCTTACACCGCACAGTGGACCTTGACCGGCGGAAGCAGTCCATTTCCCATCTTGGCACGCTTCCCCGGGTCCCCCTCGTAACAATGAACCATGGTGATGAATGGTGACATCACTCAGGTGAGCTGTGAACACAGCTGGAGATTTACACAGCATTCCACTTGTGACCGCAGATAGCTTGGCCTCAGAGGAACTCAATAAACTCACTGATATCACCTCAGATGAGGTCACTGAGCTTATTGAAGTCACCTGTCTGCGGGTCTATCATACTGTAAAAATAAATAAATAAAAAAACTGATGTATGGTCTCCCCATATTATGATACCCACCACAGATAAAGTCTATGGCTGCAGTTTGCAGCCCCCAGCCGTGCACTTATCTTGGCTGTGTATCAAAAGAGGAGGAACCGAATGCAGCTTTTTGAGGTATCTGAGTCTCATCATCATCATCATCATCAACTCCACACCTGGGGGTTAACGTCAGTTGATGAGGGTTGGGATCCTACTCAGAGCCTAATTCGTTCTGACCAGGATCCAATTGACAAAGATTTTGGGCATCGGTGCAGGTGCTTTCTTCCTCTTGAGTCTGGGAATCTTTGGAGCAGACCTTGGATTCCCATGGCATACAGTCCCTGACAGAAGTTCTGTCGCTTATCCATGTTATGTAAATAAAAGCTGACTTCATTGGTTTAACTTACTCTTTTGAAAGCTGAAACCCTCCCAAATTTGGTTTAGGTTATGAAAATAAAGTTGCTGCAAAGCTGAAATATTGATCATTTAATGAACACAGAAAGGTCAGATTTTGGCAAGACAAAAGTTTTGCTGCCTTGTCATATAATGCACCCAATCCTAGTTTACATCCTCACCTGAGAAAGCCATGGAACCCATAGGGTGGAGGGGCGACATGACTAGAGGGAAGGGAAGGAGTGATGGGGTTAATGGAAACAGGAATGGTTTGTTTATAAGGCAGAGTAAAGGGATTGGTGGGTAGGAGGAGTTCCCTGGAGGAAGAGGTGGGACAGTTGAGGGGTGTAAGTAAAGGACTTTGACTTACCCCCTCTCTCTTGACTTCCGGATATGGAACGATCTGACTGGAGAGGTTCCTATAAGGTGTCAGGACGTCACCTTCTATTTCTCCATGGAGGAGTGGGAGTATTTAGAAGGACACAAAGATCTGTACAAGGACGTCATGATGGAGGTTCCCCAGCCCCTCACATCACCAGACTTCCGGATATGGAACGATCCGGACGTGCGACAGGATGGCTGCTACCCGGGAGCAGCGGATTCATCATGGCAGTGCACGGGCCCCTGGCAGCGCGGTCCCACGTCTTGGCTGCTGGGGGTTAACCCGTTGGCACTTTCCCCTCGCTCCCCTGTCAGCTGCGGGCGGCGTCCCCCCTCCCTCATATCTCAGGTACTTGCCGTGTGCAGGGGGAGCGAGGAGGAGATGCGAGAGCCCCTTCGGGGACCCTCCGCGGTAGGACGTGGGCAGGGCAGTACTCAGCTGCTGCTCCGGCCGCGGGAGGAATCTCCGTCCGGGCCGCGGCAGCCGGGAGGGGGGCGTGGCTTGGCTGCGGCCTACTTCCGGTCCGAGCCGCGGCCTGGATTGCTGGATGCGGCGGCTCCCGGACGGGGAGAGCGCCCGGCGGTGACAGAGGCCAGCTTTACCCCTCGCGGAAGGCGGGGGGGGCCGCGGAGCTGCAGCCAGTGGTGGGTCCGGCACCAGGGCAGGCGGGCCTGGGGCGACGGGTGCCCAGGAAGCGTCGGTGAGTGGGGGTGACGGCAGGGGCCCTGCAGTTCCTGCTTGGTCACCCAGATCAGGTTGCAGCTCCCGGCCGCGGCGGTCTCCCCCAGGAGGGGGAGGGCCCAGCGGACAGAGGCTTTCATGGGGCCCAGGAGGGCTGGATGCGGCGGCTCCTGGCCAGGAGAGCGCCCGGCGAGGACGGAGGCCAGCGTTACCCCCCCCCCCCCGCGGGTGGAGGGGGGGGGGGGCCGGGGGGCTGCAGCCAGCAAGGGGTCTGGCACCAGGGCAGGCGAGCATGGTGCGACGGATGCCCGGGAGGCGTCGGTACGTGGGGGTGACGGCGGGGGCCCTGCGGTCCCCGCCTGGTCACCCAGAGCAGGCGTGCAGCTCCCGGCAGCAGCGGTCTCCCCCAAGGGGGGGAGGGCCCGGCGGACGGATGCCTTCTGGGCCCAGGAGGGCAGGAGGCTGGCGGCTCTGGATGGGAGACTGCTGGCAGCGGGTCGGGCCACAGGTACCCCCTGTCCTTGCAGGTAGCAAGGGGGGGTCAGGCCAGAAGATAAGGCCCGCGGTGGCAGCCCGTAGGACGGGACGGTTTCCGGGGTTGTCGCCGCGGGACAGAAGATGGAGCTTGGAGGATGGTGCCCACGCGGCGTACCAGGAGGACGGCCGTGGTGGTGGCAGCGCTTCGGCGGCGTCTGCATTACATGAGCCAGAGGCGGTCGGCTCCAGCGAGGAGGAGGAGGAAGCAGCGACGGATGAATCAGACGTCCGGATGGCGTGATTTTTATTCCAGGATATGCCGGGTCGCGGTCGGGTGAGACGGCCGTGGATTTGGCAGGGCTGGGGGGGGGCGGCTGCGGACACGGCAGCGCCGAGTGGGTTGGTGTTTTGACCAGGTATGGGGTTTACTGAAGTGGTGTATACGGTTGTGGAGAGTGCGCATGCACCGCCGGCGGCATGGACGGGATCGGTGGTTAGTAGGCGCAGGTGCGGCAGGCAGAATGAGGGCGCATGAGGCGGCAGGGGAGCATTTTCGGGCAGAGGCGGCAAGGGCTGTGACAGAGTGAGTGGTGAGGAACGAAGAGGGGGATGAGGTGGTGCGTCTGGCTGACAGTGGCCAAGTGTGAGAGGTATGGGTGCTTCAAAGGCCCGCTGGGGGGGCTCACTTGCTGGAGGATGTGAGGGATAAGATTTGAATGGGGAACGTGTAGCAATAGTTTCGCTGCTCCCCCGGGAACAGTTTCACCTGGATTAGGTTAAGCCAAGTGATTCCAGGAAGGATAAGTAGAGGGAGGGGAGCGCCGGTGGAGGCTCACCCTCGTACATTTGCAACGTGGCTGCGGGCATTTGCGTTTTTTGGCAAGGGTATCGGGGGAAGGAATTGGGTAATTGGTTCGGCATGGTTCGGTTATATGGATCCATTTGGGGTGGCTTGTTAGGTCATATGGCGGTTTAGTCTGGCTTCAGTACGCCGAGTAATTTCAGCAAGGGAAGGTGTTGCGTGCCAGTATGCGGTAGGATCATACGGGCACATCCTTATGGCTGCAGTGGATGGCGGCTCCTAGTCAGCCCCCCCCCCCTTTTTGGGGGGTAGTTGGCTGTTCGGGG
Source organism: Anomaloglossus baeobatrachus (assembly GCF_048569485.1). Classification (NCBI taxonomy): domain Eukaryota; kingdom Metazoa; phylum Chordata; class Amphibia; order Anura; family Aromobatidae; genus Anomaloglossus; species Anomaloglossus baeobatrachus. The sequence continues at coordinate 138,985,455 of NC_134362.1, read as the reverse complement.
CTTGGAACCCCGGCGACACGGACGATGAGGGTTTTTTGGGGGGAATAGAAGGATGGGTGGTGCAGATTTGGCGCGGACGGTTGTCTTAAGCATAAGTGTTGGGTTGTGGTAAGGAACATAGTAATTCTGCGTCATTCTATTTATATTGGTGGATCTTTGCCTCCTTATTGGAAGTTTGCGCTGGGCTAGGGGACACCTGGTGGTTGTCAGTGGAAAGAGGGGTCAGGAAGTGGTGTTGGGCAGGATGCGTGGGCCATTCGGGGCCCTCCTTGTCACGATTGGGTTTCTCTGTTGGGGGGTAGTGCCGGAAATGAGCCGTATATAGATGTATATATTTCGGCTTGTTCAAAACGTATCTTATCTGGAGGAGTCATCGGTGTATGCCTGCTTGGCTCCAGAATTGTCGGCGGTTTATTATGTGTCGTTTGACAGAGGGTGGGATTTGGTAAAGGCGGTGAGCCGGGGAGCATTGATGGCAAAGGCGAATTTGGAGGCGGCATTTAGGTTGTTACTGGTCCACCCTGCTAGCTAGCAGTTCTGGTGCTGCGGTGGGGAGGGGAGTTATTATTATGTTGATCGGTGGGTGCTAATGGGTTGTTGTCCCATTTTATGTTCCTTTGGAGGCGGTTATTTCTTGGTGGAGTGGTTTGTGCGTGGTGTGTCCCAGCTTACACCTCTTATTCATTATAGGTTGATTCTCTTTACATCGGGTTGGCGGGTTGATGATTCGTTGAGGTTGATTGTTTTATTACAAATGGTGGTGGATACTCTTTTGGGCCTGTTGGCGCAGGCGAAGACTGAGGGTCCAACGCCAGTGATACAGTTTGTGGGGATAAAGTTTGATGTTATGGTCAGAGGGGTAGGATTCGTGGGTAATGGTGTGGTCCTATGGGCTGCGATAGAGGCAGTTAGGTCAGCTAAGACGGTGCGGTTTCAGGCGGTGCAGTCTTTGCAGGGGCGGTCGAACCACGGGTGCAGAGTTACGCCGCTGGGGTGCGTGTCTGCTGGACGGCTGGCGATGGCTGCGCCAAGGGTGCAGCCATCGGATCCTTTGTGTGTGGTCACGAGGGAGATCAATGATGATCTGATGGTGTAGGAGGTTTTTTCTTACGGCGATTTAGTGGCCGCGGATTGTGGCTGGGTAAGGTGCTACCTGATGGAACGTAGCTGCGGTACTCGGAGGTAGCGGGTCCAGTTGTTTTCTGGTTGGGCATTGTGGGGTAGCGCTTCCAATCGGTGGTAGTGGTCGGGTGGTGGAGGTTGGCAGTTTTTTCCAAGAGGAAGGTGTGCTGTCATTCTGGCTATCAGTTGGTGGAGAATTCGATTAATAGTTGGTTTGCTAATCCTGGGGCCAAGGGTGGCGTACTTGCGACAGTTGGTTTCTCAATTGGATGTGTTTTAAAAAAAAAAAAAAAAATGTTATGCGTGGCGCAACCAGTACTGGGGTTCGCCAAGGGAATAGCAGCTGCTGTGTTTCCTTCCAGTTCTGCAGGTCTCGGGAGTTGAGGCCGGGTAGCAGACGAGGTGGGCACGGTGTGTCCGGAGGGCTTGTGGAGTCTGGTGTGGCTGTGTTGGGGAGCGGCTCGGTGCCCAGTGACTGAGGTTATTTGGGGCTGATATTCAGAAGTATGGGTGGCGCGGATAACGTTTGGGACAATGTGTGAGGAAGGCCCGGTGGAGTATTTGATGGTGGCGTTGGCAGTGGTGAGTAACGGTTTTCAGGCTGCTAGGCCGGCGTCCGCAGTGGAGCAGAGGGTGGCGGCTGTGGCTGTCTTGTTAAGGATTAGATGTGGAGAGATGTTTTCGCAGGATCTTAGGGCGCGGCAGGCCTTGAAGGGTTTGGTCGTAAGGGTGTGAGGGAGCGGGATACAAGGGTCCGTCTCCGTTGTTTTGTGGCAGGGTTTGGTGAGTGGTTTGTGGCGGCTATGTTCATCTGAGCACGAGCGGGTTTTTGTTTCCCTTGTCCAAAACGGTTTGTGTTAGCCTTTTGGGGGGCTTTGAGATTGTGGGGTTGGTCAGCCCATCTACGGTCAAGAGCGGAGGTTGGATGTTGGAGGATGTGTCCGAGGTGGTGCAGTGGGTTGAGCGCCGGCTTTGTCGCTCACCGAATTAGATTAGGCGGGTGGTGAAGGTTGGTGTTGTTATACGCGGTCCCGGGTGCGGAATTATGTTGTGAGGGCGCCCAGGCTCATTATTGTGTCGCGTTTGTTAAGGTACCATTTTGTGGCAGTGCTGCAGACTTGATTGCAGGTGGCGGGGGTGGGCGCCCGGAATACTATGGGTCGTATTCCTTCTGGATTGGGCTGCCACGGAGGCCCCTCGGTGGGCTCAGAAAAGGGGTTGTGAGAAGTATTGGGAGGTGGGAGTCCTCTTGTTTCGGTGTTACGTTTGGCCTCAGTTGTTATCGGGTTAAGGCAATGGGGGCATTTGAGTCTTTTGGGAGTGGAATGGGTTGGCGTAACAGGTTGGTGTTATCTGTGGGTTTATAACCCCTGGGTTTTTGTGGTGAGGGTGTGCCTCATTTGGATATTTGGGCATTCGTTGGTTCTCGGGGCCTCGACGGTCTGAGGCTCGCCTGAATGTTGCCAGTTGGGTCTGGACGGGTCGATGGTACTGGTCCAGTAAATTGGAGGCAGCGATTTGGTATCTCGAGAAGTTATTTATGAATGTTTTAAAAAAAAAAAAAAATTGTTGGTTGTTGCATTGTGTAAGACATACCTGAGCTTAATCGTGGGGTAGTTTTGATAGTGTGACCAGGTTGGAATGGCGTGTGGCTCGTGCGATAGGCAGTATCAATCGAGCCTTATTGGGGGGGCGGCGCCAAAAGTTGGTGGCGCTGAACTGGTGGTTTTGGGGATGCGATAGGGGTGCATCTTCACGTGCTTGGTGCTGTTTTGTGGACGCTGGGATTGCGTGGAGGTGTGGTACAAGCTTTTGGTGTGTGGCGGGTCCAGGCCACGTAAGGAGTCACGTGCCCTGTCCTGTGGCGGGGGGTAGGTCTGGTCCAGAGGCGGTTGAAGGCAATGGTAACTGGACAGAGAGACACCATCTTGGTATGGTGGCTCCAGGTTCCGGGATGTTGCAGGCACGGGGTTCTGCAAAGTTGGGGGGTTAATCCGTAGGTGATTAATACCTCATCTCTGGGTCGGTGTGTTGCGGCCAGGGATACTGGGGTGAGAAGTGGTTCCTGGACTGGGCCTACTCAGGGTTGTATATTTACTGTATTGGTTACTGTGTTACCTATTGTTATTTGTTGGGGTCGCCCGTTGGACGGCGCCCCCTTGTGTTAGTATGTAAATAATAGGTAATAAAGGCTGCTGTGGCCAATTTTAAACCAAGTCACATGCAGTTCGTGTATTATTTACAGATGGTATTGGTGGGTAACACACATACAGCACGACTGGAGAATCCTTCCTCAATGGTCAAGAAAGCCATGGAACCCATAGGGTGGAGGGGCGACATGACTAGAGGGAAGGGAAGGAGTGATGGGGTTAATGGAAACAGGAATGGTTTGTTTATAAGGCAGAGTAAAGGGATTGGTGGGTAGGAGGAGTTCCCTGGAGGAAGAGGTGGGACAGTTGAGGGGTGTAAGTAAAGGACTTTGACTTACCCCCTCTCTCTTGACTTCCGGATATGGAACGATCCCCGCCCACCCTCCCTTGTGTTTAATGCCGAGGGGAATTTGGTCTGGGTTGTTTCTTTGTCACAGCAGCGGGGGGTAGGTCTGGTCCAGAGGCGGTTGAAGGCAATGGTAACTGGACAGAGAGACACCATCTTGGTATGGTGGCTCCAGGTTCCGGGATGTTGCAGGCACGGGGTTCTGCAAAGTTGGGGGGTTAATCCGTAGGTGATTAATACCTCATCTCTGGGTCGGTGTGTTGCGGCCAGGGATACTGGGGTGAGAAGTGGTTCCTGGACTGGGCCTACTCAGGGTTGTATATTTACTGTATTGGTTACTGTGTTACCTATTGTTATTTGTTGGGGTCGCCCGTTGGACGGCGCCCCCTTGTGTTAGTATGTAAATAATAGGTAATAAAGGCTGCTGTGGCCAATTTTAAACCAAGTCACATGCAGTTCGTGTATTATTTACAGATGGTATTGGTGGGTAACACACATACAGCACGACTGGAGAATCCTTCCTCAATGGTCATGCTCACTAAATGATTGGTTAATTAGTGGGTGTGTATAAAAAGAAACCCAGCACCCCAGACCTTCACTTGAACTGCAACTTGACCTCTGACAAAATGCCAAAAATCCAGCCTTGATTATAAAGAGGCTGAAGACCAGATCCACTGCAGAAGTGGCTGGCACCTTTAATGTGTCTCAGCGTCAAGTACAAAGAATTAAAAAAAAATTTGAAGAGACTGGAGATGTTTTTGACAAGCCCAGGTCTGGCAGACCCCGCAAGACAACTGCTCAGGAGAAACGTTTGTTGGTTAGAAAATCCAAAGCAAGCCCCTCTTCCACTGCAAAAGAGCTCCAAAAAGCCTGGTCACCTAAAGTCCCTATGTCAACTAGAACAATTTGTAGGATTCTGTCTCAAAATGGCCTCCATGGTCAAATCAGTGCCCAGAAGCCAGCACTAAACAAGAGACAATTAAAAAGAACGTGTGGCATTTGCCAAGTCCCACAGCCTGCTAAACAGATGGACGCTGGAAAAGTGGCAGAAGGTGGATTTCTCTGATGAATCTGCAGTTGAATTACACCACAGCCACCCCAAATATTGCAGGAGACCTACTGGAGCCCGCATAGATCCAGAAAACAGTTAAGTTTGGTGGTGGAAAGATCATGATCTGGGGTTACATTCAGTATGGGGGTGTGCAAAACATTTGCAAGGTGGAAGGCAATATCAATAGCCTAAAATATCAAGAAGTATTAGCTGCCTCTTACATTCCCAAATCATAAAAGGGGTCAAATTCTGCAGCAGGATAGTGCTCCATCTCACACATCCATCTCTACAACAAAGTTCCTCCTGGCAAAAGAAGATCAAAGTGCTCAAGGACTGGACAGCCCAGTCACCAGACATGAACATAATTGAGCTTGTTTGGGGTAGATGAAAGAGGAAGCTTGGAAGACGGAGACATGTAAGACTGCATTCTTTGCTATTCCTTATGACTTCATCAATAAATTGTATGAATTGTATGTTGAACCGCATGGATGCAGTCCATCAAGCTCATGGAAGTCACGCAAAGTATTAAATATGACTCTAATAGCACCACAACTTCATTCACCAATGTTATGAAACATATCTTTGTCTTAGAAGTTAATTATTTGTTTGAATTTCACATTACTTTCTGTGGTCGACAAAACTTTTGTCTTGCAAAAATCTGACCTTTCTGTGTTCATTAAATGATCAATATTTCAGCTTTGCAGCATCTTTATTTTCATAACCTAAACCAAATTTGGGAGGGTTTCAGCTTTCAAAAGAGTAATTTATAAAACCAATGGATGAATTTAAAGTCAGGATATAAGCTTTTATTTACATAACATGGATATACGACAGAACTTCTGTCAGGGACTGTAGAATGTGTGAACAGCTCTGCAGACTCACTCATGTGTGGTTCCCCGCAGTCAGTTTGCCTGTTGGACATTTGTTACACGGGCGGAAACAAGTGTAATTGGGGTGGCACCTCTGAGAAATGAACTGTGTGTGATGTTGAGGTGGATGAAGAGGAGGAGAGGTTACTTGATGCAGCACTTGCCATCCACTCTAATGCTGTTTATCAATCTCATTTTGAAGTTGAAGCGATGTGCGGCTGCAAAAGAAATTTAGTGGAGTAGGCTGTCCAGTAATGGAAGTTGTTCTTATTTCTCTTGGGATAGGATAAGCTGGTATTTGCTCACTAGAGCTTTGATTAACAGAACTTCTCACACATACATATTGAACATGCCACCTATTCACCCTTCCACCACAACCTCGTCGTGATTTACCACTCATGGTTGATGTACCTTTCCCCTTTGAAAACAGATGTTTCACACCCTACACCCATACCAGTCAAACACCTGACACAAAGAAAAATTATTTATTTTCTGCCTGAGTTGGCAATATTGTGAAAACAATAAAAACTACCAATAACTGGAAATGTGGCTGGCTGCGTAATTTGGAGCCGGGAATGAAAAGTGCCAAGAATTTTTAAGGTAGTTTAGTAGCAAAGTTACAGCAGGTACTACTGCCACCTAACAATACCTAAAAATGTGGTTGACTGTGTAATTTTGAGCAGGCAATCAAAAGTGCCAAGACCTCTTAAGCTAGTTCACTGGCAAATTTACAGTAGGCACTACTAAATAACAATTCCTAGAATTGTGGTTAACGGTGTAGTTTTGAGCAGGCAATGAAATGTGCCAAGACATTTTTAGGTAGTTCACTAGCAAATATGCAGCAGGCACTACTACCTATTATTACCTAGAATTGTGTTTCATATGCTAATTTGGAGCAATCAATGAAAAGTACCAAGACCTTTTTAGCTAGTTCACTAGCAAATTTACAGCAGGCTCTACTAACTAACAATTAGAGATGAGCAACCCTCTCAAGGTTCGGTTCACCGAGCCCAACCAAACAAGTGGTAAGTTCGTCCAACCTTTATAGAACCGAACTTTGAACCTTTATTGAACCTTTCCGAACCCCATTGAATTCCATGAGAGGCCAAGCATAAGGCAGAGAAAACACCTTTAGTGGGGTCAAAAAAACATATTTACAGTGCAGCACCACAGGTTTGGCATAGCTATTAGCTTCCTAGACTATTGACATAAGAAATATAGAGGTAGATGAGACAGGTGTAGGAATGGTGATTCCATACCCTGCCAGTACAAACAAGAAACAATTTTGAGATATATCTAGTAGTCTCGATATTCAAAAAATTTTTCAGGCAGACAGCAGTACAGTAGCATCAATTGCCCCCCTCCCCATAGGGAATTAAAAGAGCTGGCAGGTATGGTCCATACAATACACAGGCTGTCGGCCGGCATTTTAATTTTAAAGGTAAAGACATGCCTGAGTGACAGATGTTAAGCCTGTGCCTCCCAGAAACTTGGAAATACCCACAAGTCATAACATTGACACCCATTTTGGAGTCTCAACATGCAAAATCCTTTCAGGCAGCCAGAAGTACAATAGCATCAATTGCCCCCTTCACCATTGGGCTTTAAAAGGGCAGGGAGGTATGGCCCATGCAATACACAGGCTATGGCAAGCAAGCAATTAGAATTGGCAAAATAAACATATGCTAGAGTGACCGATGTTGGCCTCTTGGTCCCAGAAGACTGGCACTAGAGACCAAAGCCAACTTGGAGACCCCACTTGGAGTCTCAGAATTCCAAAACATTAAGGCCAGGCAACAAAAAAAGTGTCAACAATTGGCACACACTACAAATAACCCAACAAGGCAACATGGCAACATGCGACCGGCCTAGGAACAAGGCCTGAACAATTTAATTACCTTTCAGGCAGACAGTAGTACTGTAGCATTAATTGCCCCCTTCCCATAAGGTCTTAAAACAGCAGGGCGTACAGTATGGTCCATGCAATACAATCATGAGATACATGACAGGCAGGCGTAGGCCGCTTGCTCACAGAAGTCTTGCACTACACCATTGCCTAGTCTGCACTGTCTGGGATTGGGGTATTCAAAATGGAGTAGAGAAGGGGTTAACGTGCGCATCAGCCAAATGAAACTGCATAGATGTTGATGAATAAATACATTTCCTGTTTCATCGGTCTACGCGTTTCGAGGTCGAAACCTCTTCCTCAGGACCAGTACATCAACAAAAGCCTCTGGGGTGGCAAAGTCACTGGACATCCATGACTTGTTCATCTTTATGAACATTACGCGTTCTATGCTTTCAGAGGACAGCCAGATGCGCTTATCTGTTAATACGCTGCCAGGAACGCTGAAGTTTTGAGAGACCGCTGGCTGCTGGGCAGGCCAAAACCTCCAAGGCGTGACTGGCGAGCTCAGGCCACTCTTCAATTTTTGAAGACCAAAATCCAAAAGGGTCCAATTTCCCCCTTATGGCATTGATGTTGAGCTCTAGATACTCCTGCACCACCTTCTCCAGTTGTTAACTATGTGTCAGACTTCTACTCTGTTCTGCTGGTGTATGCAATGGTGTAAAAAATACATGCCACAAATCACAGAAATTGCTTCTGCCACTGGAACTGCTGCTGCCTTTTTCCCACCTACCCCCACAGCCTCCAAAGTAACCAAGTGCCAAGTCAGCGAGATGTAATGCCCCTGTCCATGTTTGTTCTTTCAGGTGTCAGTGGTGAAATGAATCCTGGGAGACAGAGGGTTTTTCAAGGAAAAGGTAATCTTGGCTGTGACGTGATGATGGAGCATAGGGACAACTTAATTAGCGAAGTGATGGTGACAGGGCTACTGGTACCGGGGGACTGCGATGGCCATCAGGTTTCGGAAACCCTCTGTATCCACCAGGTGGAAAGGCAGCATTTCCATGGCCAACAGTTTCAATATGGTGATGTTGAAACACTTTGTTTTGTGTGGGAGGAAATGGTCTTTTATGTGATGAAAACTGTGGGACCAAGTGCTGGCTGCTATGCTGTGAAAGGGTGGAGTAAGGTGTAGAGTTGAGCGCGGTTCGTGGTTCGTGGTTCTCCAGTTCGCGGCTCGAGTGATTTTGGGGCATGTTCTAGATCGAACTAGAACTCGAGCTTTTTGCAAAAGCTCGATAGTTCTAGAAACGTTCGAGAACGGTTCTAGCAGCCAAAAAACAGCTAAATCCTAGCTTGGTTTCTGCTGTAATAGTGTAAGTCACTCTGTGAATCAAACTATTATCACATTTCAGTGTATAGTGTGCGTGAACAGCGCCTTCAGATCACTGCTGTTTCTATAATGGCGATCGCCATTTTTTTTTTTTTTTTCTTGTCTTCCTTCCCTAAGCGCGCGCGTCTTGTGGGGCGGGCCAGCATGTCAGCCAATCACAGACACACACACACCTAAGTGGACTTTGAGCCAGAGAAGCAACGGCATGTGTGATAGGATCTGCATGTCACATGTCCCTGCATTATAAAACCGGACATTTTCTTCACGAACGCCATTATCTGCCTTCTGCGTCTTTGGTGTCAGACATCAGTGTCGCAGCTCCGTCTTCCTGAGTCCTATCGCTGATACAGCTGTATGCGCTGCATACACAGCGTTAGACAGCTTAGGGAGAGCACATTCTAGCAGTCCTTTTAAGGGCTCAAAGCGGCAGGGTCAGAGAGCCATAAGTGACAGGTCCTGCAAACAGCAACAGCGTCTGTGTAGCCCAGGTCAGGGATTTCCTCCCTGCATTTCACCATTAGGAGGGAATAGAAAGGCAGGCTTCCATTCCTCTACCCAGAGCACCACAATCCTGCCACTGTACCCTCTTGTCCTCTGCACACTCCAACTCATTCTAAGTAAGCCATTATACTAGCAAACATTCAGTGTACCTAGTGGCATCCTATACGTGGCTATTGGACTTTGCTATAGTCCCACTAGTGCAAAGACATTTGCAGAGCACGTCTGCCTGCATTGCACACTACAACTTTTTTAAACTAAGCAATTTTACTAGCAAACACTCAGTGTACCTAGTGGCATCCTATACGTGGCTATTGGACTTTGCTATAGTCCCACTAGTGCCAAGACATTTGCAGAGCGCATCTGCCTGCGTTGCACACTCCAACTAATTATAACTAAGCCATTATACTTGCACACACTAAGTGTTTTTTAGTGGCATCCTATACGTGGCTATTGGACTTTGCTATAGTCCTACTAGTGCCAAGACATTTGCAGAGCGCATCTGCCTGCGTTGCACACTCCAACTAATTATAACTAAGCCATTATACTAGCACACACTCAGTGAACCTAGTGGCATCCTATACGTGGCTATTGGACTTTGCTATAGTCCCACTAGTGCCAAGACATTTGCAGCACGTCTGCCTGCATTGCACACTACAACTAATTATAACTAAGCCATTATACTAGCACACACTCAGTGTACCTAGTGGCATCCTATACGTGGCTATTGGACTTTGCTATAGTCCCACTAGTGCCAAGACATTTGCAGCACGTCTGCCTGCGTTGCACACTCCAACTAATTATAACTAAGCCATTATACTAGCACACACTCAGTGTACCTAGTGGCATCCTATACGTGGATATTGGACTTTGCTATAGTCCCACTAGTGCCAAGACATTTGCAGCACGTCTGCCTGCGTTGCACACTCCAACTAATTATAACTAAGCCATTATACTAGCACACACTCAGTGTACCTAGTGGCATCCTATACGTGGCTATTGGACTTTGCTATAGTCCCACTAGTGCCAAGACATTTGCAGCACGTCTGCCTGCGTTGCACACTCCAACTAATTATAACTAAGCCATTATACTAGCACACACTCAGTGTACCTAGTGGCATCCTATACGTGGCTATTGGACTTTGCTATAGTCCCACTAGTGCCAAGACATTTGCAGCACGTCTGCCTGCGTTGCACACTCCAACTAATTATAACTAAGCCATTATACTAGCACACACTCAGTGTACCTAGTGGCATCCTATACGTGGCTATTGGACTTTGCTATAGTCCCACTAGTGCCAAGACATTTGCAGCACGTCTGCCTGCGTTGCACACTCCAACTAATTATAACTAAGCCATTATACTAGCACACACTCAGTGTACCTAGTGGCATCCTATACGTGGCTATTGGACTTTGCTATAGTCCCACTAGTGCCAAGACATTTGCAGCACGTCTGCCTGCGTTGCACACTCCAACTAATTATAACTAAGCCATTATACTAGCACACACTCAGTGTACCTAGTGGCATCCTATACGTGGCTATTGGACTTTGCTATAGTCCCACTAGTGCCAAGACATTTGCAGCACGTCTGCCTGCGTTGCACACTCCAACTAACTATAACTAAGCCATTATACTAGCACACACTCAGTGTACCTAGTGGCATCCTATACGTGGCTATTGGACTTTGCTATAGTCCCACTAGTGCCAAGACATTTGCAGCACGTCTGCCTGCGTTGCACACTCCAACTAATTATAACTAAGCCATTATACTAGCACACACTCAGTGTACCTAGTGGCATCCTATACGTGGCTATTGGACTTTGCTATAGTCCCACTAGTGCCAAGACATTTGCAGCACGTCTGCCTGCGTTGCACACTCCAACTAATTATAACTAAGCCATTATACTAGCACACACTCAGTGTACCTAGTGGCATCCTATACGTGGCTATTGGACTTTGCTATAGTCCCACTAGTGCCAAGACATTTGCAGAGCGCATCTGCCTGCGTTGCACACTCCAACTAATTATAACTAAGCCATTATACTTGCACACACTAAGTGTTTCTTAGTGGCATCCTATACGTGGCTATTGGACTTTGCTATAGTCCTACTAGTGCCAAGACATTTGCAGAGCGCATCTGCCTGCGTTGCACACTCCAACTAATTATAACTAAGCCATTATACTAGCACACACTCAGTGAACCTAGTGGCATCCTATACGTGGATATTGGACTTTGCTATAGTCCCACTAGTGCCAAGACATTTGCAGCACGTCTGCCTGCGTTGCACACTCCAACTAATTATAACTAAGCCATTATACTAGCACACACTCAGTGTACCTAGTGGCATCCTATACGTGGCTATTGGACTTTGCTATAGTCCCACTAGTGCCAAGACATTTGCAGCACGTCTGCCTGCGTTGCACACTCCAACTAATTATAACTAAGCCATTATACTAGCACACACTCAGTGAACCTAGTGGCATCCTATACGTGGATATTGGACTTTGCTATAGTCCCACTAGTGCCAAGACATTTGCAGCACGTCTGCCTGCGTTGCACACTCCAACTAATTATAACTAAGCCATTATACTAGCACACACTCAGTGTACCTAGTGGCATCCTATACGTGGCTATTGGACTTTGCTATAGTCCCACTAGTGCCAAGACATTTGCAGCACGTCTGCCTGCGTTGCACACTCCAACTAATTATAACTAAGCCATTATACTAGCACACACTCAGTGTACCTAGTGGCATCCTATACGTGGCTATTGGACTTTGCTATAGTCCCACTAGTGCCAAGACATTTGCAGCACGTCTGCCTGCGTTGCACACTCCAACTAATTATAACTAAGCCATTATACTAGCACACACTCAGTGTACCTATTGGCATCCTATACGTGGCTATTGGACTTTGCTATAGTCCCACTAGTGCCAAGACATTTGCAGCACGTCTGCCTGCGTTGCACACTCCAACTAATTATAACTAAGCCATTATACTAGCACACACTCAGTGTACCTAGTGGCATCCTATACGTGGCTATTGGACTTTGCTATAGTCCCACTAGTGCCAAGACATTTGCAGCACGTCTGCCTGCGTTGCACACTCCAACTAATTATAACTAAGCCATTATACTAGCACACACTCAGTGTACCTAGTGGCATCCTATACGTGGCTATTGGACTTTGCTATAGTCCCACTAGTGCCAAGACATTTGCAGCACGTCTGCCTGCGTTGCACACTCCAACTAATTATAACTAAGCCATTATACTAGCACACACTCAGTGTACCTAGTGGCATCCTATACGTGGCTATTGGACTTTGCTATAGTCCCACTAGTGCCAAGACATTTGCAGAGCGCATCTGCCTGCGTTGCACACTCCAACTAATTATAACTAAGCCATTATACTTGCACACACTAAGTGTTTTTTAGTGGCATCCTATACGTGGCTATTGGACTTTGCTATAGTCCTACTAGTGCCAAGACATTTGCAGAGCGCATCTGCCTGCGTTGCACACTCCAACTAATTATAACTAAGCCATTATACTAGCACACACTCAGTGAACCTAGTGGCATCCTATACGTGGATATTGGACTTTGCTATAGTCCCACTAGTGCCAAGACATTTGCAGCACGTCTGCCTGCGTTGCACACTCCAACTAATTATAACTAAGCCATTATACTAGCACACACTCAGTGTACCTAGTGGCATCCTATACGTGGCTATTGGACTTTTCTATAGTCCCACTAGTGCCAAGACATTTGCAGAGCGCATCTGCCTGCGTTGCACACTCCAACTAATTATAACTAAGCCATTATACTTGCACACACTAAGTGTTTTTTAGTGGCATCCTATACGTGGCTATTTGACTTTGCTATAGTCCCACTAGTGCCAAGACATTTGCAGCACGTCTGCCTGCGTTGCACACTCCAACTAATTATAACTAAGCCATTATACTAGCACACACTCAGTGTACCTAGTGGCATCCTATACGTGGCTATTGGACTTTGCTATAGTCCCACTAGTGCCAAGACATTTGCAGCACGTCTGCCTGCGTTGCACACTCCAACTAATTATAACTAAGCCATTATACTAGCACACACTCAGTGTGCCTAGTGGCATCCTATACGTGGCTATTGGACTTTGCTATAGTCCCACTAGTGCCAAGACATTTGCAGCACGTCTGCCTGCGTTGCACACTCCAACTAATTATAACTAAGCCATTATACTAGCACACACTCAGTGTACCTAGTGGCATCCTATACGTGGCTATTGGACTTTTCTATAGTCCCACTAGTGCCAAGACATTTGCAGAGCGCATCTGCCTGCGTTGCACACTCCAACTAATTATAACTAAGCCATTATACTTGCACACACTAAGTGTTTTTTAGTGGCATCCTATACGTGGCTATTGGACTTTGCTATAGTCCCACTAGTGCCAAGACATTTGCAGCACGTCTGCCTGCGTTGCACACTCCAACTAATTATAACTAAGCCATTATACTAGCACACACTCAGTGTACCTAGTGGCATCCTATACGTGGCTATTGGACTTTGCTATAGTCCCACTAGTGCCAAGACATTTGCAGCACGTCTGCCTGCGTTGCACACTCCAACTAATTATAACTAAGCCATTATACTAGCACACACTCAGTGTACCTAGTGGCATCCTATACGTGGCTATTGGACTTTGCTATAGTCCCACTAGTGCCAAGACATTTGCAGAGCGCATAGCCTGCGTTGCACACTCCAACTAATTATAACTAAGCCATTATACTTGCACACACTAAGTGTTTCTTAGTGGCATCCTATACGTGGCTATTGGACTTTGCTATAGTCCTACTAGTGCCAAGACATTTGCAGAGCGCATCTGCCTGCGTTGCACACTCCAACTAATTATAACTAAGCCATTATACTAGCACACACTCAGTGAACCTAGTGGCATCCTATACGTGGATATTGGACTTTGCTATAGTCCCACTAGTGCCAAGACATTTGCAGCACGTCTGCCTGCGTTGCACACTCCAACTAATTATAACTAAGCCATTATACTAGCACACACTCAGTGTACCTAGTGGCATCCTATACGTGGCTATTGGACTTTGCTATAGTCCCACTAGTGCCAAGACATTTGCAGCACGTCTGCCTGCGTTGCACACTCCAACTAATTATAACTAAGCCATTATACTAGCACACACTCAGAGTACCTAGTGGCATCCTATACGTGGCTATTGGACTTTGCTATAGTCCCACTAGTGCCAAGACATTTGCAGCACGTCTGCCTGCGTTGCACACTCCAACTAATTATAACTAACCCATTATACTAGCACACACTCAGTGTACCTAGTGGCATCCTATACGTGGCTATTGGACTTTGCTATAGTCCCACTAGTGCCAAGACATTTGCAGCACGTCTGCCTGCGTTGCACACTCCAACTAATTATAACTAAGCCATTATACTAGCACACACTCAGTGTACCTAGTGGCATCCTATACGTGGCTATTGGACTTTGCTATAGTCCCACTAGTGCCAAGACATTTGCAGCACGTCTGCCTGCGTTGCACACTCCAACTAATTATAACTAAGCCATTATACTAGCACACACTCAGTGTACCTAGTGGCATCCTATACGTGGCTATTGGACTTTGCTATAGTCCCACTAGTGCCAAGACATTTGCAGCACGTCTGCCTGCGTTGCACACTCCAACTAATTATAACTAAGCCATTATACTAGCACACACTCAGTGTACCTAGTGGCATCCTATACGTGGCTATTGGACTTTGCTATAGTCCCACTAGTGCCAAGACATTTGCAGCACGTCTGCCTGCGTTGCACACTCAAACTAATTATAACTAAGCCATTATACTAGCACACACTCAGTGTACCTAGTGGCATCCTATACGTGGCTATTGGACTTTGCTATAGTCCCACTAGTGCCAAGACATTTGCAGCACGTCTGCCTGCGTTGCACACTCCAACTAATTATAACTAAGCCATTATACTAGCACACACTCAGTGTACCTAGTGGCATCCTATACGTGGCTATTGGACTTTGCTATAGTCCCACTAGTGCCAAGACATTTGCAGCACGTCTGCCTGCGTTGCACACTCCAACTAATTATAACTAAGCCATTATACTAGCACACACTCAGTGTACCTAGTGGCATCCTATACGTGGCTATTGGACTTTGCTATAGTCCCACTAGTGCCAAGACATTTGCAGCACGTCTGCCTGCGTTGCACACTCCAACTAATTATAACTAAGCCATTATACTAGCACACACTCAGTGTACCTAGTGGCATCCTATACGTGGCTATTGGACTTTGCTATAGTCCCACTAGTGCCAAGACATTTGCAGCACGTCTGCCTGCGTTGCACACTCCAACTAATTATAACTAAGCCATTATACTAGCACGCACTCAGTGTACCTAGTGGCATCCTATACGTGGCTATTGGACTTTGCTATAGTCCCACTAGTGCCAAGACATTTGCAGCACGTCTGCCTGCGTTGCACACTCCAACTAATTATAACTAAGCCATTATACTAGCACACACTCAGAGTACCTAGTGGCATCCTATACGTGGCTATTGGACTTTGCTATAGTCCCACTAGTGCCAAGACATTTGCAGCACGTCTGCCTGCGTTGCACACTCCAACTAATTATAACTAACCCATTATACTAGCACACACTCAGTGTACCTAGTGGCATCCTATACGTGGCTATTGGACTTTGCTATAGTCCCACTAGTGCCAAGACATTTGCAGCACGTCTGCCTGCGTTGCACACTCCAACTAATTATAACTAAGCCATTATACTAGCACACACTCAGTGTACCTAGTGGCATCCTATACGTGGCTATTGGACTTTGCTATAGTCCCACTAGTGCCAAGACATTTGCAGCACGTCTGCCTGCGTTGCACACTCCAACTAATTATAACTAAGCCATTATACTAGCACACACTCAGTGTACCTAGTGGCATCCTATACGTGGCTATTGGACTTTGCTATAGTCCCACTAGTGCCAAGACATTTGCAGCACGTCTGCCTGCGTTGCACACTCCAACTAATTATAACTAAGCCATTATACTAGCACACACTCAGTGTACCTAGTGGCATCCTATACGTGGCTATTGGACTTTGCTATAGTCCCACTAGTGCCAAGACATTTGCAGCACGTCTGCCTGCGTTGCACACTCAAACTAATTATAACTAAGCCATTATACTAGCACACACTCAGTGTACCTAGTGGCATCCTATACGTGGCTATTGGACTTTGCTATAGTCCCACTAGTGCCAAGACATTTGCAGCACGTCTGCCTGCGTTGCACACTCCAACTAATTATAACTAAGCCATTATACTAGCACACACTCAGTGTACCTAGTGGCATCCTATACGTGGCTATTGGACTTTGCTATAGTCCCACTAGTGCCAAGACATTTGCAGCACGTCTGCCTGCGTTGCACACTCCAACTAATTATAACTAAGCCATTATACTAGCACACACTCAGTGTACCTAGTGGCATCCTATACGTGGCTATTGGACTTTGCTATAGTCCCACTAGTGCCAAGACATTTGCAGCACGTCTGCCTGCGTTGCACACTCCAACTAATTATAACTAAGCCATTATACTAGCACACACTCAGTGTACCTAGTGGCATCCTATACGTGGCTATTGGACTTTGCTATAGTCCCACTAGTGCCAAGACATTTGCAGCACGTCTGCCTGCGTTGCACACTCCAACTAATTATAACTAAGCCATTATACTAGCACGCACTCAGTGTACCTAGTGGCATCCTATACGTGGCTATTGGACTTTGCTATAGTCCCACTAGTGCCAAGACATTTGCAGCACGTCTGCCTGCGTTGCACACTCCAACTAATTATAACTAAGCCATTATACTAGCACACACTCAGTGTACCTAGTGGCATCCTATACGTGGCTATTGGACTTTGCTATAGTCCCACTAGTGCCAAGACATTTGCAGCACGTCTGCCTGCGTTGCACACTCCAACTAATTATAACTAAGCCATTATACTAGCACACACTCAGTGTACCTAGTGGCATCCTATACGTGGCTATTGGACTTTGCTATAGTCCCACTAGTGCCAAGACATTTGCAGCACGTCTGCCTGCGTTGCACACTCCAACTAATTATAACTAAGCCATTATACTAGCACACACTCAGTGTACCTAGTGGCATCCTATACGTGGCTATTGGACTTTGCTATAGTCCCACTAGTGCCAAGACATTTGCAGAGCGCATCTGCCTGCGTTGCACACTCCAACTAATTATAACTAAGCCATTATACTTGCACACACTAAGTGTTTTTTAGTGGCATCCTATACGTGGCTATTGGACTTTGCTATAGTCCTACTAGTGCCAAGACATTTGCAGAGCGCATCTGCCTGCGTTGCACACTCCAACTAATTATAACTAAGCCATTATACTAGCACACACTCAGTGAACCTAGTGGCATCCTATACGTGGATATTGGACTTTGCTATAGTCCCACTAGTGCCAAGACATTTGCAGCACGTCTGCCTGCGTTGCACACTCCAACTAATTATAACTAAGCCATTATACTAGCACACACTCAGTGTACCTAGTGGCATCCTATACGTGGCTATTGGACTTTGCTATAGTCCCACTAGTGCCAAGACATTTGCAGCACGTCTGCCTGCGTTGCACACTCCAACTAATTATAACTAAGCCATTATACTAGCACACACTCAGTGTACCTAGTGGCATCCTATACGTGGCTATTGGACTTTGCTATAGTCCCACTAGTGCCAAGACATTTGCAGCACGTCTGCCTGCGTTGCACACTCCAACTAATTATAATTAAGCCATTATACTAGCACACACTCAGTGTACCTAGTGGCATCCTATACGTGGCTATTGGACTTTGCTATAGTCCCACTAGTGCCAAGACATTTGCAGCACGTCTGCCTGCGTTGCACACTCCAACTAATTATAACTAAGCCATTATACTAGCACACACTCAGTGTACCTAGTGGCATCCTATACGTGGCTATTGGACTTTGCTATAGTCCTACTAGTGCCAAGACATTTGCAGAGCGCATCTGCCTGCGTTGCACACTCCAACTAATTATAACTAAGCCATTATACTAGCACACACTCAGTGAACCTAGTGGCATCCTATACGTGGCTATTGGACTTTGCTATAGTCCCACTAGTGCCAAGACATTTGCAGCACGTCTGCCTGCGTTGCACACTCCAACGAATTATAACTAAGTTACATTGTCAGGGATATTTATTCTTTATTATTCTGCTGTTAATAAAGCTAGACCACCACTGCAATCTTCACCACCTCTCAATTTTTACTACCACATTTTCAGTCCACAATCTTGTCGCAATCAACATGAGTGGCAAAATGACAGATTCTGGTGGAAAGGGGAAGAGGCGTGGTGGAAAAGGCAAAAAAGGTTTTGTCAGTGGGGAAGGTGCCAAAGCTCCATTATCATCTGCTGAAGATAGACCATCTACTAGCAAAAGTAAGATGTCTACTACTTATTGTGGACAATCCGATGTGCTCCCTTTTTTACGGACACGAACAAGAGGAACAAAGGTAGATGATGGGCAAAAAAGGAAAATGCTTGAATGGATCTCAAGTGGTCCAACAAGTGCCCTCTCAGCCACTTCAAGTACCGCATCCAAAAAACACCATTCCTCTGAGTTGTCATCCCAATCACACTTGATTTCTCCCAGCTCTGAAGTCTCCATCAGCCCTGCACAGTATGGTGGAACTGAGATGGCTGAGTCTGCAGAGCTGTTCAGTCACACTATAGCCTGGGAATCAGAGGTCTGCTCCCAAGCTACAGTGAGTACAGAACAGGAAATGGTCTGCAGTGATGCCCAGAACCTTTGTGACTCAGATTCAGGCCGTGAGGACCAAGTTTCTGAGCATAATGTTGACCCTTTGTCACAAACTGTAACACCTGTGGTTATAGACAATGAGGAACATACTGATGAAGATGAGACGCAGATACCCGATTGGGATGACAACTTAAATATTCGGTCAGGGCAAGAAGAGGCTCGGTCTGAGGGGGAGGGGAGTGCGAACACAACAATTGATGATGACGTTCTAGATCCCACCTACTGTCAACCCCCAGTCAGGCACTCGAGGAGGTCAACAGAGGCGGTGGAGGAGGATGCAACCGACGACGAAGTTACCTTGCGCCTTCCTGGACAGAGTCGGAGCACTGGTAGCACGTCTACAACTGCATCCTCAGCCACCACTCTGCCTATGAGCATTATTCGGGGTGGATCAACAGGTCGCATGGCCTCTAAGCCTTGCCTAGCCTGGGCCTTTTTTCACATCGAAAAAGATCGCCCAACTCATGTGATATGTAACATTTGTCATGATTCTGTTAGTAGAGGTCAAAACCTCAGCAGTTTGACAACTTCTTCCATGAATCGTCACATGAATAAATATCATAAGTCCCGGTGGGAAGCTCACCGTGCTGCAATGCCGGCTAGCGGAGCGAACCATCCACCGCCCGCCCCTTCCAGTGCATCCGCGCGCTCTTCATCTTCTAGGACTGTGGGGACAGCTGTCACACCTGTTTTTCCACGCAAAACTTCCACCACTGTAACCGCAACAGGCAGTTTGCTTGTAAGGTCGTCAGTTGGTTTGGAAGGGGAAACAAGTGAGTGTGTACAGCTCTCTCAGACATCGATAGCACCAACGTTGGATGAAGGCAACATCATGTCTCCGCCTGCACTTTCCTCACAAACCTGCATTTTTCCAGGGACACCCTACTCAACACCGTCTACACACAGCAGCCAGATCTCTGTCCCTCAGATGTGGTCAAATAAAAGGCCACTTCCTCCGACCCATGACAAAGCTAAGAGGTTGACTCTATCCCTCTGTAAGCTGTTGGCTACCGAAATGCTGCCTTTCCGCCTAGTGGACACACAGGATTTTAGAGACCTTATGTCTGTCGCTGTGCCCCAGTACCAGATGCCTAGTCGCCACTACTTCTCTAAGAAAGGTGTGCCCGCGCTACACCAGCATGTCGCACACAACATCACCGCTTCCTTGAGAAACTCTGTGTGTGAACGGGTGCATTTCACCACCGATACTTGGACCAGTAAGCATGGACAGGGACGTTACATGTCGCTGACTGGGCACTGGGTAACTATGGTGATAGATGGTGAAGGGTCTGCTGCACAAGTCTTGCCGTCCCCACGACTTGTGTGTCAATCCTCTGTCTGTCCAAGTTCCGCCACAGCTTCTGCATCCTCCACCTCATCTGGGTCCTCCACCTCCGCCCCAAGCCTGCCTGGTCAGGCCACCAGCGTTCTCACTGCGCAGAAGGAATCACGCACGCCTCATTACTATGCTGGCAGCCGAGCGCAACGGCATCAGGCGGTCTTTAGCTTGACATGTCTTGGTAATAAGAGTCACACAGCTGAGGAGTTGTGGTCAGCTCTGCGGTCCGAGTTTAATAAATGGTTGTCTCCACTCAACCTGCAGCCTGGTAAGGCCGTGTGCGACAATGCTGCAAACCTGGGTGCGGCCCTTCGCCTGGGCAAGGTGACACACGTACCTTGTATGGCTCACGTGTTGAACCTTGTCGTGCAGCAATTTTTAACACACTATCCCGGCCTAGATGGCCTTCTGAACAGGGCACGAAAACTGTCTGCTCACTTCCGGCGTTCAAGCGCCGCAGCTGAGCGACTTGCATCGCTACAGAAGTCTTTCGGCCTGCCGGTTCATCGCCTGAAATGCGATGTGGCGACACGCTGGAATTCAACTCTCCACATGTTACAGCGACTGTGGCAGCACCGCAGAGCCCTGGTGCAATACGTCATGACGTATAGCCTGGGCCAACGAGATGCAGAGGTGGGGCAGATCACCCTGATGGAGTGGTCTCAGATCAAGGACCTATGCACCCTTCTGCACAGTTTCGACATGGCGACGAATATGTTTAGCTCTGACAATGCCATTATCAGCATGACGATTCCAGTCATTTACATGCTGGAGCACACGCTAAACACTATTCGGAGTCAGGGGGTGGGACAACATGAAGGGGAGGAACTACAGGAGGATTCATATGTGCAAGGGACAACAACATCACCAAGGTCCAGACGTTCATCATCACCAACGCAGCAGGCATGGGACCATGGGGAACAGGGATCGACAAGGGCGCATAGTAGCAGGCGAAATGTTGAGCAAGGTGCAGGAGAACATGAAGAAATGGAGGACGAACTGTCCATGGACATGGAAGACTCAGCGGATGAGGGAGACCTTGGTCAAATTTCAGTTGAAAGAGGTTGGGGGGAGATGTCAGAGGAAGAAAGAACGGGTAGCACCTCTATGCCACAAACACAGCGTGGACTTGGTCCGCATGGCTGCGCAAGACACATGAGTGCCTTTTTGTTGCACTACCTCCAACATGACAGTCGTATTGTCAAAATTAGAAGTGATGATGACTACTGGATTGCCACACTATTAGATCCCCGGTACAAGTCCAAATTTTGTGACATAATTCCAGCCATAGAAAGGGACGCACGTATGCAGGAGTATCAGCAGAAGCTGTTACTCGATCTTAGCTCGGCTTTTCCACCAAACAACCGTGCAGGTGCAGGGAGGGAATCTCCCAGTTGTAACTTGACAAACATGGGACGGTCTCGTCATCTTCACCAGTCTACCCGTACCAGTAGGACCGTATCTGGTGCCGGTAACAGCAATTTTATGGAATCTTTTCATAATTTTTTTAGACCCTCTTTTGCAAGGCCACCAGAGACAACAAGTCTGACACATACTCAACGGCTGGAGAGGATGATACAGGAGTATCTCCAAATGAACATCGATGCCATGACTGTGCAACTGGAGCCTTGCTCCTTTTGGGCTTCAAACATAGAAAAATGGCCAGAGCTCTCCAGTTACGCCTTGGAGATTTTGTCGTGTCCAGCTGCCAGCGTTGTCTCTGAACGTGTATTCAGTGCTGCTGGGTGTGTGCTGACAGATAAGCGCACGCGTCTGTCCAGTGACAATGTGGACAGACTGACGTTCATCAAAATGAACAAGTCATGGATCCAGAAGGAATTTACTACCCCTGTGTCATCCTGGGGAGAGTAAATGCTTGTGGATTTGGAATGTGCTTGATGCAAATCAAAACATCCTGTTTGCAACTAGGGCCCAAGTGCTGCCA
The DNA here is from genome assembly GCF_048569485.1 of Anomaloglossus baeobatrachus. Classification (NCBI taxonomy): domain Eukaryota; kingdom Metazoa; phylum Chordata; class Amphibia; order Anura; family Aromobatidae; genus Anomaloglossus; species Anomaloglossus baeobatrachus. The sequence goes on along the minus strand of NC_134362.1, from coordinate 138,962,982 downwards.
CTGATGGGGTGGGTGTCTGTGTGGCCCAATTTTTGGAAAAAAGGGAGACTCCGCTTGGAGTAACCCTTGCTTACATTGTTTTTAAAAGAAGCCAAGATGAACAAGTCATGGTTCAGCAAAGACTTAGCTACCTACCCCGGTATCATCCTGGGGACGGTTAATTATGGGGTATTTTTGAATGTGATTGATGCAAATGTAGCTGTGAAGTGTACAACTAGGGCCCAAGTGCTGCCACTGATGGGGTGGGTGTCTGTGTGGCCCAATTTTTGGAAAAAAAGGGAGACTCCGCTTGGAGTAACCCTTGCTTGATGTGTTTTTAAAAGAAGCCAAGATGAACAGAGCTGGGATCAGCAAAGACTTTGCTACCTACCCCGGTGTCATCCTGGGGACGGATAAGAATGGCGTATTTTTGAATGTGCTTGATGCAAATCAAAACATCCTGTTTGCAACTAGGGCCCAAGTGCTGCCACTGATGGGGTGGGTGTCTGTGTGGCCCAATTTTTGGAAAAAAGGGAGACTCCGCTTGGAGTAACCCTTGCTTGATGTGTTTTTAAAAGAAGCCAAGATGAATAGAGGCGGCACGGTGGCTCAGTGGTTAGCACTGCAGTCTTGCAGCGCTGGGGTCCTGGGTTCAAATCCCACCAAGGACACTATCTGCAAGGAGTTTGTATGTTCTCCCCGTGTTTGCGTGGGTTTCCTCCGGGTACTCCGGTTTCCTCCCACACTCCAAAGACATACAGATAGGGACTCTAGATTGTGAGCCCCAATGGGGACAGTGTTGCCAATGTATGTAAAGTGCTATGGAATTAATAGCGCTATATAAATGAATAAAATTATTATTATTATTATTATTATTATTATAGAGCTGGGATCAGGAAATACTTTGCTACCTACCCCGGTGTCATCCTGGGGACGGATAAGAATGGCGTATTTTTGAATGTGCTTGATGCAAATCAAAACATCCTGTTTGCAACTAGGGCCCAAGTGCTGCCACTGATGGGGTGGGTGTCTGTGTGGCCCAATTTTTGGAAAAAAAGGGAGACTCCGCTTGGAGTAACCCTTGCTTGATGTGTTTTTAAAAGAAGCCAAGATGAACAGAGCTGGGATCAGCAAAGACTTTGCTACCTACCCCGGTGTCATCCTGGGGACGGATAAGAATGGCGTATTTTTGAATGTGCTTGATGCAAATCAAAACATCCTGTTTGCAACTAGGGCCCAAGTGCTGCCACTGATGGGGTGGGTGTCTGTGTGGCCCAATTTTTGGAAAAAAGGGAGACTCCGCTTGGAGTAACCCTTGCTTGATGTGTTTTTAAAAGAAGCCAAGATGAACAGAGCTGGGATCAGGAAATACTTTGCTACCTACCCCGGTGTCATCCTGGGGACGGATAAGAATGGCGTATTTTTGAATGTGCTTGATGCAAATCAAAACATCCTGTTTGCAACTAGGGCCCAAGTGCTGCCACTGATGGGGTGGGTGTCTGTGTGGCCCAATTTTTGGAAAAAAAGGGAGACTCCGCTTGGAGTAACCCTTGCTTGATGTGTTTTTAAAAGAAGCCAAGATGAACAGAGCTGGGATCAGGAAAGACTTTGCTACCTACCCCGGTGTCATCCTGGGGACGGATAAGAATGGCGTATTTTTGAATGTGCTTGATGCAAATCAAAACATCCTGTTTGCAACTAGGGCCCAAGTGCTGCCACTGATGGGGTGGGTGTCTGTGTGGCCCAATTTTTGGAAAAAAGGGAGACTCCGCTTGGAGTAACCCTTGCTTGATGTGTTTTTAAAAGAAGCCAAGATGAACAGAGCTGGGATCAGGAAATACTTTGCTACCTACCCCGGTGTCATCCTGGGGACGGATAAGAATAGCGTATTTTTGAATGTGCTTGATGCAAATCAAAACATCCTGTTTGCAACTAGGGCCCAAGTGCTGCCACTGATGGGGTGGGTGTCTGTGTGGCCCAATTTTTGGAAAAAAAGGGAGACTCCGCTTGGAGTAACCCTTGCTTGATGTGTTTTTAAAAGAAGCCAAGATGAACAGAGCTGGGATCAGCAAAGACTTTGCTACCTACCCCGGTGTCATCCTGGGGACGGATAAGAATGGCGTATTTTTGAATGTGCTTGATGCAAATCAAAACATCCTGTTTGCAACTAGGGCCCAAGTGCTGCCACTGATGGGGTGGGTGTCTGTGTGGCCCAATTTTTGGAAAAAAGGGAGACTCCGCTTGGAGTAACCCTTGCTTGATGTGTTTTTAAAAGAAGCCAAGATGAACAGAGCTGGGATCAGGAAATACTTTGCTACCTACCCCGGTGTCATCCTGGGGACGGATAAGAATGGCGTATTTTTGAATGTGCTTGATGCAAATCAAAACATCCTGTTTGCAACTAGGGCCCAAGTGCTGCCACTGATGGGGTGGGTGTCTGTGTGGCCCAATTTTTGGAAAAAAAGGGAGACTCCGCTTGGAGTAACCCTTGCTTGATGTGTTTTTAAAAGAAGCCAAGATGAACAGAGCTGGGATCAGCAAAGACTTTGCTACCTACCCCGGTGTCATCCTGGGGACGGATAAGAATGGCGTATTTTTGAATGTGCTTGATGCAAATCAAAACATCCTGTTTGCAACTAGGGCCCAAGTGCTGCCACTGATGGGGTGGGTGTCTGTGTGGCCCAATTTTTGGAAAAAAGGGAGACTCCGCTTGGAGTAACCCTTGCTTGATGTGTTTTTAAAAGAAGCCAAGATGAACAGAGCTGGGATCAGGAAATACTTTGCTACCTACCCCGGTGTCATCCTGGGGACGGATAAGAATGGCGTATTTTTGAATGTGCTTGATGCAAATCAAAACATCCTGTTTGCAACTAGGGCCCAAGTGCTGCCACTGATGGGGTGGGTGTCTGTGTGGCCCAATTTTTGGAAAAAAAGGGAGACTCCGCTTGGAGTAACCCTTGCTTGATGTGTTTTTAAAAGAAGCCAAGATGAACAGAGCTGGGATCAGCAAAGACTTTGCTACCTACCCCGGTGTCATCCTGGGGACGGATAAGAATGGCGTATTTTTGAATGTGCTTGATGCAAATCAAAACATCCTGTTTGCAACTAGGGCCCAAGTGCTGCCACTGATGGGGTGGGTGTCTGTGTGGCCCAATTTTTGGAAAAAAAGGGAGACTCCGCTTGGAGTAACCCTTGCTTGATGTGTTTTTAAAAGAAGCCAAGATGAACAGAGCTGGGATCAGGAAAGACTTTGCTACCTACCCCGGTGTCATCCTGGGGACGGATAAGAATGGCGTATTTTTGAATGTGCTTGATGCAAATGTAGCTGTGAAGTGTACAACTGGGGCACAACTGCTGCCACTGAAGGGGTGGGTGTGTGTGTGGCCCAATTTTTGGAAAAAATGGAGACTCCGCTTGGAGTCACCTTGCGGTGTTTTACATGATTTTAGAAGGGCGTGCCATGCCTATATCTGTGTGTCCTCCTCTTTTTCCTTGTCCAGCTGTTTTGTTTTCGCATGAGTATATGTCCTTGTCACTTTCCAATGTGTTTGAGTTGTTTGTCACCTTTAGGACACCTTTGAGGGTGTTTTCTAGGTGTTTTTCTGTGTTTGTGATTGCCTGCCATTGTTTCCTATGCAGTTCGAGTTCGGTTCGTCGAACGTTCGACGAACCAAACTCGAACGGGAGGTCCGTTCGGCGAACCAACCTCGAGCCGAACCGCGACCGGTTCGCTCATCTCTAGTAAGGTGTACACGACCAATCGGTGGACTGGGAGGGAGGTGTAGTGGGAGATGTAATGCTGGATTGAGAATCATGTGATGTGCTCGGTGTCTCACATGGATCAAAAATACCAGGCACTGTCACTTTCGTAATAGCTGATAGGCCCTCACTCACCCCCACTGTAGCAGGTACACAAGAGAAGATTCTGTGATTGGAGATCCGTGTTAGAATAGTTTCGCCGGTGATGCAGGAGGAGGAAGAAGCAGCAGACGATGTTTATTTTGTGGACGGTGGTTAGGTAGGCCTGTAAGTCCCCATTTAGTGCAGTGAGATTCTAATGTGATGCCCTGGCCTATAAGGTCATCACAAGGGTGCCGTGCAACCTGCCCTTCTGCATGGTACCCGTTTTCCTTGTTTACGGGTCCTGTCAATTTGGTGTTGCTACCAACAGGTGTACCTAAATCCTGAGGAACATTCTGCACCACACCCACCAACCACCCATTGGGCAGCCTGAGGGGAATAGGGCCACCCAAATGGGGGGATAGAAGAGGGAGGGCAGAGATGTCAGCTGTTGAGTAGAGTTGAGCAGTGAGACAGCTGTGGCAGTGCAGGTCACGCTGTGGAGCTGGGCTTCTGTACCCGTCCCAGGTGCCAGACGTTAGCCTGGCCAGAAGGAGCTGGAACCCCGGTCGCAGGGGGTAGTGACAGGGGGTATGGTGCTGCCACAGAGAGTAGGCCGGCTGCCTTGTGCTACAACCGGGCAGGGGCCAGGGCACGATGGGGTACGCGGACCCTAGGCTGGGAAGTAGCTTCACGCAGCCCAGTAATTCACCCGACGGGAACGGAGTCTTCAGGAAAGGTTTCCCACCCACTCCAGAATCGGGGTACTAGCGCAACGAGGGGGATAGGACTTCCCAAAAACAACCAGAAAATCCCAAGCGTGAACCCTGAGAGCAGGCTCCCCTTGCTAGCCACACAGGTGAGCGGGACCCGAGTAGTCTTAGGCGAAAGGGTCCCACCAAGTTACATACAGTGCCAAGGGACAAGGCTTCAGACCAACCAGCAACACCAAAGGGACACAAACCCAGCGTGCTCAACTAAGAGACACAGAATATTCAAGAATTTGGTTTACCCGGTGTCAGCATCAGTGAGTTTGGACTGTGTGAGTACCCGATATGCCTTCACCCCGACGGGTTCCCCACTCCATCCATCACCGGGCCCCGGGACACCAGGCCCCTACCCACGGAGGGGTTAAAATATCCTGCTGCTTCAACATAGTCACCGGACTCCCCAACAGCAGCGGTGGTCTCTCCCACTACCACGCACCGTGGGTGGCGTCACGAACATTATCCCATTCACCACCCCAATACACCAATAACTCCCCCCCTTTAATTTCTGAGGTAGCCGCGCGACCCCGCCTCGGATCTGGAGACCCTCGAGCCACTGCGGATCCAGGTCCAAGCAGCCCGTCGGCTGTCTCGGGGGCGGCACACTAACAGTAATGCATGTTGGTTGTGCATGTGCCTGTTCATGCATGTAGTAGTCACATTATTTGAATTTTTGCCTCTACTCATTCGTTATTTAGAACGTTGCCAGATAACGGAAGCTACATCATCTTTTGCGGTCTCAAAAAAGGCCCAGGCTAGGCAAACCTTCTTGCGAACTACAGACCCGCAACCTCTGCCAGAATTGTGGCTGGCGATGCAGTGGTTCTCATGGTTGCATCACTACGTGATAAAAAATAGTCTTGGTGAAATGGTGGAAGGGGATGAGGGTAAAGCCAACCTGCTGAATGACTTTTTTTCTACGTTTTTTATACAAGAAAATGCCATGGCAGATGACATGACCAGTGATACCATAAATTCACCCTTGAATATTACCTGCTTAACCCAGCAGGAAGTACGCCGCCGCCTCGAAATCACTAAGGTTGACAAATCTCCGGGCCCGGATGGCATACACCCCAGAGTACTACAGGAATTGAGTTCTGTGATAGATAGACCATTATTTTTAATCTTCTCAGATTCCTTAATAACAGGGTCGGTACCGCAGGACTGGCGCATAGCAAATGTGGTGCCAATATTCAAAAAGGGGACAAAAACTGAGCCGGGAAATTATAGGCCGGTAAGTTTAACCTCTACGGTTGGTAAAATCCTTGAGGGTTTCTTGAGAGATGCTATACTGGAGTATCTCAAGAAAAATAACCTTATGACAGAGTATCAACATGGGTTTATGAGGGATCGATCCTGTCAAACTAATTTGATCAGCTTCTATGAAGAGGTAAGTTCAAGTCTGGACCAGGGAAATGCAGTGGATGTTGTGTATATGGACTTTTCAAAAGATTTTGATACGGTGCCACACAAAAGGTTGGTACATAAAATGAGAATAATGGGGATAGGGGAAAATATGTGTAACTGGGTTAAAAACTGGCTCAGTGATAGGAAACAAAGGGTGGTTATTAATGGTACGTACTCGGACTGGGTCTCAGTTCATAGTGGGGTACCACAGGGGTCAGTATTGGGCCCGCTTCTTTTCAACATATTTATAAATGACCTTGTTGGGGGCATGCGGAGTAGAATTTCAATATTTGCAGATGATACTAAACTCTGCAGGGTAATCAATACAGAGGAGGATAATTTTATATTACAGGGAGATTTATGTAAATTGGAGGATTGGGCTGAGAAGTGGCAATTGAAGTTTAATGTAGATAAATGTAAGGTCATGCACTTGGGTAGCGGAAATAACATTTATGATTATGTACTTAATTGTAGAACACTGGGTAAAACAGACACAGAAAAAGACTTGGGTGTATGGGTGGATGGTAAACTTCACTTTAGTGGCCAGTGTCAGGCAGCTGCTGCCAGGGCTAATAAAATAATGGGATGTATTAAAAGAGGTATAAGTGTTCATGAAAAAAATATAGTTCTACCTCTGTACAAGTCACTAGTGCGACCGCACTTAGAATACTGTGTACAATTCTGGTCACCGATATATAAGAAGGACATAGCTGAATTGGAGAGGGTGCAGAGACGAGCCACCAAGATTATTAGAGGAATGGGTGGGCTGCAATACCAAGACAGGTTATTAAACTTGGGGTTATTTAGTTTGGAAAAACGAAGGCTTAGGGGGGATCTAATCACAATGTATAAATATATGAGGGGACAGTACAGAGACCTTTCCAAAGATCTTTTTACACCTAGGCCTGCGACTGGAACAAGGGGGCATCCGCTACGTCTTGAGGAAAGAAGGTTTAATCATAATCACAGACGAGGATTCTTTACTGTACGAGCAGTGAGACTATGGAACTCTCTGCCGCATGATGTTGTAATGAGTGATTCACTACTCAAATTGTCTCTCCAGTAAAGGAGACAAACTCTAGCACAGCGCCACCTATTGGAAGTAGCGATCCTAAAAGTCACAAGTGGATTTTCAACAATCCTTTGAAATATGACTCAGGATATATAAGCCAGATCAGAATCCCAATTTGCAGACACGGTGTTTCGGGGTGCTTGCCCCTCGTCAGTGCAAAGTATGGGGGTGTCTGATCTGGCTCATGAGAAAGCTATGTGGGGACCACGGGGGAACACTATTCTCCTTAAGGAGACTTTGCAAGCCAGTCTGGCTGCCAGGTAAGGGGACTTATAGCTGCAATGCCCCTCTGGGAAATATTCAAATTGTCTCTCCAGTAAAGGAGACAAACTCTAGCACAGCGCCACCTATTGGAAGTAGCGATCCTAAAAGTCACAAGTGGATTTTCAACAATCCTTTGAAATATGACTCAGGATATATAAGCCAGATCAGAATCCCAATTTGCAGACACGGTGTTTCGGGGTGCTTGCCCCTCGTCAGTGCAAAGTATGGGGGTGTCTGATCTGGCTCATGAGAAAGCTATGTGGGGACCACGGGGGAACACTATTCTCCTTAAGGAGACTTTGCAAGCCAGTCTGGCTGCCAGGTAAGGGGACTTATAGCTGCAATGCCCCTCTGGGAAATATTCAAATTGTCTCTCCAGTAAAGGAGACAAACTCTAGCACAGCGCCACCTATTGGAAGTAGCGATCCTAAAAGTCACAAGTGGATTTTCAACAATCCTTTGAAATGTGACTCAGGATATATAAGCCAGATCAGAATCCCAATTTGCAGACACGGTGTTTCGGGGTGCTTGCCCCTCGTCAGTGCAAAGTATGGGGGTGTCTGATCTGGCTCATGAGAAAGCTATGTGGGGACCACGGGGGAACACTATTCTCCTTAAGGAGACTTTGCAAGCCAGTCTGGCTGCCAGGTAAGGGGACTTATAGCTGCAATGCCCCTCTGGGAAATATTCAAATTGTCTCTCCAGTAAAGGAGACAAACTCTAGCACAGCGCCACCTATTGGAAGTAGCGATCCTAAAAGTCACAAGTGGATTTTCAACAATCCTTTGAAATATGACTCAGGATATATAAGCCAGATCAGAATCCCAATTTGCAGACACGGTGTTTCGGGGTGCTTGCCCCTCGTCAGTGCAAAGTATGGGGGTGTCTGATCTGGCTCATGAGAAAGCTATGTGGGGACCACGGGGGAACACTATTCTCCTTAAGGAGACTTTGCAAGCCAGTCTGGCTGCCAGGGAAGGGGACTTATAGCTGCAATGCCCCTCTGGGAAATATTCAAATTGTCTCTCCAGTAAAGGAGACAAACTCTAGCACAGCGCCACCTATTGGAAGTAGCGATCCTAAAAGTCACAAGTGGATTTTCAACAATCCTTTGAAATATGACTCAGGATATATAAGCCAGATCAGAATCCCAATTTGCAGACACGGTGTTTCGGGGTGCTTGCCCCTCGTCAGTGCAAAGTATGGGGGTGTCTGATCTGGCTCATGAGAAAGCTATGTGGGGACCACGGGGGAACACTATTCTCCTTAAGGAGACTTTGCAAGCCAGTCTGGCTGCCAGGTAAGGGGACTTATAGCTGCAATGCCCCTCTGGGAAATATTCAAATTGTCTCTCCAGTAAAGGAGACAAACTCTAGCACAGCGCCACCTATTGGAAGTAGCGATCCTAAAAGTCACAAGTGGATTTTCAACAATCCTTTGAAATATGACTCAGGATATATAAGCCAGATCAGAATCCCAATTTGCAGACACGGTGTTTCGGGGTGCTTGCCCCTCGTCAGTGCAAAGTATGGGGGTGTCTGATCTGGCTCATGAGAAAGCTATGTGGGGACCACGGGGGAACACTATTCTCCTTAAGGAGACTTTGCAAGCCAGTCTGGCTGCCAGGTAAGGGGACTTATAGCTGCAATGCCCCTCTGGGAAATATTCAAATTGTCTCTCCAGTAAAGGAGACAAACTCTAGCACAGCGCCACCTATTGGAAGTAGCGATCCTAAAAGTCACAAGTGGATTTTCAACAATCCTTTGAAATGTGACTCAGGATATATAAGCCAGATCAGAATCCCAATTTGCAGACACGGTGTTTCGGGGTGCTTGCCCCTCGTCAGTGCAAAGTATGGGGGTGTCTGATCTGGCTCATGAGAAAGCTATGTGGGGACCACGGGGGAACACTATTCTCCTTAAGGAGACTTTGCAAGCCAGTCTGGCTGCCAGGTAAGGGGACTTATAGCTGCAATGCCCCTCTGGGAAATATTCAAATTGTCTCTCCAGTAAAGGAGACAAACTCTAGCACAGCGCCACCTATTGGAAGTAGCGATCCTAAAAGTCACAAGTGGATTTTCAACAATCCTTTGAAATATGACTCAGGATATATAAGCCAGATCAGAATCCCAATTTGCAGACACGGTGTTTCGGGGTGCTTGCCCCTCGTCAGTGCAAAGTATGGGGGTGTCTGATCTGGCTCATGAGAAAGCTATGTGGGGACCACGGGGGAACACTATTCTCCTTAAGGAGACTTTGCAAGCCAGTCTGGCTGCCAGGTAAGGGGACTTATAGCTGCAATGCCCCTCTGGGAAATATTCAAATTGTCTCTCCAGTAAAGGAGACAAACTCTAGCACAGCGCCACCTATTGGAAGTAGCGATCCTAAAAGTCACAAGTGGATTTTCAACAATCCTTTGAAATATGACTCAGGATATATAAGCCAGATCAGAATCCCAATTTGCAGACACGGTGTTTCAGGGTGCTTGCCCCTCGTCAGTGCAAAGTATGGGGGTGTCTGATCTGGCTCATGAGAAAGCTATGTGGGGACCACGGGGGAACACTATTCTCCTTAAGGAGACTTTGCAAGCCAGTCTGGCTGCCAGGTAAGGGGACTTATAGCTGCAATGCCCCTCTGGGAAATATTCAAATTGTCTCTCCAGTAAAGGAGACAAACTCTAGCACAGCGCCACCTATTGGAAGTAGCGATCCTAAAAGTCACAAGTGGATTTTCAACATTAAACTAACATTTAAGCAGAGCCTGGATGCCTTTCTTGAAAAATGTAATATTACCAGTTATGTATATTAGATTTTATGACAGGGTATTGATCCAGGGAACTAGTCTGATTGCCGGATGTGGAGTCAGGAAGGAAATTTTTTCCCCATTGGAACTTGTTTGCCACATTGGGGGTTTTTTTGCCTTTCCTCTGGATCAACATGTTAGGCTACGGGTTGAACTAGATGGACTTAGAGTCTCCCTTCAACCTTAAAAACTATGATACTATGATACTATGATACGTGTTTGTACGGGAATCTCCACTGTAGCAGTCTCGGCTAACTCCTCCTCCTTGTCATCTGCTGAGCTACTCAGCTGCTTGCCTCTGGGTTCACACAATGTGGGATCTACTGTACAATTTCATCGTCATGCTATATATTGTTCTTCTCCTCCTTTTTTTGACCTGACATTACAGCACAGCATGCCTGTGCCTCAAGTATGTGAGTCTCATCATCATCACCTCCACCTCCGGAGGTTAACATCATTTAACAAGGGTCGGGATCCTGCGGAAACCCTACTTCATACAGGCTAAGATCCAACTGACAAAGATTTTGGGCATGGATGCATATGATTTCCTCCTGTTGAGTCTGTGAATCTTTGGAGCAGACCTCGGATGCCAATGGGATAGAATGTGTGAAAAACTCTGCAGACTCACCCACGTGTTGTTCCCCATAGTCAGTTTGCCGGTTGGAGATTTGTGAACAGGGTGCAAACAAGTATAATTGGTGTGGCACCTCTGAGAAATGAACTGTGCGTGATGTTGAGGTGGAGGAAGAGGAGGAGAGGCCACTTAATGCAGTGCTTGCCATCCACCCTAGCACCTGAGGTTTAACAACCTCATTTTGAAGTTGAAGCGATGTCTAGTAGAGTAGGCTGTCCAGTAATGGAAGTTGTTCTCATTTCTATTGGAATAGGATGAGACAGCGTTTGCTCACTAGACCTTTGACTAACACATCTTCCCACACATACACCTTCAACACCCCGCCTATGAACTCTTCCACGACAACCTCGTCTTGATTTACCACTCATGGATAATGTACCCTTCCCCTTTCAAATAGATGTTTCCCAACCTATGCGCACACCTGTCAGACACCTGACACAAAAGATAAATTATTTCTTTTCTTCACTGCGTAATTTGGAGCAGACACAGTAAAGTGCCAAGAATACCTTATTAGCTTGTTAAATAGGAAATTTTCAGCAGGTATCACTAACAATACCTATACATGTGTAGATAGTGAGCCCTTTAGCTGTGCTCTAATTGTGGGGAGATAAAAGGGAAAGAGCGAGCGCAGATCTCAGTGTAGATGTTAGGGTGCAATAGCAAAAAATATTTTAAGTATTGCTCACCTTTCTCAGGTCTTTATAACGCAAAATAGAAACTTCAGTGCTTCGGAGTATGAGACATCACACATGGTGGGTCTGTCAAAGGTAATCAATCCCATGAAGAGAAATCCCAATTTGTTAGCTGCCGCTCCCAGAATTATTTCAGAATCCTTATTCTTTCAGTTTTATTAAATTCAAAAAGGTAAAAAAACCTTATACATCTGATGTTCCACATAAAACAATGTCTTTCGGTTACAATATCAAACAAGTAGCCTTCCTCAGGTACAATATAAACATAACTGGGTTGTTTTTTTTTTTTATAACCAAAAGAGTTAGTTTGCTCAAATCTCATTCTTAATTAATTAGAAAGACTCACCCAGGGGTTAATTTCTATTCCACACACAGGGGTGGATTGTTTTCATTCTCTATATTATAAAAGTGTCAATTTCTTATGTATATTATACATTGTTCACCGTGTGTGTATGTATATATATATATATATATATATATATAATTGCCTTATTCTGTCTGTCTGTCTGTCTGTCTGTCTTGCTCCAAAATTGTGTCCTTACGGTGACACAAAGCTGATTGGCCGCTGGGCTCGCCATGGCCCCGCCCCACGCACGGATTGGCCGCTCGCCCAGGCTCCGCCCCCCCACAGATTGGCCTCTCGCCCCGGCACCCTGCAGGCATTGGCAACTCGGCCACGCCCCGCCCCTCTCACGCAATGCACGCTAGCTCTGGCCCCGCCCCCCCACGCATTCCCCGAACCGACACGGTCACGGAGCCACGACTACCAGGTGAGTACTGTACCCCTGGGAGCCCACATCAGCGTACGCCGCCAAACCAGCCGACACATACCCTCGCATTGCTGGGGCTGGCCGGCGTATGCTGGTGTGGGCTCCCGTGCGAGCGGGGGACGAGATACGCTGGTAACCATGGTAGCATAGTTACCAGCGCATCAAGGTCCTGCAGCGGCGGAACATACACACACGCACACACATAACAGCACACAGACACACATACACACACACACACATCAGATCACACTCACTCTCACACACACCTCACACACACATCACATCGCATCCACACACTCACAACATCCTGGGATATCGCTTGCTTCCCGGCGGCGATACTGTGCTGTGAGCTTCCAGGACCTGCCGGAGGATCACATGGCCAGAAGCATGTGGTATCTCCGGATGTTGTGAGTATGAGCGCGTATGTGCAATATCGTCAATGTGTGTGTGCGTGAGTGTATGCGATCGGGTGTGTGTGGGTGTGTGTGAGTGTATGCGATCGGGTGTGTGTGTGTGTGTGAGTGTATGAGATCGGATCTGTGAGTGTCGGCAGAGGAGCTAGGCATGCTGGAGGAGGCTGGGAGAAGAGAGGCTGATCCTGGGGAAGGCTTGGATGGGGAGGCTGATGCTGGGGGAGGCTGAGGCTGGGGTAGGCTGGGAGGAGAGAGGCTGATGCTGGGGGAGGCTGAGGCTGGGGTAGGCTGGGAGGAGAGAGGCTGATGCTGGGAGGAGAGAGGCTGATGCTGGGGGAGGCTGAGGCTGGGGTAGGCTGGGAGGAGAGAGGCTGATGCTGGGAGGAGAGAGGCTGATGCTGGGGGAGGCTGAGGCTGGGGTAGGCTGGGAGGAGAGAGGCTGATGCTGGGAGGAGAGAGGCTGATGCTGGGGGAGGCTGAGGCTGGGGTAGGCTGGGAGGAGAGAGGCTGATGCTGGGAGGAGAGAGGCTGATGCTGGGAGGAGAGAGGCTGATGCTGGGGGAGGCTGAGGCTGGGGTAGGCTTGGAGGAGAGAGGCTGATGCTGGGACGAGAGAGGCTGATGTTGGGAGAAGAGAGGCTGATGCTGGGGGAGGCTGAGGCTGGGGTAGGCTGGGAGGAGAGAGGCTGATGCTGGGGACAGAAAAGGCTGATGCTGGGAGGAGAGAGGCTGATGCTGGGAGGAGAGAGGCTGATGCTGGGGGAGGCTGAGGCTGGGGTAGGCTGGGAGGAGAGAGGCTGATGCTGGGAGGAGAGAGGCTGATGCTGGGAGGAGAGAGGCTGATGCTGGGGGAGGCTGAGGCTGGGGTAGGCTGGGAGGAGAGAGGCTGATGCTGGGAGGAGAGAGGCTGATGCTGGGGGAGGCTGAGGCTGGGGTAGGCTGGGAGGAGAGAGGCTGATGCTGTGAAGAGAGAGTCTGATGCTGGGAGAAGAGAGGCTGATGCTGGGGGAGGCTGAGGCTGGGGTAGGCTGGGAGGAGAGAGGCTGATGCTGGGGACAGAAAACGCTGATGCTTGGAGGAGAGAGGCTGATGCTGGGGACAGAGAGGCTGATGCTGGGGACAGAGAGGCTGATGCTGGGGACAGAGAGGCTGATGCTGTGGGCAGAGAGGCTGATGCTGCGGGTAGAGAGGCTGATGCTGGTGCAGCATGGGGGATGGAGCACGATGGGGAGTGCGCACCATGGCGGATGGAGCACGTTTGGGAGTGCTCAGCATGGCGGATGGAGCACGTTTGGGAGTGCGCAGCATGGCGGATGGAGCACGTTTGGGAGTGCACAGCATGGCGGATGGAGCACGTTTGGGAGTGCGCAGCATGGCGGATGGAGCACGTTTGGGAGTGCGCAGCATGGCGGATGGAGCACGTTTGGGAGTGCGCAGCATGGCAGATGGACCACGTTTGGGAGTGCGCAGCATGGCGGATGGAGCACGTTTGGGAGTGCGCAGCATGGCGGATGGAGCACGTTTGGGAGTGCGCAGCATGGGAGATGGAGCACGATGGGGGGTGCGCAGCATAGGGGATGGAGCACGATGGGGAGTGCGCTGCATGGGGAATGGAGCACGATGGGGAGTGCGGAGTATGGCGGATGGAGCACGTTTGGGAGTGCGCAGCATGGCGGATGGAGCACGTTTGGGAGTGCGCAGCATGGTGGATGGAGCACGTTTGGGAGTGCGCAGCATGGCGGATGGAGCACGTTTGGGAGTGCGCAGCATGGGAGATGGAGCACGATGGGGGGTGCGCAGCATAGGGGATGGAGCACGATGGGGAGTGCGCTGCATGGGGGATGGAGCATGATGGGGAGTGAGCTGCATGGGGGATGGAGCACGATGGGAAGTGCACACCTCCCCCCAACACACACACGCGCACGCACTGCACAACACACCACACACACACACTGGGAACCACAAACAACTGCCCTACACAGACACCCACACACACAGACAACGCTGCACACACACAACACCCAACACACAAACACCGCGGCACACACAAATATACTCACATACCGCACAACACACACATTGCACAAAACATACCTCCCCCCAAAACACACCACACACACACAAACCACGCAACACACACACACACACAACGCTACAGACACACAGCGCTCCACAAACAACGCAACACACGCAACACACATACAACACCGCTCTCACCCCCCGTCACACCCAGACAACACCCAGAACATGTACAGCGCCCTACACAAACACTTGGTAACTACACACAACATATATATATATATATAACACAAATCATACATGAACTACACAATACGTAAATTCTAGAATACCCGATGCGTAGAATCGGGCCACCTTTTAGTATATATATATATATATACTGAACTTCAAAATTGAAAATATATCACGGTCTTATATACGAGTTCCTTATATTTAAGACATAACTTTTATTAAACATTAAAAAATATCATCTATAGTGTCCATATGGGCACCACTAATTGAAACAAAAGCAAACATGTGTGCTTGATGTGCTATTATAATGTATTTTTTGAGAGCCACACTAGCCAGATCCCCTTTAAGGCTGCTTTACACGAGTCGATATATTGTGCGATGCATCGTTGGGGTCACGGATTTTGTGACGCACTTCCGTCATTCGTAACGACATCTCCTCATGTGACAGCTCCTTGCGAGTCCAACCGATGCCTAATCATTTGAAATTCGGCCATCGTGTACTCATCGTTTAATTCCATAAAATCGTTCAGTTTAGTCTTCATGAACGACACATTGCAAAGTGTGACACCGTGTAATCGGCCATCCTCGTAGTTGTTTGTGACGTCATTAAACGTTCAGGGCGTATTTGTGGTTTTAAATAATCACGCCTAATCTATTCGGATTGGTTGTAGCAGATGCGTTTTGATTGGTTATTACTGTTATAAAATACGGAGCTGTAGTCATGATGTGTGAACATTCAGCCTTGGCGTCATGCACAGTGTTTTATAGTGCATTACTCCTAATTTTTCTTACGTTTGTTTGTTCGCTGGATTTTCCGCCCTCACTCCTTGTTATCCCTTATTTGTGGTAAGTTGTTATATGCCAATGTTTCCTTTTTGGATCAAAATAGACATTTGGCGTCATTATAATGTTTTTGTTTTATATATTTTAAGGTAACAGGATGTTCAGCAATGTCGAAACTGACATTTTATCTGTGGGTCTCCTTATGACCGAGATATTGCAGGAGGAGGAGGAAATGGACCAAAATACACGTATGAATCCTCGGCCCAAAAGATTATGGTCACGCCAATGGCTGCTTCGAAGGGATGAGATATCCCACGTGCGTCTAGTGCATGATTTACAGGAACGCAATCCGCATGATTACCGCAACTATCTACGTATGTCGGAAGAATCTTTCTCATTAGTCCTGACGCGTATCAGCCCATACATAAAGCGCAGAGATACTGTAATGCGTAAGGCTGTTCCTGCGGAAGAAAGGTTGCTGGTGACTTTGCGCTATCTTGCCACAGGCCGTAGCCTCACAGATTTACAATATTCTGCCGGTATTTCGAGATCCCTATTAAGTTCATTAATTCCGGAGACTTAGGCAATAATACATGCGTTAGCAGATTTCATGCCTTTCCCCAAGACAACTTCAGAATGGTCTGATATACCTCATAATTTTGCGACGAGGTGGCAATTTCCCTGATGTGATGGTGCGATTGATGGCAAGCACATTAGAATAATTAAACCCCCAAATAGTGGGGTTTTTTTTTATAACTATAAAGGTTTCTTTAGTATAATTTTATTTGCAGTTGTTAATGCAAATTATTAATATTTAACAGTGGATGTAGGAATAAATGGCCGTGTTTCCGATGGTGGCGTTTTAGAACAAACTGATTTTGGAAAGCGTTTATTTAGTTCACAATTACCTTTGCCTCCAAATTCAGGAAATGAAAATAATTTAAATTTTGTTTTTTTAGGGGATGAGGCATTTCCTCTTCAAAGCCATCTCCTGCGTCCTTATCCCCAGACTACTTTGAGTCCCGAGCGTCACAATTTTAATTACCGTCTCTCAAGGGCACGGTTGGTTGTTGAGAATACTTTTGGAATTATGGCAAGTCGGTTTCGTGTATTCTCAACACCAATAAATCTCAAATTCGAATCCATTGATAGTGTTGTTCTTGCCAGCTGTGTGCTACATAATTTTTTACGCAAAAAGGATGCTGCAGCCTACATGCCCCCGGGGTATGTAGACAACATTGGCAGTGATGATTCCGATGTTGTCCCTGGAGCTTGGCGTTTTCGTGATCCACATTTGCCATCCCTGCCGACACCTCAATCTTTTGGTCGTGTCCGGCATGATGCCATAATCAATCGGGATCGTTTTTGTGATTATTTGAATGCGTCATAATTTTTTTTTTTGTTTTTGTAAACGAAAGAAAACAAAAAATAAGAAAAAAGCCAAAACCTTATTCTGTTTAAAAAAACATAATACACGTTAAAAAAAAAAAAAAGTAACAATTATACATAATAGACACATTGTGAACGGATAAATAACACAATAAAAAAACCATAAAAAACCAAAACTAACCCACCTTTTGAAGATAGATACTCTGAAATCGACATAAACCAGACCACAAACAATAAACAAGACTGATGCTAAGGACACACGAGGCAACAAAGACGGACGCACAAGAGAAACAATATATATGGGATCTAACCAATCAACCACATTAGCAGAACTGGATTGAGCAGGTCAGAAGAATTCAGGGCGTGCAACAATCCAGACAACGTCACGGAGGGGTGTATAGTTTGCCTAATTACGCCCATACAAAAGACAGATTGACCAAAGGAAAACATGTGTGAAGCCTTTTGGACGTCCGCCATGGCCAATCAATATATCGATGAGCGCTTTGGGGTCGTTTAACAACACTCAACGTGTGACACATGGACAACTACCTATCAGCGATACAAACAAAAAAAAAAAAAGACTTTGCCAAAGAAATCGCACGATGGATTGGCTCGTGTAAAGCAGCCTTTAGAGTAGTCCTCAAGATATTTAGCAATTGTACTGTATTTGATACGGTAACTGGGATATGTTCCACTGGTGTCAAGCTGACATCAATTTTTTTTCCCATGGTTAAAGAGAAGGTGGAGCGTGAAGCTATGTGTAAGCAGTCCATTCTTGGCATTATATCTATGTCCATTTAAACGTGTTTGAACCATTTCAGTGGTCCAACCAACATATTGTAGTCCACAGCTACATATGATCACATAAATTACATGGTCTGTTGTACAGGTGAGATGATCAGTAATGGGTATCAATTCTCCAGCACTATTTGATTTTATACATTTTTGTGCATGTGTTAACATTTTGCAACAATGACACTTCCCTTGTCCACATTTATAGACTCCTAATTTAGTATTTCCTGTTGCTGTCTTCTTCTCCGAAGGCGACTGGGTGCCACCAAGTTCCGGATTGTTTTCACTCTTTTAAATGTGATTTTTGGCGTTTTAGGTAGTATTCCTCTAAGCATAGTATCCTGTTGTAATATGTACCAGTATTTATTTAGTATTTTTCTGATTTTCACAATATTATTGTTGTATGTAGTAATGAAATTATGTCGCCATTTATTTTTTGTATCTTTTTGTATAGTGAGGTTTTTTCAGAAGTTTTTTCAGAATCATTTTCCTTTGTAAAGGGGGTTTTATATTTCTCTTGCATTTTTTCTAAACATTCATCCTGGGTTTTTTTCTGAAATTAATATTTCTGATTGTTCAGTATTTTTTCTTATATGTAAAAACTGGCTATATGGTATATTCTTCTTCCATTTATAGTAAGGAGTAAGGATGAGCGAATGTATTCATCACTATTTGGTATCCGACGGATAACAGGCTATTCGCACCATTCGCTAGCTGCCGAATAAAACAATATCCGCTCCGATAATTTCTGTTTCATTTCTGACTTCCTGGCGCCTGTTTTCCAGCCAATGAACATATCTGATGTTGCTTGCCCTCACAGTAACGCCACAGCCATCTTTTTTTGTGGGGTTACTGTGATTGGCTTGGCCGAACAGAGTCATAGGGGCTATATAAGCCAGTGGCCATTTTGTGAACACGCAGTCATTGGGGAGCCGGCGGTGTAGCTAGACTGTATTGTGTGCGGAAGAGCGTTCATAGATATAACTAATAAATAGTCCTTCAAAGAGCTGAATACAGCGTCCAGTAGCTGCTAGCAGCTCAATAAATCGCCAGACCACAAATCTGTGAATGCGGACCCAGCTCTAGGGCCAGTGACAGTGCAGTGCCTTGTAAGTGATAGCAAACTCCAAAATAGTCCTTCTAAGGGCTGAAGCCAGTAGTTAGCAGCTGCTAGCAGCTTCATAAATCGCCAGACTGCAAAACAGTGAATGCGGACCCAGCTAAAGGGCCAGTGTTAGTGCAGTGCTTTGTTAGGGGAGAGCGATTCATCTTTAACAAAAAAAAAAAAAATCCTTTTATTAGTGGTGCATACGGTATGTTAGTGCAGTATCTGATATAGGGAGAGCTTTTTCAGAGGCAGGGAGAGATTTAAAGCAGTCCTGACATCTGCTACTAAGTAATCATCAATCCCAGCAATGCTACATCCCTTGTGTCTCTCTACTAGGGATAGGTATTGTAAGTTCCTAAAAAAGGTCCCAAATTTCCAAAACAACGTGTTTGTTCAGGTGTAGTGTAATGCCTGTCAGCCACCATCTCAATTCATACCAGCACAGTTGTGTCCTTCTGTTGGCTTTATAGCGTACATAAACTCCATAGTACCCTACTGCTAAAAAAACTAGTGTAAAAAAAAAAAAAAGCTGTCACGGGCCGGCCTGTAGTTCTGCCTGAAGCCAAATACAGTTATAGCACTAACCTAGCACCCTGGTGTTTCATTCATATCGTACAGAACCTAGATAGTGGCCTGCTGCTACTAAAACACAGTGTCAGTGTTACAAAATTTAAATTTATAGTCGGTATCAGTGGCACTACTTCTGCCTGAAGCCAAATACCGTCATAGCACCAACCTAGCATCCTGGTGATTCATTCATATCTTACAGAATCTAGATAGTGGCCTGCTGCTACTAAAACACAGTCTGAGTGCCAAAAAACAATACTAAAATAAAAGTGGTGTCAAACTCCGTTTTCTTTAAGGGTGAAAGACATTCACAACATCTTTATCGACTCCTCCAAATGCTATTTTGTTCATAAAAAGGTACCTTGCGTTTTTTAGACTTACAGAAATAGCTATTGTGGGAACTATTAACTATGGGCATAAGGACAGGGGAGCTCTTTCCTACGCTTTTCAACCAGCAAGGGTCTTAATCATGGAATGCGTGAAAAAGGTCTCCAGACAAATATTTAAATGCAATGCATGTCAAAGAACAGATGGTTCAATTAGGTGAAAAACACACCCATCACACTTAACATTTTTCCCCTCCCTTGCTAACATCGTGGTGGCCATTTTTGAGGAATTTTATATTTTTGATGATGATAACAATTTTTCAGAACATATCATTTTTTACACACGGTATATTGATGATTTATTGTTTATCTGGAAAGGAGATGTTGCTACAGCACACTCCCTTATTAATCATCTCAATCAAAATTCCTTCAATCTCAAATTCACTTTTCAAACTCATCCGGTTTTTACCAACTATTTGGATGTAACTTTGACTGGCAACCACAATACAATTGAGATTCTTCCCTATCACAAGGAAACTGATTCTAATTCTATTCTCTTAGCCGGTTCATGTCACCCCCACCCCTCATACAGTTAAAAACATTCCCATTGGGGAATTGGTCAGACTAAAGCGTGATTGTTCGTGGTCTGATCTTCTCCCACACGAAACCAGCAAGGCTCACATTAAAAGATAGGGGATATTCCAACTGGTATCTAAACAGAGCTCAAAAAATAGTGAATCAAATTGACAGATCTGATCTTTTCAAAAATCACCATAAAAACAAGCATAAAACCAATTATCAAGTAACGTTCACCACCAATTTTTCTCCACAATTTCAGGATATTGTAAAAATAATACAAAAACATCTACCCATTTTATCACAAGATAATTTACTAGGTCATATTCTTGATAAAAATAAGATCAACGTTATGGCTAAGAGAGCGCCCAATCTAGCTAATATTTTGTCGCCCAGCTTGGTGGTTTGCAATAATAATACGAGCAACTCTAAAAACTGGTTATCTTGTATTGGCTTTTATGGCTGTGGACATAATTTTTGCATTTCTTGTAAACATGTCAAGAAATGCAAATCATTTACCTCTATGTATACCGGTCTATCCTACAACATTAGGGACTTTATAAATTGTAATACCCCTAATGTTGTATACCTGATTGAATGTACCTCCTGTTTAATTCAATATGTAGGTTGCATGAGCTGTCCTCTAAAACAACGGATATGCAGACATATGTCTGACACTTTAAATCTTTCTGCAGTGAATGTCTCAGCAGTCTCCAGGCACTTTATTACGGTCCATAATAGGTTCCTTGATTCTCTCACATTCACTGGCATTGAAAAGGTCTATAAACCTGTTAGAGGAGGGGACCACCGCAGAAAGATTCTCAACAGAGAGTCTTTCTGGATATATAAATTGGGCACTAGAATACCGCATGGTATGAATAAGAGGAGAGATTTTATCATGCAATATACTTAGCGATCTCTCTCCCCATATCCATTTCTGTATAGGCAGTTTTTTCAGACTCAGGTTGTTTATTTCTTTGAGTCTCCCTATTATTATCCCTTTCTATATTTTTACTGTGATCCCCCCTTTTTCCATTAGTGGAGGGTCTTTGGAGTTTTTTTCCAACATTGTAACTGGGACCGTATACTATTGATAGTGTGCACAGAGAAAAACAACGTACTTTTTTGCCTCCTTTCTCTCTGCGTTAGTTCTTTATATCGCAGATGCGTTTATTCTTTCCCTTTTTTTTTGAATTTTTTGAAACATTTTTTCATTGTATTTCTTTTTTTTTTGGTTTTCCTGGTGTTTATCCAGTACATTTTTCCTCCAGCCTTTTTTCTTCATCTGTAGCGCTATACAATACCCACCTCTTAATAATAAACTATATATATTAATAATGACCACTTTGCTTGCAGCATATGAGGAAAAAAAAAATCCTTTTGTCTCCCATTATAGGATTCATTGGTAAAATGTTGCACAAGCATATTATGGCTTTCTTTAGTACTAATTGTATTTTTAACTGCATTATATGTAATGGTTTTTCTATTCTTTGTCTCTATTGTGATCTGTTTGTAGACATACATTTTTTGTGTGTGTTGGTCTCTGTGTTTTTTATACTTGCTTTAGATCTAATGCTGTCCATGTTAAGTGTGATGAGTGTGTTTTTCACCTAATTGAACCATCTGTTCTTTGACATGCATTGCATTTAAATATTTGTCTGAAGACCTTTTTCACACATTCCATGATTAAGCCCCTTGCTGGTTGAAACGCGTAGGAAAGAGCTCCCCTGTCTTTATGCCTATATGTGTCGGTTTACTTGATGGTAAGAAGATTTTAACATTCAATAAAGGAACTGTTATTTTATCTCCTTGAGACACTGGAAAGTCTTTCTACTTTTGCCTTCTGTGATTACACACCCAGGTCAGGGTGTTTCCGTGCGTTGGGGGTGTGATCGGGAGTGAAGAGGGGTGAGCTGAAAACCTTCTATTTTTCTGCACATTACAGTGTTCACCTTCCAATAATCAAACCCAAAAATGGGAAAAAGAAGCGGTAAGGGCTGTGGACGAGGTGGTAGTGACAGTGGTGGTCGCCCAAGCAGTGTGACCAAGCCAAGGAAAAAGGTACATGCTTTATCTACCTCTGCCTTCATGTCCCAATTTTCTGTTCCACGTGGGAAACTACTCCTGCGCCCTGAACAGTGCGAACAGGTAACGAGTTAGCTAGCAGAAAATGCCTCCAGTTACTTGTTGAGTAGCAAATCCCAAGGATGAGCCGATATTATCCCATATAATTCCAACACCCATAATAGCGGGCCCTACTTCAATCAAAGTTTCAGTTGCCTCCTACACAGCAACAACTCCCTCCTCCTCCTACTCGTCATCTGGCTCCTGTGCATCCTCCTCAACATCCGCCAGTGTCCAACCGTCGACATCATTCCCCAGCTGGGATCTCGGCAGCACTGCCTCGGCTAAGCGGCAACACACTCTACTGAAGCTCATCTGTATCGGTGACAAATCGCACACGGCACCCTGAGCTTTTGAATTGGAAAGCTTGTATACGTTCTTTGTATGGCGCACGTTGTAAATTTAGTAGTTCAGCACTTTCTCAAAAAATACCCTGAGATACCAGACCTACTTACCAAGGTACGACGTATTAGCGCCCATTTCCGCGAGTCATCTCCCTCTTTTGCTGGCCTGGCAGTGCTGCAGCAGCGCTTACACTTGCCTCGTCACAGACTAATATGTGACCTGAAATTCAACCTATTATATGTAGGCCAGGATCCATGAGCAGCAGAGGGCAGTATCCCAATTCCAGCTGGAACATGTCTGTCAGACGCAGCTGCCAGACATAAGTACTGCAGAGTGGGTGTGAATTGCAGACATTTGTCAGGTCCTAGAGAATTTTGATTACTGTACCAACATTGTGAGCAGTGATGATGCTCTTATCAGCATTACCATTCCACTGATTTGTTTATTGAAACGCTCTCTGGATGGTCTGACTGACCAAAGTGTTAATGCTCTTGAGTAGAGTTGAGCGATGTTCGAGGTTTGAGGTTCGCCAATTTCATGTTCGAATGATTTTGGGGGGTGTTCGAGATTGAACTCGAACTCGAGCTTTTTGCTAGAAGCTTGACAGTTCAAGTGACGTTCGAGAATGGTTTGAGCACCAAAAGCGTGGCTTTTTACAGCTACAGTGTGCAGGGAGCCATCGCTGGCAGCCTGCGGTTAGCTGGTAACCAAGGTAAATATTGGGTATCCAAGCAAAGCGCTTTGCTTAGTAACCCGATATTTACCCTGGCTACGTGTGCAGGGAGCCGACACTTCTCCGCTCGGCTCCGCCCCCTCCTACACTCGGCATGTACACACACTCACACTCACCTGTCCCCAGCCATGCAGTCCCCGGCACTGATGTCCTCAGTGCCACATTGCCCCGCTCGGCTCCACCCATCTCGCACTCCGCCGCCCGCACACATGGCCCCGCTCGGCTCCACCTATCTCGCACTCCGCCGCCCGCACACATGGCCCCGCTCGGCTCCACCCACCTTGCACACCGCTGCCCGCACACATGGCCCCGCTCGGCTCCACCCACCCCGCACTCCGCCGTCCGCACACATTCTCGGTGGCCGGTCATTGTGAATAATCAGCTGATCGCTCTCATTAGCCGGGAGCCGAGAGATCATCTGTTCGTTCTCAAAAGCCAGCCGGCTAATGAGAGCGATGAGCTGATCGTTCTCTCGTTTACAACGGAGTCTGCCAATGAATTCTATTCTTGTCATCCGTTGTACAACGCATCAGTCACAAGCATCAAGCAACGCATGTGACTGATACAAAACAACGGAAATGTGAACCTAGCCTTACCTGTGGTGATGAAGTCCTGCCCTCCCAACATCAGCGCTGTCACTGTCCTCCATGGCCACCGCTTGTCACATCTCCTCTTGCTGCCGACCCGAGACTGTCACTAGCGGTGACTTCACAGGCTCCCGCAATACTTGGTTTGTGAAGGTGGCGGTCATTGAACTTAGTGACAGAGCTGCTATCAGGAGTGCAGGAATTACCGCAGGTAATGTACCTCGCTATCCTCCTGACAGCAGCACTTGTCATGCCCTGCAGTGACCTGGCCTGACCTATTGATGTTAGCTCAGGTCACTGCATTGCTCTCCCAGTCAATATGGAACATTCTGTTCTTCATTAACTGGGACATTGACTATGGTATGGATCGTCATGGGAACACCTTGGATTACACCAGACCTGGATTTGTTTTTCTTTCTAATAAATTGGTGAAAGAGAGAATGTTTTGGGGAGTGTTTTTTCAAATAAAAATGTGTTTGTCTTCTATTTTTTTTATTACTGACTGGGTTGGTGATGTTGGGTATCTGATAGACGCCTGACATCACAAACCCCAAGGCTTGATGCCAGGTGACATTACACATCTGGTATTAACCCCATATATTACCCCATTTGCCACCGCACCAGGACAATGGGATGAGCTGGAGCGAAACACCAGGATTGGCGCATCTAATGCATGCGCCACTTCTGGGGCGGGCGTGGCCTGCTATTTTTAGGTTGCGGAGAGTCCAATAACCATGGACCTCCCTAGTCTGAAAATTTCAGACCCCAACTGTCCACTTTACCTTGGCTGGTGATCCAATTTTGGGGGGACCCCCACGTGTTTTATTTTTTTTTAATTATTTATTTAATTTAAAATAACAGCGTGAGGTGCCCTCAGTTTTGGATTACCAGCCAAAGTGAAGCTGCCAGCTGTGGTCTGCAGGCTGCAGCCGTCTGCTTTACCCTAGCTGGCTATCAAAAATATGGGGAACCCCACGTCATTTTTTTTTTAAATTAATTTATTTTTTTTGCTAAATACAAGGCTAAGCACCCCTTAGTGCCACATGAAAGGCACCAAAGGGTGCAAAATTACAAAATGCAGGAGAGTGGGACATTATGTGTCTTTCTGGCATTATAATGACAGAGAAGACTGATATGAAGTGTATTATGTGAGACTGTGACCGGGGTTATCTATGACGGCCGGTATGTCTCGCCCCGGTTGTGCTCACTCCATGATAGAAAGTAAATCCACTATAGGGTTAATGCTGTTTCCCTACAGGCTGAAGGAAGGGTTAAATAGAATCAGGAACAAGGGCAGGTGTGCCGGGTGTGAGGGAGTGAACAGAACTCCCTGAGTTTTCTGCTGGAGAGGCACATGTATTGTGTTATGGACTTTTGTTTGGACATTAAAACCGTGTGCTGTGAACCTTAATGCCTGGATCCCGTGTCTTCTGCTGCGCAGCCGACCGTGCTACCTCACACATGGTGGAGAATGCGGGCATGACAGCCGGTGAGGTGTAGCATCCATCCCTGGTGACCCAGCTGCGCATGTCCTGGATTCGAGCGGCTATACTACAGCCCAAACCCGGCGACGCCATGGAGGACATACTAAAGCATTTGGCTCAGGCTAATGCACAGCAGCAACAGGCTAATGCACAGCAACAACAGGCTAATGCACAGCAACAACAGACCAATGCACACCTGCTCCAATCCTTGCAAGTGCAGGAAAAAAAATTCCAAGAACAGATGGATCAGGCCAATGCACGTCAGCAGCAAGCCTTGCAATTACAGGAAAAAAGGCACCAAGAACAGATGGTTCTCCTGGCCAAGTCGATTCATGCCGGACCGGCAGCAACAACCCCGGGACCGGGTGACGACGGCAGCGTCCGGAAAGCGGTGCGACAAGCGTTGCAAAAGATGACCCCGGGTGATGATGTGGAAGCGTTCCTGGCGGTGTTTGAGCGGGTGGCCGAGCGGGAAAAACTGCTGACCCCGCAGTGGGCTGAGGTATTGTCGCCCTAGCTGACGGGGGAACCCCAAAAAGCGTACCTGGACCTCTGTACCGAGGACGCCATTGACTATGTGACCCTGAAAGCCGAAATACTGGCTCGGTTGGGGGTGAATACCTATGTACGGGCTCAGCGGGTAAATCAGTGGTTCTTTGAGGAAGCTAAACCCGTACGCTCCCAGGCCTATGACTTGTTGCATCTTGTAAAAAAGTGGTTGCAGCCTGACACTCTGAGCCCGGCGCAAATGGTGGAAAGGGTAGTAGTGGATCGTTTTGTGCGCACTTTACCCGTCACAGTTCAACGGTGGGTCGGACAGGGTGACCCGAGTACCCTGGACCAATTAGTGTCCCTGGTAGAGCGGCATGTGGCTACGCAGGACTTGATACAGGACACTGAGACTTTGCGTACCGCCCGTCGGTCTGGCCCCTCCAAGCCTAGGGCCAAGGACCCACCGCTGACAACGGTGCAGGAGTCCCCTACCATCCCGTCTGAGGCCGCGGCCACCGTTCCTGAGGTCCGGAAGGTTCTGTACCCTAAACGACAACCCGTCAAGGGGGTTTCCGTCCCCATTAGATGTTGGCGGTGCCAGCGGGTGGGACATATGGAAGCCCAGTGTCCACTCACCACGGAGCCCATGGATTGTGGGGTTACCCGGCGGGGTTCAATGTATGCTCAGGTGGTGTGTACCGCTGACCTGGTCTCCCCAGAGATGGAGCCCCACTTGTGCCAAATACAGGTGAATGGATGTCCGGTTACAGGATTGTTGGATTCCGGAAGCTTAGTGACCCTTGTGCGATGCACCTTGAGGGCTAAAGTAAAGGCCACAGGACGTACTGTGGGGGTGGTTTGCATACATGGGGACCGCCGCGACTATCCCACGGGGATTGTCACCATCACAGCACCTTGCGGTCAGGTGCAACATGAGGTGGGACTTCTTAACACTCTTCCTTATGACGTGATCCTAGGAAGGGATCTGCCCTATTTTTGGACTTTATGGAGGGGACCCCCTAAGTCCCCTCAGATATTGGTTGGTCCGGGACCTGAGCCCTACAATCCTGAATCCGGGACACCTGCCGTAGAGGTCACCATGATAGGGACAGAGTGTGAACCCGGTAGGTCGCCCCTAGAGGTATTGGCAGGAGAGGCTGAGACGGTCGAGCCCATCCCGGAGTTGGAGGCGTCCCCGGATACGTTTGGGACAGCCCAACTCCAGGACCCTACGTTGATACATGCTCGGAGTCGGGTGACAGTAGTTGACGGGGTGGCACAGCTGCCCGATGCCCAGGTAAGGTACCCCCATTTCGCTCTTAAGCAGGATTTACTCTACCGGGTAGATGAAATACGGGGCGTGGGGGTAGAACAGTTGGTGGTGCCCCAGCCGCATCGCCGGCGGGTCCTCGACTTGGCTCATAAACACCTGATGAGTGGCCACCTAGGGGTCAAGAAAACGCAGGAGCGAATATTGCAAAGGTTCTATTGGCCCGGGGTCTTTGGGGAGGTAAAACGGTTCTGCGAAACCTGCCCGGAGTGTCAGCTTACTGCACCCCTGACCCATTTTCGCAGTCCGTTGGTACCGTTACCCATTATAGAAGTCCCTTTTGAACGGATAGGGATGGATCTGGTGGGGCCCCTCGTAAAGTCCGCTCGAGGGCACCAACACATTCTAGTGATCGTTGACTATGCCACCCGGTATCCCGAGGCGATACCTCTCAGACATACTGCAGCAAAGCTTATAGCTCGGGAGTTGTTTGCTGTGTTCTGCCGGGTGGGGTTGCCCAAGGAGATCCTTACGGATCAGGGGACCCCATTCATGTCTAAAGTGACCAAAGAGCTATGCCGGCTACTCCAGATCAAGCAGTTGCGTACGTCTGTGTATCATCCTCAAACGGACGGTTTAGTCGAGCGTTTCAATAAAACCCTGAAAACCATGCTAAGAAGGGTGATCTCAAAAGACGGGAAAGATTGGGATATGATGCTTCCCTATTTGATGTTTGCCATACGAGAGGTGCCACAGGCATCCACGGGGTTTTCGCCTTTTGAATTGTTATACGGGCGACATCCCCGGGGATTGTTGGACCTGGCAAAGGAAACATGGGAGCAAGAGCCCACCCCCC
Source organism: Anomaloglossus baeobatrachus (assembly GCF_048569485.1). Lineage (NCBI taxonomy): Eukaryota > Metazoa > Chordata > Amphibia > Anura > Aromobatidae > Anomaloglossus > Anomaloglossus baeobatrachus. The sequence continues at coordinate 138,934,662 of NC_134362.1, read as the reverse complement.
ATAAAAGTGTGATCGAACACATTTTAGGTATGCAGAACCGCATAAGCGCGGTCATGCCAATTGTGAAGGAGCATTTACAGGAGGCTCAGGCCGCGCAAAGCGGCCGCTACAATAGACAAGCCACCGTGCGGACCTTTAAACCCGGGGATCGGGTGTTGGTATTAATCCCCACGGCGGAGAGTAAATTCCTGGCTCAGTGGCAAGGCCCCTACGAGATAAAGGAAAGAGTCGGGGTGGTTAACTATAAAGTATTGCAGCCCGGTAGGCGGAAACCTGAACAAATATACCATGTCAACCTATTAAAACCTTGGCAGGAACGGGAAAGCCTGATGGCTGTTTTTTCCCCACCTCCCTCCTCTTCGGGTCATTCACATCCGGCTCCAGCGACCTCCGGAGAGGACGAACCGGAAGTAAGGATTGGAGAAGCCCTCACCAAGCAACAGAGGCGAGAGGCCAGACGGTTGGTTCAGCAGAACCCCGATGTCTTCTCCGAGCTGCCCGGTAGGACCAGTCTGATACGACACGATATTGTCACCGAGCCCCACCTGAAGGTACGCCTGAAGTCATACCGGGTACCGGAGGCTCGACGACAGGCCATATCGGAGGAAGTAAAGACAATGTTACGCCTGGGGGTCATCGAAAAATCCCGGAGTGAATGGGCTAGTCCGATTGTCCTAATACCAAAACCCGATGGCTCCTTAAGGTTCTGCAATGACTTTAGGAGATTGAACGAAATATCCAAGTTCGATCTCTACCCCATGCCCCGGGTGGATGAGCTGATTGATAAGCTGGGACAGGCGCGATATTTTACCACGCTCGACCTGACCAAGGGGTACTGGCAGGTGCCACTAACGGAGTCCGCCAAGGAGAAAACCGCTTTTGTTACGCCGGAGGGTCTCTTCCACTATGTTGTCTTGCTTTTTGGGTTACATGGCGCTCCGGCCACGTTCCAGAGGTTGATGGACTTAGTGCTGGAACCCCACCAGGCGTATGCATCAGCGTACCTGGATGACATCATTATTTACAGCTCCGATTGGCAGACCCACTTGGAACAGGTACAAGCGGTGGTGGACGCGCTTCGAACAGCCGGATTAACAGCCAATCCCAAGAAATGTGCATTGGGACTCACGGAAGCCCGCTACTTGGGCTACGTGATAGGCCAAGGAGTGATCAAGCCCCAAATTAACAAGGTTGAGGCGATCCAGAAGTGGCCTAGACCCCTGACCACGAAGCAGGTTAGGGCCTTCCTGGGTATCGTGGGGTACTACAGGAGGTTTGTAAAGGATTTTGCGGGACTATCAGCCCCCTTGACGGACCTTCTCAAAGGCAAGAAGTCCGTCATGGTGCGCTGGACTCCGCAGGCCGAGGACTCCTTCCGGGCCCTGAAGGAGGTCCTGTGCGGACAGCCCGTTCTGGTCAACCCTGATTTCCGGAAGGAGTTCATAGTACAGACTGATGCCTCAGAGGTCGGCCTGGGGGCAGTGCTGTCTCAGGTGGTTCAGGGGGAGGAACACCCCGTCACCTTCTTGAGTAGGAAGGTCACCCCTCCCGAGCGGAATTATAGCGAAGTGGAGAAGGAGTGCCTGGCAATCAAGTGGGCCTTGGAGTCCCTACGCTATTACCTGCTGGGACGGCAGTTTCGCTTGGTGACGGATCACTCTCCACTGGTCTGGATGAGGTCCGCCAAGGAACGGAATGCCCGGGTTACCCGGTGGTTCCTTTCTCTGCAGAACTTCCGGTTTACGGTTGAACACCGGGCCGGTAGGTTGCAGGGCAACGCCGATGCCTTGTCCCGCGGCCCGTGTTTGATGGCTGGAGTTCAACCCCGCACGCTTGAACTGAGGGGGGGGGGTATGTGAGACTGTGACCGGGGTTATCTATGACGGCCGGTATGTCTCGCCCCGGTTGTGCTCACTCCATGATAGAAAGTAAATCCACTATAGGGTTAATGCTGTTTCCCTACAGGCTGAAGGAAGGGTTAAATAGAATCAGGAACAAGGGCAGGTGTGCCGGGTGTGAGGGAGTGAACAGAACTCCCTGAGTTTTCTGCTGGAGAGGCACATGTATTGTGTTATGGACTTTTGTTTGGACATTAAAACTGTGTGCTGTGAACCTTAATGCCTGGATCCCGTGTCTTCTGCTGCGCAGCCGACCGTGCTACCTCACAATAAGCACAAGAAAATCACCAGAGCGCGCTAAGCTGTGAAAAGCAGTAGAAAATGGCACTGGAGTGAACATGTGACCGCCTCATGTAGGTTGAAGCTATGAATCCTGGGTAAATTTATGTATTTTCTCTCCTTGAGTTTTTTTGCAGTAGACAAAAAAATGGAAGGCACACGGATGACAAACGGATGACATACAGACCGTGTAAAGAATGGAAATGGCTGCCACATGGATGCACCCATGAAAAAAACGGACCGTTTTTTGTGGACCGCAAAAAATGGATCGGTCATGTGAATATAGCCTTATTCTGATCTGCCATTTATAAACAGCAGGCAGAAATAAGGGAATAGCGCCCCCCAGCATCAGAAAATCTCCAGGGTTTCAGGGGGTAACTGAGACCCTGGAGATCATGATTCAGGCCAGTTTTTCCAGTCCCCGCTCATGTGATCACCGGTATACACCGTATACCAATGATCACGTTACAGTAAATGACAGCGCCGGTAAAAATTATTTATCTCCCATCTGGCATGATCAAACATGTCAGATGGGAGATAAATCTCCTTCCCGGTCCCCTGGTGTCGCCAAAGTGCCCCCCCTGCCCCCTCCCGGAAATCCAAGATGGCCGTGCGCACAGCAGCGCGCCGGGCGCATTCACCCTACTCCTCTGATTTCTGTCGCATGTGCCATGACACATGCGACAGAAAACTCCTCCCCAGGCCCTGCCTGGTCACCCCCTATAAACCCACCAGTGTTCCCCGGTGTCCCACGGTACCTGTGCAACGTTGATCCCCCGCGGCCCCCTCCTTCACAATAGACGCTGCCGTATGCACAGAGCGGCTGTCAGCTTAGCTTCCTGTGTTCAGACACAGTGAGTGGCGGTAACCATGCATCTGTAAGCTACTGAAAATCCTGCTCAGGTAAGAAACATAGTTGATCAGGAGAGCTACACTACATTTCCAAATGGAGGTATTTGATTTTATAGTTGCCCTGCTGAACGACTACCAAACATGAGAGTCCGTTATACAACACAACAAAACAAGTCTAAATATCGAGCTCTTTTGTTTAGTATTCATTCAGCTGGATAACTGGACTTAAAGGGGTATTCCATCTCCAAGATCCAATTCCCAATATATAGTAGGTAGCATAGCAATAATATCAGCAAATACCAATATTTGGAAATGTAGAATAGTTCTCCTGATTAGGCATGCCCTTACCTCATGAGCCGGGCATTGCAGCTTTGATAGCAACAGTTACGACATGGACTCTGCTGCTGTGGAACCGGGGAGAGTGGGTGCAGATTCATTGCACCCACACTCCTCACATGGAGGGTCTGCACTCCTAGAAAATGGGGGATACATTCCCTGAGCGTGTCACCCCATATTCTATACAGTCCTAAGTCGTCATGAGACCCCCTTATTTCTTTTCCTTACAATAAATTGGTGAAAGAGGGAATGTTTTGGGGAGTGTTTTTTCAAATAAATTTTTTTTTGTCTATTTTTTTGCTAGTACTGACAGTTTGTGATGTCAGGTATCTGATAGATGCCATGACATCACAAATAGTGATGAGCGAGCATGCTTGTAACTACTCGGTACTCGCACGAGTATCACTGTACTCGGGCTGCTCGGCGGGTACCGAGTAATTTTGCAATACTCGTGCTTTACTCGTGGTCTTCATCCCTGCATGTTGGCGCTCTTTTGAGAGCCAGCCCTCATGCAGGGATTGGCTGGCAGACCACTGCAATGCCACAGCCCTGTTAGTTGTGGAATTGCAGTGATTGGCCGGCCTGCACAGCGTGACCGAGCCTTTATACCGGCCGGCGCGCTGTGCTCTGTACACAGCCATCTCATATTCCCTGCTTTCCACGCCCACAGGTGCCTATGATTGGTTGCAGTGAGACACGCCCCCACGCTGAGTGACAGGTGTCACACTGCACCCAATCACAGCAGCCGGTGGGCGTGTCTATACTGTGCAGTAAAATAAATAAATAAATAATTAAAAAAACGGCGTGCGGTTCCCCCCAATTTTAATACCAGCCAGATAAAGCCATACAGCTGAAGGCTGGTATTCTCAGGATGGGGAGCCCCACGTTATGGGGAGCCCCCCACCCTAACAATATCAGTCAGCAGCTGGCCAGAATTGCCGCATACATTATATGCGACAGTTCTGGGGCTGTACCCAGCTCTTCCCGATTTGCCCTGGTGCGTTGGCAAATCGGGGTAATAAGGACTTATTGGAAGCCCATAGCTGCCAATAAGTCCTAGATTAATCATGTCATGCGTCTATGAGACACCCTCCATGATTAATCTGTAAGTTACAGTAAATAAACACACACACCAGAAAAAATCCTTTATTAGAAATAAAAAACACACACATATACCCTGGTTCACCACTTTAATCAGCCCGAAAAAGCCCTCCTTGTCCGGCGTAATCCAGGATGATCCAGCGTCGCATCCAGCGCTGCTGCATGGAGGTGACCGGAGCTGCAGCAGACACCGCCGCTCCGGTCACCTCCACACAGCAAATGAACACAGCCGCGCGATCAGCTGCTGTCACTGAGGTTACCCGCGGCCACCGCTGCATCCACCGGTGGCCGCGGGTAACCTCAGTGACAGCAGCTGATCGCGCGGCTGTGTTCATTTGCTGTGTGGAGGTGACCGGAGCGGCGGTGTCTGCTGCAGCTCCGGTCACCTCCATGCAGCAGCGCTGGATGCGACGCTGGATCATCCTGGATTACGCCGGACATGGAGGGCTTTTTCGGGCTGATTAAAGTGGTGAACCAGGGTATATGTGTGTGTTTTTATTTCTAATAAAGGATTTTTTCTGGTGTGTGTGTGTTTATTTACTGTAACTTACAGATTAATCATGGAGGGTGTCTCATAGACGCCTGACATGATTAATCTAGGACTTATTGGCAGCTATGGGCTGCCAATAACTCCTTATTACCCCGATTTGCCAACGCACCAGGGCAAATCGGGAAGAGCCGGGTACAGTCCCAGAACTGTCGCATATAATGTATGCGGCAATTCTGGGCGGCTGTTGGCTGATATTGTTAGGGTGGGGGGCTCCCCATAACGTGGAGCTCCCCATCCTGAGAATACCAGCCTTCAGCCATATGGCTTTATCTGGCTGGTTTTAAAAATGGGGGGAACCGCACGCCGTTTTTTTTTAATTATTTATTAATTTAAATTATTAATTTTAATTATTTATTAAATAATTTAAAAAAACGGCGTGCGGTTCCCCCCATTTTTAAAACCAGCCAGATAAAGCCATACGGCTGAAGGCTGGTATTCTCAGGATAGGGAGCTCCACGTTATGGGGAGCCCCCCACCCTAACAATATCAGCCAACAGCTGCCCAGAATTGCCGCATACATTATATGCGACAGTTCTGGGACTGTACCCGGCTCTTCCCGATTTACCCTGGTGCGTTGGCAAATCGGGGTAATAAGGAGTTAATGGCAGCCCATAGCTGCCACTAAATCCTAGATTAATCATGTCAGGCGTCTCCCCGAGATTCCTTCCATGATTAATCTGTAAATTACAGTTAAAAAACACACACATCCGAAAAATCCTTTATTAGAAATAAAAAACACTAACAAAGTCCCTCATTACCAATTTATTAACCCCGACAAACCCTCCATGTCCGGCGTACTCCACGGACTCCGGCGTCGCGTCCAGCTCTGCTGCATGGAAGTGACAGGAGCTGCAGAAGACACCGCCGCTCCGGTCACCTCCACGCAGCTAATGAAGACAGCCGTGCGATCAGCTGAGCTGTCACTGAGGTTACCCGCTGTCACTGGATCCAGTGACGGCGGGTAACCTCAGTGACAGCTCAGCTGATCGCCGGCTGTCTTCATTAGCTGCGTGGAGGTGACCGGAGCGGCGGTGTCTTCTGCAGCTCCTGTCACTTCCATGCAGCAGCGCAGGATGCGACGCTGGAACATCCTGGATGACGCCGGACATGGAGGGCTTTTTGGGGCTGATTAAAGTGGTGAACCAGGGAATGTGTGTGTGTTTTTTATTTCTAATAAAGGATTTTTCGGGTGTGTGTGTTTATTTACTGTAACTTACAGATTAATCATGGAGGGTGTCTCATAGACGCCTGACATGATTAATCTAGGATTTAGTGGCAGCTATGGGCTGCCATTAACTCCTTATTACCCCGATTTGCCAAAGCACCAGGGCAAATCGGGAAGAGCCGGGTACAGCCCCAGAACTGTCGCATATAATGTATGCGGCAATTCTGGGCGGCTGCTGACTGATATTGTTAGGCTGGGGGGCTCCCCATAACGTGGAGCTCCCCATCCTGAGAATACCAGCCTTCAGCCGTATGGCTTTATCTGGCTGGCATTAAAATGGGGGGGACCGCACGCCGTTTTTTTTTAATTATTTATTAATTTATTTTACTGCACAGTATAGACACGCCCACCGGCTGCTGTGATTGGGTGCAGTGTGACACCTGTCACTCAGCGTGGGGGCGTGTCTCACTGCAACCAATCATAGGCACCGGTGGGCGGGGAAAGCAGGGAATAGGAGATTGTTTAATGAGCGGCCGGCTTTTTCAAAATAGTAAAAGCCGCCGGTCACCTCCACGCAGCTAATGAAGGGAATAGCGCGATCAGCTGCTGTCAGTCAGGTAACTCCCGGCCACCGCTGGATCCAGCGGTGCCGCGATTAACCTCAGTGACAGCAGCTGATCGCTATACTCACCTCAGTTGGTGCATGGAGCTGACTGGAGCGGCGGTGAGTAGCGCGATCAGCTGAGCTGTCACTGAGGTTACCCGCGGCCACCGCTGCATCCACCGCTGGATCCAGGTAACCTCAGTGACAGCTCAGCTGATCGCGCTACTCATCTCATTAGCTGCGTGGAGGTGACCGGAGCGGCGGTGTCTTCTGCAGCTCCTGTCACTTCCATGCAGCAGAGCTGGACGCGACGCTGGAGGACTGTGGAGTACGCCGGACATGGAGGGTTTGTCGGGGTTAATAAATTGGTAATGAGGGACTTTGTTAGTGTTTTTTATTTCTAATAAAGGATTTTTCGGGTGTGTGTGTTTTTTAACTGTAATTTACAGATTAATCATGGAAGGAATCTCGGGGAGACGCCTGACATGATTAATCTAGGATTTAGTGGCAGCTATGGGCTGCCATTAACTCCTTATTACCCCGATTTGCCAACGCACCAGGGTAAATCGGGAAGAGCCGGGTACAGCCCCAGAACTGTCGCATCTAATGTATGCGGCAATTCTGGGCGGCTGCTGACTGATATTGTTAGGGTGGGGGGCTCCCCATAACGTGGAGCTCCCCATCCTGAGAATACCAGCCTTCAGCCGTATGGCTTTATCTGGCTGGTATTAAAATTGGGGGGACCGCATGCCGTTTTTTTTAATTATTTAATTATTTATTTCACTGCACAGTATACACACACCGGCTGCTGTGATTGGTTGCAGTGAGACAGCTGTCACTCAGTGTGGGAGCGTGTCTCACTGCAACCAATCATAGGCGCCGAAAAGCAGGACAGCAGGGAATAGGAGATTGATTAATGAGCGGCCGGCTTTTTCAAAAGAGGAAAAGCCACCGGAGTTTGAACAGCTGTGCAGCGCCGCGGCAGTGATCGGGGAACGGTAAGTAAGAGAGAGGGGGGGGAACTGACCGACAGACTGTGAGAGGGGGACAGACAAGACAGAGAGAGACAGACCGACGGACTGAGGGAGATAGAATAAAAAAAAAAAAATGACCGACATCGCTAGTAAAAAGCACAAAACGTGCGTTTTGGACATCGGAGTGCCACACAAGGTTTTCATGTAAAATCTTTCATGTATTAATCTCAAAAAGTAACATACACCAGCTCTATCTCACTATTGGGTATGTGCCCTTAACATTTCCGCCATGAAAATTCATTTTGGTGTCATTTTGGAAGGTTTTCTGGTGAGTCCGTAAAAATGGCGTAAAACTCGGACAAAATTGTTCACATCTGTGACTTTTGAGTGATAAATGCTTCAAGGGGTCTTCCCCATGCTGATGCCATGTCATTTGAGCACTCTTCTGAGACTTTTGTGACATTTTTAGGGTTTCTCCATGCTGCCGGGGGGTCATTTCACAAAAATACTCGGGTCTCCCATAGGATAACATTGGGCTCGGTGCTCGGGCCGAGTACACGAGTATCTTGGGAGGCTCGGCCCGAGCTTCGAGCACCCGAGCTTTTTAGTACTCGCTCATCACTAATCACAAACTGCTGGCCTTTATGTCAGGTGACCTTACAGCTAGTATCAACCCGATGTATTACCCCGTTTGCCACTGCACCAGGGCACGGGATGAGCTGGGGTGAAGCGCCAGGATTGGCGCAATTAGTGGATGCACATCTTCTAGGGCACCTGCGGCCTGCTATTTTTAGGCTGGGAAGGGCCAATAACTATGGACCTTCCCACCCTGAGAATACCAGACCACAGCTGTCTGCTTTACCTTGGCTGGTGATCCATTTTGGGGGGGACCCTACTTTTTTTTGTAATTATTATTATTTATGAAATAATTATAAAAAAGAGCCTGGGGTGACCTCCACATTGGATCACCAACCACGGTAAAGCTGCCAGCTGTGGTTTTCAGGCTACAGCCGTCTGCTTTACCCTAGCTGGTTATCAAAAATGGGGGTACCCAACGTCATTTATTTTTTTTTAACTATTTTTTTAAATAAAAAAATAAATAAGCTTCCCTGTATTTTGATTGCCAGCCAAGGTAACGGGGTAACAGATGGGGGTGGCAACCCGTAGCTGTCTGCTTTATCTGTGCTGAGAATCCAAAATACCGCGGAGCGCTACATCATTTCTTTTAATGATTTATTTTTACAGTACTGTGATGTCAAGCAATCAAAATACAGGGAAGCCCGTTTTTTTTGTAGTTATTTAAATAAATAATTAAAAAAAAAATATGGGCTCCTGATGCATTTTTTGTATTGCTAGGTAAGGGTAATCCAAGCAGCTGCTGGCTGATAACCCCCACTGCTTGGTGTTACCTTCACTGGCAATGGAAGATCCAGGGAAGCATTTTTTATTTTTTTTGCCAAAAAAACAAAAAAAAAAATGACAAGGGCTTCGCCATATTTTTGTATGCTAGCCAGGTACAGCAGGCAGGTACGGCTGCCCCCAACCCCCAGCTGCCTATTTGTACCCGGCTGGGAACTAAAAATATAGGGAAGCCCTTTTTTTAATTATTAAATTAATTTCATGAAATAATTTAAAAAAAAAAACGACGTGGGCTTTACTCCATTTTTGTGTCCAGCCAGGTACAACTAGGCAGCTCGGGATTGGAATCCGCAGCACAGGTTAGCCCAAGCTTTCTGGGCGCCTCTGCTGCGAATTGCAGTCCGCAGCCGCCCCAGAAAATGGCGCTTTCATAGAAGCGCTATCATCTGGCGCTGTATCCAACCCTTCCAGCTGCCCTGAAGCCGGGTGGCTTGCTGGGTAATGATGAGTTAATACTATCTTTGTTTTACTAGCTAGTATTAAGCCAGAAATTCTTAATCTCAGGCAAGTTTGACCTGGCCATTAAGAATCTCCAATAAAGGGTTAAAAAAAAGACACCACACAGAGAAAAATACTTTAATAGAAATAAATACACAGACACACTTAGAGACTCCATGTTTATTACTCCCTGTCAGCCCTCCATGATCCTGCTCTTCTGTCTTCTTTCCCCTTCAACCCATGCAGCTCTGCTACATCAGACAGCAATACATGGGAAGAAGACGTTGCTGCTCCGTGCAGTAATCACTCTGTATGTGACCACAGGCTGCCGGCTGTAAGCGGTGACGTCAACGCTGACAGACGGGTTACCATAGCAATGGTGCTCCGATCAGGTGATTCCCGGAGCCGCTATTTACTGGCTGTGACAGCTAGTCCCTGCATGTGGGCTGACCCTGTAAAGAGCGCCGACATGCATGGATGGGGAAGCCCATCATGTGTCAGAGCATCTCTCCAGTAAAAGGACATGCTCAAACGAGCATCGCTTACCGGAGAGATGCACTAACAAGACCTAGCATGACGTCATAGTCATGTGACCAGTCTGTAGCTAATGAGATAATAGACACGTGACTGGTCACATGGCTATTTTGACGTCACGGAATGTCCTATCATCAGTGCTGGTTACCGGGAGGACGCAGCGATTATCAGAAGGAAAAGCGGCAGGAGACAAAGTGCCAGGTGCGTCGCAGGGACCGGTAAGTGTAATGCCAATGTTTATTAACTATATGTGTACATTTATAATGTGTTTTTATGTGTTTGTGATTGCCTCCCATTTTTTTCAATGGGGTTCGAGATGTTCGTCGAACGGCTCGCCGAACCGAACTCGAATGCGGCCTCCGTTTGACGAACCGAACCGAATTCGAGCCTCTATAGGCTCGCTCATCTCTACTCTTGAGGTGTCTGTGGATACAGACTTCACAATGGTTAATAGTAATCCGCACAACCTCAGCCAACAGGTTCAGGCCACCTTTGGTCAGCATCATGAGGATGAGGAGGATGATGAATAACAGGAATGGTTTGAAGTTGGTAACCAAGGGCTTGACAACCCAAGCTTCAGGGATGGCCTGATGAGGAGCAAGAGGAGGAGAGAGAGACTGAGGAGGAGAGGAGTTTTAGGGAGACAAAATGTATTCTTAGCAATGACACACAAAGGTTTCCAGTTCGGAGTGTGGCACACATGGCACAGTTCATGTCATACTGCCTTTCTCATGACTGTCGGCTAGTCTACATTTGGCAGACAACAAATACTGGTTATGTACCTTCCTTGACCCACGCTACAAACACAAATTTACTTCGCTCCTTGTCGAGGCAAATAAGGATTGGACTACGGAAACATTCAAGAGGGCTGTAATGGACAAGTTGATGAAACGATTACCCTCAGATAATGCTGGCATCAGAGGTAGCATGTCATCTCACGCAACAGGATTACAAGAGAGGGCTACGCATAGTAGGAGCAACAGAGGCGGAGGACTATTGTGCCAAAACTGGTCCATTTTCCACAAACCGTCAACTTTGAATCAGATACCGGTTGGGGGAACTATGGCAAGAAGGGATCACTTAAGTAAGATCGTCAGGGACTATGTAGGTGACCATATCAGTGTGCTTATAGAGTCTACAGTTCCCTTTAACTATTTGGTTTATAAGCTCAACACTTGGCCATACCTCGCCTTATATGCTTTGGAAGTGCTAGCTTGCCCTGCTGCGGGTGTGTTGTGTGAGCGTGTTTTCAGCACAACGGGGTCCATAATAAAAGATACTCGCACACGACTATCCACAGAAAGTGCAGACAGTTTGACGATGATCAAAATGAACCGTAAATGGATTGCCCCAGAGTATCTCAGGCTGCCTGTTAAGAAGACCCAATAATAACTGTAGCCCCAAAATTTGTATTTCTTAAGTTCCAATTAGTTCCATTGTTTCTCAGTCAAGACTATTTTGTCTTCTACTATCTAATGAGACCGCATGACTAATCTAACTTGTTATGCTGCTGCGATTTAATTGTTCGGCCCAATCACCCAGGGCAATATTTTTAAAGCCTTTGTACATTATGCACTGGCACAACCACTGTCGAGGATACACTATCTATAACTATTGGTCAGGCAGTCTCTATTTGTGTTCTTTATTGATGCTGTGCTCCACGGTGTGTTACATATGACCCCCTGCGGAAACAGATTTTTTTTTTAACTCCTTGGCATGTTATGCACTGTTGCAAATCCTCTCAATTTAAAAAAAAACAAAAAAAACAAACAGTTGGGAGTACCTTCTGATGCTGTGCTCCATGGTGTCTGGACCATTCACCTCTGGGGAAACTGAACTTTTTTAAATCCTCGGTGTTAGCTAGTGAAATAAAGCCTGAGTTCCAGAGTGAAACAACTGCCACTTCCACGGTGCTGCATGATTCACAAACTGCGGTCTAGGAAGCAGGCGATGATGCCTCCTGCTCCCAACCTGCTTTTAGCCAGATGCAATCATCATCAACGACATCAGCTTCGATGTCCCAGCGTGGTGTTCATTTGTCCATAATACAGACATTACTGAATAATAATTATTATTATTATTTATTATTATGGGGCCGTTAATTCCTTGACGCTTTACTAGTGAAAAAGGGTATACATAAAAACTAGTACAACAATGATTAACAGTACAAAACAGACTGGTACAGGAGGAAAGAGGACCCTGCCCGCGAGGGCTCACAGTCAACAGGGAATGGATGAGGCTACAATAGGTGAGGACAGAGCTGGTTGCGCAGTGGTGTTCTGGACTGAGGGTTATTGTAGGTTGTAGGCTTGTCGGAAGAGGTGGGTTTTCAGGTTCCTCTTGAAGCTTTTCCCGGTAGGAGAGAGTCTGATATGCTGTGGTAGAGCGTTCCAGAGTATGGGGGAGGCAAGGGAGAAATCTTGTATACGATTGTGGGAAGAGGAGATAAGAGAGGAGTAGAGAAGGAGATTTTATAAGGATCTTAGGTTGAGTGCAGGTAAGTACTGGGAGACTAGCTCACAGATGTAAGGAGGAGACAGGTTGTGGATGGCTTTGTAGGTCATGGTTAATGTTTTGAACTGGAGTCGTTGGGCGATGGGAAGCCAGTGAAGGGATTGGCAGAGTGGTGAGGCTGGGGAATAGTGAGGGGAGAGGTGGATTAAGTGGGCTGCAGAGTTCAGGATAGATTGGAGGGGTGCAAGAGTGTTGGAAGGGAGGCCAGAGAGCAGGAGGAGGCAGTAATCGAGGCGGGACATGATGAGGGCATGTACTAATGATTTTGCTGATTCTTGGGTAAGGAAGGCACGGATCCAGGAGATATTTTTGAGTTGTAGTCGGCATGAGGTGAAGAAAGCTTTAATGTGCGGCTTGAAGGATAGAGCAGAATCGAGGGTTACTCCAAGGCAGTGAGGTTGTGAGAGAGGAAGAGTGAGCAGCCATCAACTTTGATGGATAGGCTTGGTGGAGGAGTTGAATGAGGAGGAGGAAAGACAAAGAATTCTGTTTTGTCCATGTTAATCTTTAGGAATCGCGCAGAGAAGAAGGATGAAGTAGCAGAGAGACATGGTGTGATTTTGTTAGTAAGGAGGTAATGTCAGGTCCAGAGAAGTAGGTCTGAGTATCATCGGCATAGAGATGATACTGAAAGTCGTGGGACTCTATTAGCTGTCCCAGGCTGAAAGTGTATATGGAGAACAGCAGAGGTCCTAGAACTGAACCTTGGGGGGAACCAATGGATAGAAGGTGGGATGAGGAGGTGGTTTGAGAGTGGGAGACGCTGAAAGTTCTGTCGGTTACGTATGAAGAGATCCAAGATAGGGCCAAGTCTGTGATGCTCAGAGAGGAAAGAATCTGTAATAGGAGGGAGTGGACTACTGTGTCGAAGGCAGAGGACAGGTCCAGGAGGAGGAGGACAGAGTAGTGTTGCTTGGCTTTGGCAGTTAGTAGGTCATTGGTGACTTTAGTTAGGGCAGTTTCAGTAGAGTGATGATGTCGGAAGCCAGATTGTAGATGGTCAAAGAGGGAGCAAAAGGAGAGGACAGAATGAGGATAGTTCAAGATGGATATGCTGTTCCAGTAGTTTTGAGGCATAGGGGAGAATGGATATGAGGCAGTAGCTAGACCCAGAGGATGGGTCAAGAGAGGGTTTTTTAAGGATGGGTAATTTGAACAGAATTTGAATAGAGGGCCACTGGAGCCGGTGGTGCTGGTGGAGGAAGAGGGCAAGGCCAACACCCAAATGGCCACATTGGCAATAGCACTGTAAACTGTTATAGAGTACGTATTCCAACTTTCACACTAATGACAAAGGAGACGCAGAAAACTATAAATGACTGCCGTCCCTCCCCAATGTATGTTACAGAGCCCACCTGATGGCCCTAAGAACTCTGAAATTTGAGGACAGCCAATGGCCCTTTCTACATTTGAATAGAGGACCACTGGAGCCGGTGGTGTTGGTGGAGGAGGAGGGCAAGGCCAACATCCTAACGGGCACATTGTAGCTGACCTTTTAAAGTGCTGTCAAATATGTCCCAAAAAAGGAGGTATGAGACAGACACATTATAATGTATAAGTTAAAGCCCTTTCTAATCAAAAAAGGGAGAAAATGTAAAAAACGAAATGTGTGAACATATTCTAAAGTGTTTTATGTGAGGTCGGGGCTTGATTTAATGTTTTATTAAAGTGATTAGACACTAAAAACTGTTTCTTATCAATTTCCTTTATTTTACATTTGTTTGAGAGCTGTTCTGACGACTACGTAAACGCCGCATGCTGCTCTGAGCACCTTATTCCAAGACACCAGAAATGCAGTCAGGCACCTTCTACAGGCTGTGCCCATACTGTTTCTGCCTTTTCCCATCCATTTCAGCCTTTTCCTCAGGCACCACAGGTCACCGACAGGTTCAACGTGAAATTATGCGGGTTTCCCATAGACTTACATTGCGTATCGAATATTCGCAAATAGTCAAATAGTGGCGACCTATTCGTCGGATATTCGCGAAGTCGAATATTTTGGTATTCAATCATCCCTAGTAATGAGTAGAGTTGAGCGATGTTCGAGGTTCGCCAATTTCATGTTCGAGTGATTTTGGGGGTGCTCGAGATCGAACTCGAACGCAAGCTTTTTGCTAAAAGCTCGACAGCTCGAGTTACGTTCGATAACGGTTCGATCAGCAAAAAGCCTAGCTAGTTACTAGCTGGCTTTTCACTGTAATAGTGTGAGTCACTCTGTGATTCACACTATTATCAAATTTCAGTGTATAGTGTGCGGGTGGGACGCGTTTAGATCTGTGCTGCTGGGAGAATGGCGATCGCCATTTTTTTTCCCTAAGCGCGCGTGCAGTGGGGTGGGCCAGCATGTCAGCCAATCACAGACACACACACAGCTAAGTGGTCTTTTTTTCCAGACAAGCAAGGGCATGTGTCATAGGCTGTGAATATCACATGTCCTTGCATTATAAATACGGCCATTTTTCCTCCCGACGCCATTATCTGCTTTCTGCGTGTAGGTGACAATCACCGCTCACGCAGCTCCTGTCGCCGCTCCGGCTGTGTACGCTATGCACACTGCGCTCTACAGATTAGGGACAGAAGTTTATTTCAGCCCTTTTCAGGGCTCATTTCCTTGGGCTCAGAGCCATAGGGGACAGTCAGGTCCATGGAAACGCTGTATACAGTGTCAGATAACAGCGTCTGTGTACCTAAGCTCAGGGAATTCCTTGCTGCATTTCACCATTAGGAGGGATAGAAAGTGAGGCTTCCTTTCCTGTCCACTGACCCAGAGAACCCGGCCACTGTACCCACCTGCCCACTTTTGCCATGCTATTTTTATAGCAAACAGTGCTGAAATTTAGTGGCATCCCAAAAGTGGCTGCTATACTCCATTGTTGAACCACTGGTGCCAAGCAATTTCCAGCACTTCTGCATTCAACCCTCATGCACATTTTGCTACGCTAATTTTATAGCAAACAGTGCTGAACATAAGTGGCATCCAAAAAGTGTCTGCTATAATAATTTTGTGTCCCACTTGTGCCAAGCAAGTCCCACCACCTTTGCATTCAACCCTCATGCACATTTTGCTACGTTATTTTTATAGCAAACAGTGCTTAAACTTAGTGCCATTCAAAAAGTGGCTGCTATACTTCATTGTTGTCCCACTGGTACCAAGCAATTTCCAGCACCTCTGCATTCTACCCTCATGCACATTTTGCTACGCTATTCTTATAGCAAAGAGTGCTGAAAATTAGTGGCATCCAAAAAGTGGCTGCTATACTCCATTGTTGTCCCACTGGTGCAAAGCAATTTCCAGCACCTCTGCATTCAACCCTCATGCATATTTTGCTACGCTATTCTTATAGCAAACAGTGCTGAAAATTTGTGGCATCCAAAAAGTGGCTGCTATTCTCCATTGTTGTCCTACTGGTGCCAAGCAATTTCCAGCACCTCTGCATTCAACCCTCATGCACATTTTGCTATGCTATTCTTATAGCAAACAGTGCTGAAAATTAGTGGCATCCAAAAACTGGCTGCTATACTCCATTGTTGTCCCACTGGTGCCAAGCAAGTCTGTTATGATCCGGAACCATGGAAGACAACTAATCTGGCCGCCATCCCCTTACTAACCATCAACACTAGAAGTAGCCGAGGGGTGAACTAACATCCTATGCACCGCGGACCCAGCCGGAGAACTAGCTATCCTAAAGGAAGGAAAGTTGAATAACTCTCTGCCTCAGAAAATAGACAAAGAATAGCAAGCCCCCCACATTCAAAGACTACGGTGATATAGGAAAACACAATACACAGATAGATGATAGGATTAGCAAAGGTGAGGCCCCCACTGACTAAAATAGGAAAGGACAGGAAAGGGGCTGATGGAGGCCACAGAATAACCCTGCAAAATTCCAAATTCCTGATAGTACAAAAAGGCCCTCAGATTGCACGATCTGCACTCCGACCAATACCAGGCGCTCTTGTCATACCAATGAACGGAAAACAAGAATCATTACAAATTCAAAAAGCCACAAACACATAGACATAAAGGAGCTATACTCCACACATAACTGCAGGGAGTTTCCCAGCTAAGCAAGCTGAAAGGGAAGATCCCTGCATGCACAAAACTGAAAACAAGCACAGCAAATGACAAACTCAGATAAGAGTAAAAGAACCAAACAAAATTAAGAGCAAGCACTTATCTGAGGTAGATGTGGTGTAGAGCAGAATGAAGAAGGCTGGTGAACAAAGAACAACTGACATCTGGCATAGCCTGCTTTCAGACCAGGATTTAAATAAGCAGAGAGTTAGCAATGGAAACGCCCTTTGCTCAACACACCTGGTCAATGTCCAAACCATTCCTGGCCACAAGAGGGAGCCTCCCAGCAGCCAAAGCATAACTGACATTCACAACAGTACCCCCCCTTGAGGAGGGGTTACCGAACCCTCACCAACGCCACCGGGTCACTCGGGATGAGCATGATGGAAGGCGCGAACCAACCTGTCTGCATGAATGTCAGAAGCCACAACCCAAGAGTTATCCTCCTGCCCATAACCCTTCCATTTCACAAGGAACTGAAGCAGACGCCTACTGCGATGGGAATCCAGAATTTTTTGAACCTCATACTCCAGATCCCCTTGTACCAAAACAGGGTCAGGAGGCGCTGCTGCAGGAACTGTTGGCTCCACATGTTTCTTCAACAAGGACTTATAGAAGACATTGTGAATCTTAAATGACACAGGCAGAGTCAAACGGAAAGATACAGGGTTGATAATCTCCGAAATATTATAAGGTCCAATAAATCTGGGCTTAAATTTAGGAGATGGAACTCTCATAGGAATATTTTTAGAGGACAACCACACCATGTCCCCCACTTTAAACCGGGGACCAACAGTCCGACGCCGGTTTGGCAAACTTTTGGGCAGTTTCTTGGGACTGAAACAATTTATCCACTACCTACCCCCAAATCTGCTGCATTCTGTTTACCACCGAATTCACCCCTGGACAGTAAGATGCCTCCAGCTGCCCCGAGAGGAACCTGGGGTGATACCCAAAATTACAGAAAAAGGGGGACACCAATGTGGTAGAGCTAGCTCTATTGTTAAGGGCAAATTCAGCCAAAGGCAAAAACGAAACCCAGTCATCCTGATCCGCAGAAACAAAACACCGTAAATAGGTCTCCAGGGTCTGGTTAGCCCGTTTAGTCTGACCGTTGGCCTGAGGATGAAACACAGAGGAGAAAGACAGGTGAACACCCAAATTGGAGCAAAAAAGCCTCCAAAATCTGGATACAAACTGCACCCCTCTGTCAGAAACAATGTTTTCGGGAATACCATGCAAACGAACAACACGTTGGAAAAACAAAGGCACCAACTCTGAAGAAGACGGCAACTTAGATAGGGGAACCAAGTGGACCATCTTGGACAATCTATCACAGATCACCCAAATCACAGTCATTTTCTGAGAGACGGGAAGCTCTGAAATAAAATCCATAGAGATGTGCGTCCAAGGTTTCCTAGGTACCGGCAAAGGCGACAATAGCCCACTAGAATGTGAACAACAGGGATTGGACCTAGAACAAACATGACACGACTGCACAAAACGACGGACATCCCGGGACAGAGAAGGCCACCAAAAAGAACGTCTCACAAGATCCCGAGTACCAAAAATGCCAGGATGACCCGCCAAAACAGAGCAATGAACCTCAGAGACAACTCGGTCTCTCCATTGGTCCGGGACAAACAGTTTCCCTGTAGGACATCTCTCAGGTTTATCCCCCTGAAATTCCGCCAGTGCCAACCGCAGATCAGGCGAAATGGCCGAGAAAACTACACCATCAGTCAGGATAGTAGACGGCTCGACAACCTCCAAAGAGTCAGCTCAGAAACTCCTGGAAAGGGCATCGGCTTTAACATTCTTGGTGCCCGGCAAAAAAGAGACCACAAAATTAAACCGGGTAAAAAACAAAGCCCACCTGGCCTGCCGAGGATTCAACCTCTTGGCCGATTTCAGATAGGTAAGATTCTTATGGTCCGTAAGCACCACAACTTGATGTTTAGCCCCCTCCAACCAATGCCTCCACTCTTCAAATGCCCACTTCATAGCCAATAACTCCCGGTTCCCCACATCATAATTCCGTTCAGAAGGAGCAAACGTCCGAGAGAAAAAGGCACAGGGCTTAAGTTTACCTGAAGTAGCGTCTCGTTGAGACAGAACAGCTCCAGCTCCGATCTCTGAGGCATCGATCTCAACTTGAAATGGGAGAAACACATCAGGTTGCTGCATGACTGGGGCAGAAGTGAACTGCCTTTTAAGCTCCTGGAAGGCCACAATAGCCTCAGGGGTCCAATGCTCAGCATCAGCTCCCTTCTTTGTCAAATCTGTCAGAGGTTTGACAATGGCAGAAATATTGGCTATAAATCTACGGCAAAAATTAGCCAACCCCAAAAACTGCTGCAGGGATTTTAGAGAAGTAGGTTGCACCCAGTCGTAAATAGCTTGAACCTTAACCGGGTCCATTTCAATAGCGGAGGGAGACAAGATGAAGCCCAAAAAGGAAATCCTTTGCACCCCAAAGAGGCACTTTGACCCCTTAACGTACAGTGCATGATCCTTAAGTATCTGAAAAACAGCCCGTAGTTACCCAACATGAGAGTCCCAATCATCAGAAAAAATCAAGATGTCATCCAAATACACAATCAAAAATTTACCAATAAGGTCCCGAAAAATCTCATTCATGAAGGCCTGGAAGACGGAGGGTGCATTAGTGAGCCCAAAAGGCATCACTAGGTACTCAAAATGCCCCTCAGGAGTGTTAAAAGCCGTCTTCCATTCATCACCTTCCTTAATACGGATGAGATTGTACGCACCCTTGAGATCCAGTTTCGTAAACCATTGGGCGCCCTTTACTATAGAGAAAAGATCAGACATCAGAGGCAAAGAATACTGATATTTGACCGTAATTTTATTAAGAAGACGGTAATCAATACAAGGCCTCAACGACCCGTCTTAGCAACAAAGAAAAAGCCAGCACCCAAAGGAGAAGATGAGGGCCGAATGTGCCCCTTCTCCAATGATTCCCTGATGTATGACCGCATGGCATCATGTTCGGGCACAGAAAAGTTGAAAATCCGCCCCTTGGGAAATTTACAACCTGGCACCAGCTCAATGGCACAGTCACAGTCCCGGTGTGGGGGCAGAGAATCAGATTCCTGGTCATTAAATACATCACGGAAATCAGACAAGTAGGCAGGAATATCAACTGCCTGAGCAGACGTGGACGACACGGAAAGGTCCTGATGCAAACCTTGACAACCCCAACTAGCTACCAACAAGGATCTCCAGTCAAGAATCGGATTATGAGTCTGCAACCACGGAAAACCCAGTTCCAAGGTATCCTGTAAATTATGCAATACTAAAATGTACAAGTTTCCTGATGCGCTGGTGCAACCCTCATAGACACCTGGGTCCAAAATTGGGGTTTATTGTCTGCCAAAGGGATAGCAGCAATGCCCCTTAAAGGAATAGGAGTTTGCAAAGGAACCATGGGGAAACCACAATCCCTAGCAAACACAAAATCCATCAAATTGAGCGCTGCCCCTGAATCCACAAAGGCAAATGCAGAAAAGGAAGACAACGAGCAAATCAATGTGACAAACAAAAGAAACTTTGGTTGCAAAGAACCCACAGTAACAGAAGTAGCCAATCTCCTTTCACGTTTATGGCAGACAGAGATGTTATGAGAAGAGTCTCCACAATAGAAGCACAATCTATTCTTCCTTCTGAACCCCTGCCGACTAGCATTAGAAAGGACCCTATCACACTCCATAGGCTCCAAAGGCTGTTCCACAGGCAAGAAACCAGCAAGTATCTTCCTGCGCTCACGTAACCGCCTATCAATCTGAATGGCCAAGGTCATAGAGGCATCAAGACCAGAAGGGATGAGGAATCCCACCATTAGATCCTTCACTGTATCAGCAATACCCTTCCGAAAAAGAGCCGCAAGCGCATCATCATTCCATTTGGTAATGACCACCCACTTTCGAAATTTCTGACAAAACGTTTCTGCAGAATCCAAACCCTGAGTTAAGGACAACAAGACCTTTTCTGCTTGGTCCACAATATTGGCTTCGTCATATAATAAACCCAAGGCCTCAAAAAAGGAGTCCACATTACTGAGAATCAGATCATCAGACGCTAAAGAGAAGGCCCAGTCCTGAGGGTCACCACGCAGAAGGGAGATGACAATATTAACCTGCTGTACGGGATTCTCTGAGGACTTAGGGCGCAAGCTCAAAAATCTCGACCTATCTCCCGAAAAAAATTCAGGAACGGGAATCTTAGGCTCTGCAAGGGGAGTCTGTGCAAGATAAGACTCTATACGACGAACCTTAGCATCAAGATGAGCAACACGCACATCCAAGTCATCCATGCTAGAAAAAAGAAATCTTCCACGGAACCCAAAGAAGAAGAGGAAAAACACCAAAAAAAAAAAATTTCAGCAAACTTTTTTTTTTCCTTCTTAAGAGTACCCTTTTATTTTGTTGGCCGGATGTACTGTTGTGATCCAGAACCATGGAAAACCACCACAAATCATTGGTAAAAGGTGACAAGAGCCTTTGCAACTAATCTGGCCGGCATCCCCTTACTAACCATCCACACTAGAAGTAGCCGAGGAGTGAACTAAAATCCTATGCACCGTGGACCCAGCCGGAGAACAAGCTATCCTATAGGAAGGAAAGATGAATAACTCTCTGCCTCAGAAGATAGACAAAGAATAGCAAGCCCCCCACATTCAAAGACTACGGTGATATAGGAAAACACAATACACAGATAGATGATAGGATTAGCAAAGGTGAGGCCCCCACTGACTAAAATAGGAAAGGACAGGAAAGGGGCTGATGGTGGCCAGAGAATAACCCTGCAAAATTCCAAATTCCTGATAGTACTAAAAGGCCCTCAGATTGCACGATCTGCACTCCGACCTATACCAGGCGCTCTTGTCATACCAATGAACAAAAAACAAGAATCATTACAAATTCAAAAAGCCACAAACACATGGATATAAAGGAGCTATACTCCACACATAACTGCAGGGAGTTTCCCAGCTAAGCAAGCTGAAAGGGAAGATCCCTGCATGCACAAAACTGAAAACAACCACAGCAAATGACAAATTCAGATAAGAGTAAAAGAACCAAACAAAATAAAGAGCAAGCACTTATCCGGGGTAGATGTGGTGTAGAGCAGAATAAAGCAGGCTGGTGAACAAAGAACAACTGGCATCCACATAGCCTGCTATCAGACCTGGATTTAAATAAGCAGAGAGTTAGCAATTGAAACGCCCATTGCTCAACACACCTGGTCAATGTCCAAACCATTCCTGGCCACAAGAGGGAGCCTCCCAGCAGCCAAAGCATAACTGACATTCACAACACAAGTCCCACCTTCTCTGCATTCAACCCTCATGCACATTTTGCTACGCTATTTTTATATCAAAGAGTGCTGAAACTTAGTGGCATCCAAAAAGTGGCTGCTATACTCCATTGTTGTCCCTCTGGTGCCAAGCAATTTCCATCACCTCTGCATTCAACCCTCATGCATATTTTGCTACGCTATTTTTATAGCAAACAGTGCTGAACATAAGTGGCATCCAAAAAGTGGCTGCTATACTAATTTTGTGTCCCCCTTGTGCCAAGCAAGTCCCAGCACCTCTGCATTCAACCTTCATGCACATTTTGCTACACTATTCTTATAGCAAACAGTGCTGAAAATTAGTGGCATCCAAAAGGTGGCTGCTATACTTGATTGTTGTCCCACTGGTGCAAAGCAATTTCCAGCACCTCTGGATTCAACCCTCATGCACCTTTTGCTACACTATTCTTATAGCAAACAGTGCTGAAAATTAGTGGCATCTAAAAAGTGGCTGCTATACTCCATTGTTGTCCCACTGGTGCCAAGCAATTTCCAGCACCTCTGCATTCAACCCTCATGCACATTTTGCTACGCTATTTTTATAGCAAACAGTGCTGAACATAAGTGGCATCCAAAAAGTGTCTGCTATACTAATTTTGTGTCCCACTTGTGCCAAGCATGTCCGAGCACCTCTGCTTTCAACTCTCATGCACATTTTGCTACACTATTCTTATAGCAAACAGTGCTGAAAATTAGTGGCATCCAAAAAGTGGCTGCTATACTCCATTGTTGTCGCACTGGTGCCAAGCAAGTCCCATCACCTCTGCATTCATCCCTCATGCACATTTTGCTGCGCTATTTTTATAGCAAACAGTGCTGAAACTTAGTGGCATCCAAAAAGTGGCTGCTATACTCCATTGTTGTCCCACTGGTGCCAA
Organism: Anomaloglossus baeobatrachus; assembly: GCF_048569485.1. NCBI lineage: Eukaryota > Metazoa > Chordata > Amphibia > Anura > Aromobatidae > Anomaloglossus > Anomaloglossus baeobatrachus. The sequence continues at coordinate 138,911,672 of NC_134362.1, read as the reverse complement.
GCAATTTCCAGCACCTCTGCATTCTACCCTCATGCACATTTTGCTACGCTAATTTTATAGCAAACAGTGCTGAAAATTAGTGCCATCCAAAAAGTGGCTGCTATATTCCATTGTTGTCCCACTGGTGCCAAGCAATTTCCAGCACCTCTGCATTCTACCCTCATGCACATTTTGCTATGCTATTCTTATAGCAAACTGTGCTGCCAGTTTTAGGGCCATAGTTGCATTGTCAGAGATATTCAGTGTTGGTTCTTCAGCTGTCAATAAAGCTAGACCACCTCTGCAATCTACACCACCTCTCAATTTTTGCTACCACATTTTAAGTGGCTAATCTTGTCACTAACAAAATGAGTGGCAAAAGGACAGATGCTGGTGGAAAGGGGAACAGGCGTGTTGGAAAAGGAAAAAAAGGTTTGTGTCCGTGGGGAAAGTGGCAAAGCTACATTAACATCTGCTGAAGATAAGCCATCTTCCAGCAAAAATAATACTTTCCGTGGATAATCCGATGTGCTCCTTTTTTTATGAATCCGAACAACTGTAAGAAAGGTAGATGATGCCCAAAAAAGAACATGCTTGAATGGATCTCAAGTGCTCCAACAAGTGCCCTCTCCTCCACCTCAACTACCACATAAAAAAAAACAGTCCTCTGAGTTGTCATCCCAATCACACTTGCTTTCTCTCAGCTCTCAAGTCTCCACCCACCCTGCACAGTATGGTGTAGCAGAGAAGGCTGAGTCTGCAGAGCTGTTCAGTCACACTATAGCCTGGGAATCAAAGGTCTGCTCCCAAGCTACAGTGAGTACAGACCAGGAAATGGTCTGCAGTGATGCCCAGAAGCTTTGTGACTCAGATTCAGGCCCTGATGACCAAGTTTATGAGCATAATATAGACCCTCATTAACAAACTGTAACACCTGTTGTTATAGACAATGAGGAACATATTGATGACGATGAGATGCAAATACCAGATTGGGATGACAACTTAAATATTCGGTCAGGGCAAGAAGAGGCTAGGTCTGAGGGCGAGGGGAGTGCAAACACAATGCTTGATGATGAAGTTCTAGATCCCTCTTACTGTCAACCCACAGTCAGGCACTTGAGGAGGTCAACAGAGGCAGTGGAGGAGGATGTAACTGACGACGAAGTTACCTGGCGCCTTCCTGGACAGAGTCGGAGTACTGGTAGCACGTCTACAACTGCATCTTCAGCCACCACTCTGCCTCTGAGCACAAATCGGGGTGGCTCTGCAGGTTGCATGTCCTCTAAGCCTTGCCTAGACTGGTCCTTTTTTGACCTTGCAAAGGATCTCCCAAATCATGTGATCTGTAAAATTTATCGGGAATCTATAGGTAGAGGCAAAAAGCTCACCAGTTTGACAACTTCTTCCATGAATCACATGAACACCCAGCATAATTCCCAGTGGGAAGCTCACTGTGCTGCAATGCGGCCTAGCATAGCGGGCCAACCATGCCCTGCCCCTTCCAGTGCCTCCGCGCACTCTTCATCTTCTATGACTGTGGGGACAGCTGTCACACCTGGTTTTCCACGCACACCTTCCACCACTGTAACCGCAACAGGCAGTTTGCTTGGTAGGTCGTCAGTTGGTTTGGAAGGGGAAACAAGTACGTGTGTACAGCTCTCTCAGACATCGATAGCACCAACGTTGGATGAAGGCAACATCATGTCTACGCCTGCACTTTCCTCACAAACCTGCATTTTTCCAGGGACACACTACTCACCACCATCTACACACAGCAGCCAGATCTCTGTCTCTCAGATGCGGACAAATAAAATGCCATTTCCTCTGACCCATGACAAAGCTAAGAGGTTGACTTTATCCCTCTGTAAGCTCTTGGCTACTGAAATGCTGCCTTTTTGCCTGGTGGACACACAGGATTTTAGAGACCTTATGTCCGTCGCTGTGCCCCAGTACCAGATGCCCAGTCACCACTACTTCTCTAAGAAAGGTGTGCCTGTGCTACACCAGCATGTCGCACCCAACATCACAACTTCCTTGAGAAACTTTGTGTGTGGACGGGTGCATTTCACCACCGATACTTGGACCAGTAAGCATGGACAGGGGCGTTACATGTCGCTGATGGGCACTGGGTAACTATGGTGATAGATGGAGAAGGGTCTGCTGAACAAGTCTTACAGTCTCCACAACTTGTGCATCAATCCTCTGTATGTATAAGTTCCCCCAACACTTCTGTCTCCTCAAACTCATCTGGGTCCTCCACCTCCGCCCCAAGCCTGCTTGTTCAGGCCACCAGCGTTGTAACTGCGCACAAGGAATCCCGCACACCTCCTTACTATGCTGGCAGCAGAGCGCAACGGCATCAGGCGGTCTTTAGCTTGAAATGTTTTGGAAATAAGAGTCACACAGCGGCTGAGTTGTGGGCAGCTCTGCTGTCCGAGTTTCATAAATGGCTGTCTCCTGCAGCCAGGTAAGGCCGAGTGCGACAATGCTGCAAACCTGGGTGCGGCCCTTCGCCTGGGCAAGGTGACACACTTGCCTTGTATGACTCACGTGCTGAACCTTGTTGTCCAGCAATTTTTAACACACTATCCTGGCCTAGTGGCCTTCTGCATAGGGCACGAAAACTGTCTGCTCACTTCCGCCATTCAACCACCGCAGCTGAGCAGCTTGCATCGCTCCAGAAGTCTTTCGACCTGTCGGTTCATCGCCTGAAATGCGATGTGCCGACACACTGGAATTCGACTCTCCACATGTTACAGCGACTGTGGCAGCACTGCCGAGCACTGGTGCAATACATCATGACGTATAGCCTGGGCCAACGAGATGCAGAGGTGGGGAAGATCACCCTGATGGAGTGGTCTCAGATAAAGGACCTATGCACCCTTCTGCACAGTTTCGATATGGCGACGAATATGTTTAGCGCTGACAATGCCATTATCAGCCTGACAATTCCAGTCATTTTCATGCTGGAGCACACGCTAAACACAATTCGGAGTCAGGGGATGGTTCAACAGGAAGGGGAGGAAGTACATGAGGATTCATATGCTCAAGGGATAACAACATCACCAAGGTCCAGACGTTCATCATCACCAAGGCGTCAGGCATGAGACGATGGGGGAGAGGGATTAACAAGGGCGCATGGTAGCAGGCAAAATGGAGGATGGTGGAGGAGAACATGAAGAAATGGAGGATAAACTGTCCATGGACATGGAAGACTCAACAGATGAGGGTGACCTTGGTCACATTTCAGTTGAAACAGGTTGGGGGGAGATGTCAGAGGAAGAAAGAACGGTTAGCACCTCTATGCCACAAACACAGCAAGGACTTAGTCCGCATGGATGCGCAAGACACATGAGCGCCTTCTTGCTGCACTACCTACAACATGACCCTCGGATTGTCAAAATTGGAATGATGATGACTACTGGGTTGCCACACCATTAAATCCCCGGTACAAGTCCAAATTTTGTGAAATAATTCCAGCCATAGAAAGGGACGCACGTACGCAGGAGTATCAGCAGAAGCTGTTACTCAGTCTTAGCTCGGCTTTTCCACCAAACACCAGTGGTGCACGGAGTGAATCTCCCAGTTGTAACTTGGCAAACATGGGACAGTCTCGTCATCAACAGTCTAACCGTACCAGCAGCACTGTATCTGTTGGTGGTAATTTTATTGAATCGTTTCATAATTTTTTTAGACCATCCTTTGGAGATCTTATCTCAGTACGTGTCTTCAGTGCTGCTGGGTGTGTGCTGTTAGATAAGCGCACGCGTCTGTCCAGTGACAATGTGGACAGACTAAGGTTCAGCAAGATGAACAAGTCATGGATCCTCAAGGACTTTACTACCCCTGTATCATCCTCATCCTGGGGAAAGTAAAAGCTTGTGGATTTGGAAATGTGCTTGATGCAAATGTACCTGTCAAGTTTGCAACTGGGGCACAAGTGCTGCCACTGAAGGGGTGTCTGTGTGGCCCAATTTTTGGAAAAAAGGGAGATTCTGCTTGAAGTCCCCCTGCTGTGATTTTAAAAACGAGCCAAGATGAACAAGTCATGGTTCAGCAAAGACTTTGCTACCTACCCCGGTATCATTTTTGGGACAGTTAAGGCTGGCGTATTTTGGAATGTGCTTGATGCAAATCTACCTGTGAAGTGTACAACAGGGGCACAAGTGATGCCACTGAAGTGGTGTCTGTGGGGCCCAATTTTTGGAAAAAAGGGCGTCTCTGCTTGGAGTCCTCCTGCTGTGTTTTTAAAAATGAGCCAAAATGAACAAGTCATGGTTCAGCAAAGACTTTGCTACCTAGGCCGGTGTCATCCTGGGGACAGCTAAGGCTGGCGTATTTTTAAATGTGCTTGATGCAAATCTACCTGTCAAGTTTACAAATGGGGCGCAAGTGATGCCACTGAAGGGGTGTGTGGGTGGCCGAATTTTTGGAAAAAACGGAGACTCTGCTTGGAGTAATCCTTGATGTGTTTTTAAAAATGATCCAAGATGAACAGATCTGGGATCAGCAAAGACTTTGCTAGACCTTCCCCGGTGTCATCCTAGGGACAGTTAAGGCTGGCGTATTTTTAAATTTGCTTGATGCAAATCAACACATCCAGTTTGCAACTGGGGCACAAGTGATGCCACTGAAGTGGTGTGTGTGGGCCCAATTTTTGGAAAAAAAGGAGACTCTGCTTAGAGTCTCTTTGCTTTGTTTTACATGACTTTAGAAGGGAATGCCATGCCTATATCTGTGTCTCCACCTGTTTTTCCTCGTCCAGCTGTTTAGTTTTCCCATGGGTATTTGTCCTTGTTACTTTCCCATGTGTTTGTGTTCTCTTGTGAGTTGTTTGTCACCTTTTGGACACCTTTGAGGGTGTTTTCCAGGTGTTTTTAGGTGTTTGTGATTGCCTCCCATTGTTTTCAATGGGGTTCGAGAGGTTCGTCGAACGGCTCGTCGAACGGCTCGTCGAACGGGGCACTGTTCAACGAACCAAACTCGAACTCTATGGGGGGTGGCTCATCTCTAGTAAAGAGCACTATGGAAATCTAGGTATCCCTTTAGATCTACTGGTTTAAAGTTAGTTTTAGTTATTATCTTTTCATCTTTATGACTTATCTCTAAGTCAAGGAATACAATCCTATCACTGTTGATATTAGAAGTGAAATTGATCCCCCATTCATTGGTGTTCAATTCTTTCACCACAGATTTAGCCTCAATTTTTTCACCTCTCCATATAATTATAAGATAGTCGATGTAACGTCTATAAAGAATGATATTTCTAGTATAATGAGGATAATGTAAGGGCGATAGGGACTCGAAAAGCCCCATAAACAAATTTGCAAATCTTGGGGCTTGTGGCTCATGCAACTATGGTCCAGCTTAGATAAACCTAAAAATTTGATCACCACTCAAAAAGAGCCTATGTGATAGCACCAACCACATGTAGTTCACAGTGAACCATACAACCTACAAGGAACTACAATGCTTTTATATAGAAAATATCTTTATTGAAAAAATAAAACATGATAAAAATGCACAGCATCAAAATGAGATGAGAAAAGGGGACAGCTTCACTCTGATTGAAATCTACTGATGGCCATCAATAACAAATGCATATCTCCTAGTCACAGAATCCACCGAAAAAATACTTTCAGGATTTTATTTAAAAAATTCATCCAATTGGATAAAAATAGTACGGATGCATTAGCCAAATATACAGTTGAAAAAATGTATCTCAGAGGCTGGACCCAATGTCTGTATAGCAAATGGATGGTAAGAAAACTCAGGACAGCATGTCTATAATAAGAATAACAGATGTAACACTGCACTGACTGTAAAAATACATGAACACTGAACAATGTGATGGGGGGTGTCAAGAATCAAAGCCATTTATAAATAAGTGATGCCATAGCCAAATGAATGACTTCAAAGTGGAGAGGGAGAAGGGGTTAAACCCGCGCAATCCGCCAGTAATCCAGAAGGAGATGTTGATAAATTAAACAATCTTTTATTCCATGGGTCTACGCGTTTCAAGGTCTAAGACCTCTTCTTCAGGACCAGTAGGTGTTGATTTACTGGTCCTGAAGAAGAGGTCTTAGACCTTGAAACGCGTAGACCCATGGAATAAAGATTGTTTCATTTATCAACATCTCCTTCTGGATTACTGGCGGATTGCGCGGGTTTAACCCCTTCTCCCTCTCCACTTTGAAGTCTGAAACACGTGGGGCCGCTGCAGCTGCCATTATCTCATGCTTTCTGTGGTGGTTGTGACCTCTCACAACCTCAATCGGTGAGTGCATTTACCATTTGCTAACCGTGTGTTTAATCTGGTAAAACCCTATCAGCGCTTCTCTTTTCTAGTTTATATAGCCAAATGAATGGAATATGGAACAATTATAACAGAGAGTGGGAGTCTCGACATACCGCACCACACAAAATAGAATCACATGCAAGTGTACAAAACATCTAGAGTAATCACATGCTGTATCTTACCATAGGACACCCTGACGTGTTTTGCCAATGCTTTATCCAAGGGCGTTTATGATCCTTAAACGTTTATGGTCCAGCTTACCGATATCCAGCTTACCGGTGGACTGCCCCTACCTTTGGATGGGACAATATGGGTAAGATGGATCATAGTTACATGTAGTCTGTTCATTGCACAAGGTGATTAGCCTTCTAGTGACTGATTTATTCATTGCAGTTCTGAACTTCCATGTCTGGCCCAATTACTTTTGCGAGTCTATATATCAGATGATACCTCATCACTGTTGATACATGTGTTGTCCACTTATATTCACATTATAGGCTACTATTGCTGTTAAATTGACTAGATTGTATATATGAATTGGTGTGACACAGGTCAACAGAGGTCATAAGTACTGCAGACGGGCTGTTCAGCTGCTTTTTGTTATATCAGAACATTGTGCTATGGAGTTGTGCGGTACACTGTAGAGAGGGCATAGTGCAATACTTATACAGATATACATTATTTGAATACTGACATATTTATTCATAAATTAGTTGTTCTCTGTATATTCTACAACATACGGGCATTGTACATTTTTTGTTTATTTATTTTTTTATATCTTACTTTAATCCTTGCTGATTAACCGATCCTTTAGCTTGTCCTTGTGTACGCGCTTTCTACCTTTTTCTGTACCTGTAGTTTTCTCCCTTTTATTGATTATAATTATTTATGTGTGTATTTGTGTTTAAATAAAAATTATTTGTATTTTCATATTAAGGAATTTGACTCCAGTTTTTCTTGGATTTTCAGTACCTGGGTGGGCGGCACAGTGGCTCAGTAGTTAGCACTGCAGTCTTGCAGCGCTGGGGTCCTGGGTTCAAATCCCACCAAGGGCAACATCTGCAAGGAGTTTATATGTTGTTGGCGTGGGTTTCCTCTGGGTACTCCGGTTTCCTCCCACACTCCAAAGATATACTGATAGGGAGTTTAGATTGTGAGCCCCAATGGGGACAGTGTTGCCTATGTATGCAAAGCGCTGTGGAATTAATAGCACTATGTAAGTGAATAAATATTATATTATTATTATTACCTATACATGTACTTCACTTCATAATTTTGAACAGGCAAAGTTGCAAAGAAACACTTTTAGATACTTCCCTAGCAATTTTTTAGGCCAGGCACTAACAAGTAACAATACCTATAACTGTGTTTGCAGAATTTTGACCAGGCAATTAAAATTGCCAAGAACCACTTTTTAGATACTTCCATAGCAGCTATTTAGGCCACGCACAGCCAATACCTATACATTTGTTTGCATAATTTTCAGCGTGCAATTAAAATTGTCAAGAAACACTTTTTACATACTTCACTAGAAAACCCTTTTAGACCAGGCACTGCTAACTAGCAATACCTGTAAATGTGTTTGCATACTTTTGAGCCGGCAGTAATATGTAGCAACAACTATTAACATGCTTCACTGACAACTCTTTAGCAGGCACTACAAGTACCAATCCCTTTTTCGATCATGAAATGTGCCGGTTTGTGGCACACACACCTTTTCCAACACTGCACGTTCCTATTTTAAACTACAGCTCTCTTATCTATGTCAACTACCTAGTATAGCATTAAACCCCTAACTAAGCCTACCTACGCTGGACGTCCCTATTTTAAACTTCCGCTCTCCTATCTATGTCTACTACCTAACATTAAACACCTAACTAAGCTCACTGTTTAGCAACCCCAGCGGCAGCACCTTCCCTAACGTTTCACTCTCACAAAATGGTGCCGACGCAACATGTCCACAATTTATATGACACAGACATGTGACTTAGGCAGTTAATCACAGAAGCCCTTGCGTCTGAACCTTATGGATGTTTGCTGCACTGTGATTGGCTGCAGCAACATCCACAAGTACAGTTAAGAAAAAAAAATGGCGCCGCGCACCAAAAGCCTTCTCTCGGTCCACAGTCCCTGCCTCCTCCACTGATTTTGCACATCTACACATCAGACCGCACAATCCTGTACATAAGTAGAAAATGTTATTAAAAATGCATTTTTGTAAACGCGGCCATCATTGAGGGGCAGAAAACGAACAAAAACGAACATTACCAACTTTTGGGGAAAGTCCTTGGGGTTGCAAAGCCCAAATAAATAAGCTAAGGCTTGTACCGAATTTGAAATAGACAAACCTTTACCAAATAGGTTTGCTCATCTCTACTAATAATACCTAGAAATGTGTTTCAATTGCTAATTATAAGCAGGCGGTAATACATAGCGATACTTATTTAGATCCTCCACTGGCAACTTTTTAGCAAGCACTCACAAGTAGCAATCCCTATTTCTATCATGAAGTGATGATTTGTAGCACACACCTTTCTTTACACTGCATGTCCCTATTCTACACTATCGCTCTCCTATCTATCTCAAGTACCTATCATTAAACCTCTAGCTAAGCTAACTGTCTAGCAGCATCAGTGGCTGCGGCAGCGGCATCACCTTCCCTAATGTTTAACACTTACAAAATAGCACTGACTTTTGAGTACCGCAGTCTAAAGGGGGTACATTTCTTGGACTTCCCGGATAATTTTCACATATTTATCCTCACTGTTCCTCAGTGTTCTGGGCATCTTCCTGGGCACTCCCCACCTGTACTGGCCCAACAAGAGATTGCACCAACTGAACCATTCCCGCCTCGTCGAAATGGTCCGACATGTGCTGTTGCTGATGCAGCTCCTGCTGCTTTCGCTGGACTTCCTGGCATTTTCGACTACTGGGCTCCTGCGGCTGCTGATGCTCTCCCGCTGTTGCTAGGTCTCCTGGTAGCTTCAGGTGCCAGTCCACTGCCACTGCTGCTGCTCCCTCTAGTGACGTTGGACCTCCTAGCACCTCCAGATGCTGGTACCCTGCTGGTTCAGCTTGCTATTACTTCACACTGACCTGCGCCAGGTACTTAAACCGCTGCTGCATTTCATCTGAATGCGCTGCTCTATTCATGGCTATTCAGCTCCAACAGCTCCACCTGGATCGCTGCTCACAATCTAGCACCAATTGTGATGGAGGTACTCACTCAACATGCTTATTAAGATAGCAACAGGAACACTTTTCATTTAAAAGCTCAGCAGGTTTATTACTACTTCATAAACTGCTCCGTCAGCACAGAATCAAAACAGTATTTTCCAGCATATGGTCCCAAACAGAACACAAAACGTTTACACATGTATCTCTGCTGAAGTCAGCCACACAGGATCTTTCACCAAGATCCCACAGGAGATGTTCCAATCTTCTCACACAAACGTTTTCAATGTGGAGCTCTTCTCACACAGGCTGCTCTTCACACAATCTGCCATGTGCCATACAAAAGTGTCCAGTTTACAAAAAAAGACACAAGCATGGGCGGAGGTATGCGGATAGCTAGACCAGCCCATCTCTCTATCTATCTGTAAAACCTGTCCATTGAACACCCTAATAAGCCTTGTGGCACTACAAGTATTAGAGCAGGGTTTACACCACTTTCGTGATACCTACCCTTTGCCATGTTACAAGGGGTTCTCGGTGCTCTGTGTGTAATCTGAGAAAACAGGCTCTGTAGAGGCTTTTGTTTAAAATTGTTGAGCTTGGAGGTTGAAACTCTGTAGGTGCCTTTTTTCATAATTGTTGCATTGCTGGGGAACTCTGACAAGCTTATCTGTCTGGGTCAACAGTGTAAAAAGGCTCTGTAAGGGTGTTTCAATTAATCATTTTGCTATGTGGGTGAACTCTGGCAATCCGGGCTGTATGGGTCAACTGTGAAAAGAGGCTCAGTTCGGGCTTATATTTAAAATGTATGCCCTGTGGTTAAACTCTAGCAAGCTTGGCTATGTGGTTTGGAGTCCAGGGTCAAGTTCTATTCCGGAACAGAACTTTTTTTTTAATGTCTGACCGAACCCAATGAACATGAATATCCACCGGTCTACGCATCTCTTTTAATGAGCAACTTCAAAAGCACTGTATCCCACTCTAAAGGGTGCTTTACACACTGGGACATCGCTAACGATATACCGTCGGGGTCACGGTGTTTGTGACGCACATCCGGCGTCGTTAGCGACATTGCAGCATGTGACAGCTAGGAGTGACGATCATTGATCGCAAAAACGTCAAAAATAGTTGATCGTTGACACGTCGCTCCTTTTCATAATATAGTTGCTGCTGTGGGTACGATGTTGTTCGTCGTTCCTGCGGCACCACACATCGCTATGTGTGACACCGCAGGAACGACGAACATCTCCTTACCTGCGTCCACTGGAAAAGAAGGAAGGAAGGAGGTGGGCAGGATCTTCCGCCCGCTTATCTCTGCCCCTCCGCTTCTATTGGATGGCTACCGTATGACGTCGTTGTGACGCCGCACGAACCGCCCCCTTAGAAAAGAAGCGGTTCGCCGGCCAGAGCGACGCCACAGGGAAGGTAAGTTCTCTGATGGGTGTAAGCGATATTGTGCGCCATGGGCAGCGATTTGCCGGTGTCGCACAACGGGGGCGGGTACACTCGCCAGCATTATCGATAGTGATATCGCAGCGTGTAAAGTGCCCTTTAGACTTGTAACACTTTTCGATGTTTCAGAGTCAGTTAAATATCTTTTTTGGCCACTTTTGCCTGAGAAAAACAAACTGCCTAATAATTTTGCACATCTTAAAAATGAGTATTGATATCTGTAGGCTGCACTCTTCTCATTACTCACATATATATATCATCTACTTTGCTTCATCTTTTAGGCAATAAAGTTTATATTGAAAAATCTGCCTAAAATGACAAAATACTCACTTCTGCACACAGTGTATGCTTACACTGGTACAACTAATAAAACCCTGCATCTACGTGATCCATCGGGAATACTTCTATATTAGTCTTCAGGAAGTATATGCATTTACTTTCAGCAAGGAAATGCATAAATATGTTGCGCTGCTGATGTCTCAACAGATAAAGATATCAGAAAACACATGAGCTAGTAGAACAGACAATGTGATTTTATTTTCAACACGTTTCGAATACCACGTCTTCTTTTCCATCTAGTTCTTTATTTTTATCTATCCATCCTTTTTATGATGTATGTATATCAATTGCTTGCAGCAAAAAGATTTTTTCATCTAGTTGTTTTTCTTTTTTTTCCCCATTTAACTTTACTTGTAGTAATAGGATGAATGTTCTCTACACTCCCATTGGCATTTTTTTTGCTCTTTGGTGCCAATATGTAAATCTGACATTCTGAGTAAGTCGCATTTTTATTATTATCTATATTTGTGCTTATCCTGAAAAAGTGAATGCACTTCGAAACATATTGAGCATTATCTATTCTACTAGCTAAACTATCTTCTAATATCTTTATATGTTGAGATGCCAGCAGCACATATTTATTAATTTCCACATTAGATCTAACAACCTGGGAAGCAGCAGGAGCTAGACCCTTTTTTTCTGAGCCCATCCAAGTGTTGTGTTGACTTTAAACTCTACCAGGTGAGCAGTTTCCGCATATTTAAATGCCTGTTATCTGGATAATGCCATATTTTGCACTCCTTTGTCCTGCTAGTTTTTATTCATCATTTACTTACAGCATACAGAGATATTAAAAATTGTCAGGAATAGAAATCAAATATACTAGAAAATTGCATGACCAAATCCCTTTTGGGACTATGCAACTCTAAAACCTATCCCCTCCATAATACTGACATCGCCTGCAAAATGGCTGCTTCTATGGACATCACTCACATTGTCATAAGAAGAAGTACAGGATGTGTCTTAACATCTTTCACTCATTATGGTGTTGAAGGTTAAGTATGTGCCCCAGTTTAACGCTAACCACTTTGTATAAACATGTAACGGAAGCAACTCGTACATTGGTAGCTGGTTTCCACACTCTGAAGACATGTGGCTTTTCTTTGTGGGATTTTAAAGTGTGCTTTAAGGGATTTAATAGGTTTTAAGAAGTGCAGGATAATGGCTTTGGAGAAACTCTGCAAGTGAAGATGCGAAGTCGACAAAATCATTAAGTGGTCATTCAACCTCTCACATTTAAACTGCCATTCATTTTCTGTAAACATAGCAAATTGGCAAAATAGTTTTCAAGTTTTCAAACTGATGCAACTTCTTGTAAAATATGACAAAGTAGAGATGGACAGAGGTAATAAAGAAATTGTGGATGCTAAAGATAAAATTGGTCATCTTAATCAGTTAGAAGACTCAATTAGAGAAAATGGACATAAATTTGAAAAAACCAGATGAAAAAAATTGCTGATTTATATATATATATATATATATATATATATATATATATATATATATATATATATATATATATATATATATATATATATATACATATATATATATATATATATATAAGAAAATTTGAACGAGATATTAAGGACTATGAAATGGACAAAGTTTATTCTTGGAAATTTTCTAGTTCAAGAAAATCTATACTGGAATATTCAGGACAATGCTATAAGGAGCAACATTGTAAAAGAGTCAGGTTTTCAGAAGGCTGTTCTTTCACCTTGGAGAACTTACAGATAATAGTAGGGATAATCGGGATGATTTGTACAATAGACATTATCCACCACTTTCCTCTAACCATCGGTCAAAAAACGCCGAAGGAGGAAACATGGACGTAAGGCAAAGTTCCCCAAGGTTCAGGATAATGAACTAAACTGCCCTGTTATTAACCTGTCGTCAAATTTTAGCATCTGATCAGATCAGGGTGATGTCTAGGGGTTTGGGTTTCTCACCATCAAATAAATTTGATATTTTTCAAACGTTATTAGATGTTATTAAGCTGGCGAGAAACCTAACTCTTAAGGTCGCTTTACACGCTATGATTTATCTGACGATATGTCGTCGGGGTCACGGTTTTCGTGACGCACTTCCGTCATCGTTAGCGACGTCGTTGCGTGTGACACCTACGCGTGACTCTGAACGATCGCAAATAGGGTGAAAACCGTTGATCATTGACACGTCATTCAGTTTCAAAATATTGTTCGTCGTTTGGAACGCAGCAGACATATTGCTACGTTTGACACCCTGCCAACAATGAACAACATCCACATAACCGCCTTGGTCAAACATTATATCGCTGAACGATGTAGCGTCGTTTGTGAGATGTGTGCGTGTGACCGCTACAAAACGACCTATGAGCGATCTCGGCAAATCGTAACAACGATCTGGCGTGTCACATCGCTAACAAGATCGCTAGCGATATTGTTGTGTGTAAAGCAGCCTTTAGATGTTACTTTGCTCAAGACTTTAAAGAAGGTGCTTGTGCTGAAGAAGCTTTAAAAATTTCTCAGGATTTTTTTGCTATGGATGATGCCTGTGTTTTTGATTTCAGTTCAATAGGATAAGGCACTTCCACAATTATAGAGTTCCGTATATGGGGTGCTCACGTAGGTTTCCAGACCATATAGTAAGTTAATAAGCACGAGGCACTCCCAGATAAATTGAAAAACGTGAAAATGTTTTTATTGTTATTTCATATTCAGTGCAGTTAACGTTTCGGTCAATATTTGACCTTCGTCAGTAACTAGCACATGAAATTAACAATGCACAGGATAGCTGATTCTGGCTTCACAAGTCAGGAATAGCTGTAGGTATGCTAATGATTAGGTATCATTTCTGGCCATCTGTGATAAGCGGTATCCGCCGCTGTGTGGTAGTGTTTTTGATTTTAAGGAATTGGTGCATTTATCAGACATTTAGAATAGTCGGATGTGATACTTAATAAATTTCTCCCTAAGCCTAATCCCCATTTTTACCCTCTTAAATCCAGACCAAGTGTTTTAGATCAATTTCAGGACCTAGAAGAAAAAAAGTTGATAGCCCTAGATCAGCATCCAGGGGAAACCTATAGTAATCTTACCAAACAAGAAATAAGAGCATTAAAAACTCTTAAAAACAATAAGGATATATCAAGGTGAGACAGGTGGATAAAGGCGGTGGAATCGTTGTACTAGATACAGTAGTATACTATTGTTGTAACAATAGTGATATACTGTATATCGGGAAATTAAAACAGATCCAAAACCAATATTTAAAAAATAACTAAATAATCTATTAGAAGAAGGAATACATATGGGAGCGATTGATGATAATTAGAGTTGAGCGAGTACCTAACTATTCCTACTCGCTAAACTCATAACGAGTACAGTCTAATACTCGCGTATTCATTCCAAATAGTGTGTGCAATGCAAGTCATTGAGGGAAAACTTGCAAAGTAATGAGTAACCCGAATGCCTTACTATTCGTGCGAGTAGCAAACAGTGCTGCATTCGATTTACTTGTTATTTTGCGAGTTTTTGATTGTTGAGTGCCCCATCATCCTAATATACCACGCTATGCCAAAAATCCATAAAGAACAGTTCCTCCCCTCCATTCAGGACAATCATTGCAGGAATTGGATCACTAAATGAGAATTTAAGATCATGATTTACAACCCTTGATGTGCGCTTTACCCGGTTATATTCGTGATACAAAGTTTATCGGTAGCATGCAGGATTTTTGCTGTAAAATGGAATATCAGTGGCTCTGCTGTAACATAGAGAGTTTGTATCCCTTCCTTCCACACAATATTGTCATGACCAGTCTTTTTTACTGTTTGAATAAATTTAGTCCATATTCAATTTTCATTAAAGATTCTTTGATTCTAGTGGTACGGTTTTTATTAACACACAACTATTTTATTTTTGATCAAAGGTTTCTTTTTGTAAAAACAAGGAGATAGTATGGGGGGGAGTTTTCCCCCTCATTAGCAAATATAGTTATAGCAGTTTGGGAAGAATTAGAGTTAATGAATTTAACCCTTTTGCTGAAAGTATTGTATTTTACAGTCGTTACATTGATGTCTTGATATTTGTGTGGAAGGGACAATAATTGCAGTACAATTTTTTTGTGCAGTATTTAAATAACAATCAATTTAACTTAACCCCTTCAGCCCCCAGCCTGTTTTCACCTTAAAGACCCGGCCATTTTTTGCAATTTTGACCAGTGTCACTTTGACAGGTTATAACTCTGGAACACTTCAACGGATCCTGGCGATTCTGAGATTGTTTTTTCGTGACATATTGTACTTCATGTCAGTGGTAAATTTAGGCCGATATGTTTTGCGTTTATTTGTGAAAATTTCGGAAATTTGGCGAAAATTTTGAAAATTTTGCAATTTTCAAAATTTGAAATTTTATGCCCATAAATCTGAGAGATATGTCACACAAAAAAGTTACTAAATAACATTTCCCACATGTCTACTTTACACCAGCGCAATTTTTGAAAAAAAAAAATTTCCGTTAGGAAGTTAGAAGGGTTCAAAGTTCATCACCAATTTCTCATTTTTCCAACAAAATGTACAAAAAAAAATTTTTTAGGTACCACATCACATTTGGAGTGATTTGAGAAACCTAGGCAACAGAAAATACCCAAAAGTGACCAAATTCTAAAATCTGCATCCCTCACTCTGCTCAAAACCACATCCAAGAAGTTTATTAACCCTTTAGGAGCTTCACAGCAACCAAAGCAATGTAGACGAAAAAATGAAAATTTTACTTTTTTAACACAAAAATGTTACTTTAGCCATAAAAATTAGTATTTTCACAATGGTATCAGGAAAATTGCATCATAAAATGTATCGTGCATTTTCTCCTGAGTACGCAGATACCCCATATGTGGTGGTAATCAAATGTTTGGGCACACAGCAGGACTCGGAAGGCAAGGAGCGCCATTTGAATTTTTGAGTGCAAAATTAGCTGCACTCATTAGCGGACGCCATGTTGGGTTTGAAGACTCCCCGAGGTGCCTAAACAATGGAGCTCCCCCATAAGTGACCCCATTTTGGAAACTAGAGCCCTCAAATATTTTTTCTAGATGTTTGATGTGCACTTTGAACCCCTGGGGGCTTCACAGAAGTTTATAACGTTGAGCCGTGAAAAGAAAAAAAAAAAAATTTTACCACAAAACTGTTGCTTCAACCAGGTAGCTTTTTTTATCACAAGGGTATCAGGAAAAAATGCACCATAAAATGTATTGTGCATTTTCTCCTCAGTATGCAGATACCCCATATGTGGTGGTAATCAAATGTTTGGGCACACAGCAGGACTCGGAAGGCAAGGAGCGCCATTTGAATTTTTGAGTGCAAAATTAGCTGCACTCATTAGCGGACGCCATGTCGGGTTTGAAGACTCCCCGAGGTGCCTAAACAATGGAGCTCCCCCATAAGTGACCCCATTTTGGAAACTAGAGCCCTCAGATATTTTTTCTAGATGTTTGATGTGCACTTTGAACCCCTGGGGGCTTCACAGAAGTTTATAACGTTGAGTCGTGAAAAGAAAAAAAATTTTTTTTACCACAAAACTGTTGCTTCAACCAGGTAGCTTTTTTTTATCACAAGGGTATCAGGAAAAAATGCACCATAAAATGTATTGTGCATTTTCTCCTGAGTACGCAGATACCCCATATGTGGTGGTAATCAAATGTTTGGGCACACAGCAGGACTCGGAAGGCAAGGAGCGCCATTTGAATTTTTGAGTGCAAAATTAGCTGCACTCATTAGCGGACGCCATGTCGGGTTTGAAGACTCCCCGAGGTGCCTAAACAATGGAGCTCCCCCATAAGTGACCCCATTTTGGAAACTAGAGCCCTCAAATATTTTTTCTAGATGTTTGATGTGCACTTTGAACCCCTGGGGGCTTCACAGAAGTTTATAACGTTGAGCCGTGAAAAGAAAAAAAATTTTTTTTACCACAAAACTGTTGCTTCAACCAGGTAGCTTTTTTTATCACAAGGGTATCAGGAAAAAATGCACCATAAAATGTATTGTGCATTTTCTCCTGAGTACGCAGATACCCCATATGTGGTGGAAATCAAATGTTTGGGCGCATGGCAGGACTCGGAAGGCAAGGAGCGCCATTTCACAGCAAAATTGGTTGGAATTATTAGCGGACGCCATGTTGCGTTTGGAGACCCCCCTGAAGTGCCTAAACAATGGAGCTCCCCCACAATTGACCCCATTTTGGAAACTAGACCCCTCATGGAATTTATCTAGCTGTTTAGTGAGCACTTTGAACCCCTGGAGGCTTCACAAACGTTTGTAATGTTCAGCCGTGAAAATATTTTATTCTTTTTTTTACCACAAAATTGTTTTTTCAAACAGGTAGCTTTTTTTTCCACAAGGGTATCAGGAAAAAATGCACCATAAAATGTATTGTGCAATTTCTCCGGAGTACGACGATACCTCATATGTGGTGGAAATCAATTGTTTGGGCATACGGCGGGGCTCAGAAGAGAAGGAGTGCCATTTCACAGTAAAATTGATTGGAATTATTAGCAGACGCCATGTTTCATTTGGAGACCCCCTGAGGTGCCTAAACAATGGAGCTCCCCCACATGTGATCCCATTTTGGAAACTAGACCCCCCCCATACAAAAAAAATTAGTTTGGCGAAATAAAAAATACAGACATCAGTAAAAAAAAAAAAAAAAAGAGCGCCTGCCACTAAGACCAGTGCCAAACGTGAGAGCAATGCACGAGTCTCGCATCGCATCATCCACTGCAGTCTGGAAGCGAGCAACTGCGCTGGATAATGCGATGCGAGAGGGCGGGGCGGCAGATGAGAAAGGGCGCAGCGGATGGAAGATGGGAAAGGGCGCAGCGGGTGGAGGAGCGGCAGAGGATGAGAAAGGGCGCAGCGGATGGATGATGGGAAATGGCGCAGCGGATGGATGGGAAATGGCGCAGCGGATGGAGGAGCGGCAGAGGATGGGGGGGGGAGGTGAGATGGGGATACCTACCTTACAGGATGGATCTAGGCAGCAGGATCACAGCAGACAGAAGAGGCAGCAGATGAAGGAAGCAACAGATCGAGGAGGGTGAGAGGGGGCAGTAGATGGAAAATGGGAGATAGCAGGCAGCAGATCGGGGAGGGGGGCAGAGTCTGATGGGAGAGAGAGATGGCACATGGAGGAGGGGGGGCCCCGGGGGGAGGGTGGCTTGCAGCACATGTAGGGGGAGGGTGGCTTGCAGCACATGTAGGGTGAGGATGGCTTGCAGCACATGTGGGGGGAGGGTGGCTTGCAGCACATGTGCTGCAAGCCAGCCACCCTCCCCCCACATGTGCTGCAAGCCAGCCACCCTCCCCCCACATGTGCTGCAAGCCAGCCACCCTCCCCCCACATGTGCTGCAAGCCACCCTCCCCCCACGTGGGGGGAGGGTGGCTTGCAGCACATGGAGGGATAGGAGGTGTGGCGATGGAGAAGGGGCAGCCGATAAAGGAGGCGGCGGCGGCCGCCGATCGGGAACAGTGGGGGCCGATTTGGGGGCAGCAGCGGCTGAAAAAGGTGGGTGCGACGGCGGCGGGGACAGTGGCGAGCATGGCGGCGGGGACAGCGGTGGATCGGGAGCGGTGGCGGGGACAGCGGTGGAGCGGGAGCATGGCGCCGGGGACAGCGGTGAAGCGGGAGCATGGCGCCGGGGACAGCGGTGGATCGGGAGCATGGCGCCGGGGACAGCGGTGGATCGGGAGCATGGCGCCGGGGACAGCGGTGGATCGGGAGCAGCGGCGGGGCGATCGGAGACAGCGGCGGGGACAGCGGTGGATCGGGAGCAGCGGCAGGGCGATCGGAGACAGCGGCGGGGACAGCGGTGCATCGGGAGCAGCGGCGGGGACAGCGGTGGAGCGGGAGCAGTGGCGGGGCGATCGGAGACAGCGGCGGGGACAGCGGTGCATCGGGAGCAGCGGCGGGGACAGCGGTGGAGCGCGTGCAGCGGCGGGGCGATCGGAGACAGCGGCGGGGACAGCGGTGCATCGGGAGCAGCGGCGGGGACAGCGGTGGAGCGCGTGCAGCGGCGGGGCGATCGGAGATAGCGGGGGGGGACAGCGGTGCATCGGGAGCAGCGGCGGGGACAGCGGTGGAGTGCGTGCAGCGGCGGGGCGATCGGAGACAGCGGCGGGGACAGCGGTGCATCGGGAGCAGCGGCGGGGACAGCGGTGGAGCGCGTGCAGCGGCGGGGCGATCGGAGACAGCGGCGGGGACAGCGGTGCATCGGGAGCAGCGGCGGGGACAGCGGTGGAGCGGGAGCATGGCGCCGGGGACAGCGGTGGAGCGGGAGCATGGCGCCGGGGACAGCGGTGGAGCGGGAGCATGGCGCCGGGGACAGCGGTGGATCGGGAGCAGCGGCGAGGCGATCAGAGACAGCGGCGGGGGCAGCGGTGGATCAGGAGCAGCGGCGGGGCGATCGGGGACAGGGGCGGGTGGCGGGGACAGCAACTTACCGCTCTCCTCGGCTTCCAGGGACGGTCACAGGCCGCAGATCCACATTGATTGGAGAGAGCGGTCACAAGACCGGTCTCTCCAATCAGAGCTGGGGGCGGGTGAAGCATCGATCACCCAGCTCCAGCCAATGGCCAGTGCTACAGCAGCACTGATCAGGGCTGGATTTCAATGTTCCAGCCATTTTCAATGGCTGGAACATTACAGTGGCTGTAATTGGCTGAGCGGCGTTCGTCAGCCAATCACAGCCTCTGTAGGTTCGGGGAGGAGGCACCACCCCTCCTGAGGTCAGGCAGAGGTCCCCTCCTTCCCGAATCTACCGTTTAATTAAACAAATTTCACTCCCCGGGGCTCCGGGACCGCGATTTCGCCATGACGTACTGAGTACGTCATGGGTAGTTTAGCACCATGTCACCATGACGTACTCAGTACGTCAAAGGTCGTTAAGGGGTTAAAATTTACTTCAAACCTGCATAAACATACTATCAACTAATTTGATATTACCCTTATAGGAGATGTTAGCAATGGGATTGTTGAAGTTAGACCTTTCAGAAAGCTGGCAGATAACAATTCATTCTTGCATGCTCAGTCGTGTTATCCTGCACCTATTGTTAGGAATATACCCACAGAGGAATTAATATGTACAAAAAGAAATTCTAATAAAAATAGTAATTTTGTAGAAGAGAAGGACATGGTAAGTGATGGATTGCTGGCATGGGGTTATACGAGGTAGACACTGAATAGGGCAAAAGTTTATGTGGATATATTAGATACGAAAAAATTATTAGAAAATAAAACATATAAAGCTTTGAAATATTCTAATAGAAATAATTATACTGCACCTATTAATTTTTCAATTAAGTTTAGTCCACAGCACAACCATATAATTCAGATTATTAGAAAATATTTGCCAATATTAAATCAAAATCCAGTATTAGCTAATTCACTGACATCTAATTCAATACGTTTTGTTTGAAAATGAGCCCCAACCTTAGGTAATATACACTGTGTGCAGAATTATTAGGCAAATGAGTATTTTGATCACATGATACTTTTTATACATGTTGTCCTACTCCAAGCTGTATAGGCTTGAGAGCCAACTACCAATTAAGTAATTCAGGTGATGTGCATCTCTGTAATGAGGAGGGGTGTGGTGTAATGACATCAACACCCTATATAAAGTGTGCTTAATTATTAGGCCACTTCCTTTCCTTTGGCAAAATGAGTCAGAAGAGAGATTTGACGTGCTCTGAAAAGTCCAAAATTGTGAGATGTCTTGCAGGGGAATGCAGCAGTCTTGAAAGTGCCAAACTTTTGAAAGCGTGATCACCGAATAATCAAGTGTTTCATGGCAAATAGCCAACAGGGTCGCAAAAAGCGTGTTGGGCAAAAAAGGCACAAAATAACTGCCCATGAATTGAGGAAAATCAAGCGTGAAGCTGCCAAGATGCCATTTTCCACCAGTTTGGCCATATTTCAGAGCTGCAACATTACTGGAGTATCAAAAATCACAAGGTGTGCCATACTCAGGGACATGGCCAAGGTAAGGCTGAAAAAATGACCACTTTTGAACAAGAAACATAAGATAAAACGTCAAGACTGGGCCAAGAAATATCTTAAGACTGATTTTTCAAAGGTTTTATGGACTGATGAAATGAAAGTGACTCTTGATGGGCCAGAGGCTGGATCAGTAAAGGGCAGAGAGTTCCACTCCGACTCAGATACCAGCAAGGTGGAGGTGGGGTACTGGTATGGGCTGGTATCATAAAATATGAACTTGTGGGACCATTTCGGGTTGAGGATGGAGTGAAGCTCAACTCCCAGACCTACTGCCAGTTTCTGGAAGACAACTTCTTCAAGCAGTGGTACAGGAAGAAGTCACTATCATTCCAGAATGCTCCATCACATGCATCCAAATACTCCACAGCGTGGCTGGCCAGTAAAGGTCTAAAAGATGAAAAAATAATGATATGGCCCCCTTGTTCACCTGATCTGAACCCCATAGAGAACCTGTGGTCCCTCATAAAATGTGAGATCTACAGGGAGGGAAAACAGTACACCTCTCGGAACAGTGTCTGGGAGGATGTGGTGGCTACTGCACGCAATGTTGATCGTAAATAGATCAATCAACTGACAAAATCTATGGATGGTAGGCTGTTTAGTGTTATCATAAGGAAAGGTGGCTATATTGGTCACTAATTTTTTTGTGTTTTGTTTTTGCATGTCAGAAATGTTTATTTATAAATTTTGTTCAGTTATATTGGTTTTTACCTGGTGAAAATAAACAAGTTAGACTGGAACATATATGGTTTTTATTATATTGCCTAATAATTCTGCATAGTAATAGTTACCTGCAAAAACAGATATGCTCCTAAGATAGCCAAATCTAAAAAACCACTCCAACTTCGAAAAATATTAAGCTTTGATATTTATGAGTCTTTTGGGTTGATTGAGAACATAGTTGTTGATCAATAATAAAAAAAATCCTCTAAAATACAACTTGCCTAATAATTCTGCACACAGTGTACAGTATTCTGGAATGCTGTATATAAAGGCTCACTGGTGGTGGCCGCAGCTTATAAGGGAAAAACCTGGTGACAGGTTTCCTTTAAGAAATATAATGAAGCCCATGCACAGAGGGGCAAAATACTGATGATCAGCCTACATTCAGGGGTGGGTGGGAGTAATGGCTTAGTAATGTAAATGTACACAGATGAGGCTTGCATAAGGGCACAGTTATAGGTGCAGTGCACTATCCTGCTTTACAGCCTATTGATCACGCTTATATTATGGTATTAGATGAGCTGCCCAGAGGTGTATTTTGTCCTAGCTGACACTTATAGAATATAGTGAAATCAGACAGTACATGGTTTATCTACAAAGGTTTCTTTAAGTGTGGACATTTCCCATGTAAAGCCTGTCAATATGTTGCCTGGGGAGATAATTTTGTGTCCTATGCTACAGGCTTACGTTACCAATTAAATAGACATATGAGTTGCAATAGTGAAGGTGTTCTTTATCTCATCGATTGTACTATTTGCCTCACTCAATATTAGAGTTGAGCGCGGTTCATGGTTCGTGGTTCTCCAGTTCGCGGTTCGATTGATTTTGGGGGGTGTTCTAGATCAAACTAGAACTCGAGCTTTTTGCTAAAAGTTCGTTAGCTCGAGTTACATTCGAGAACGGTTCTATCAGCAAAAAGCCAAGCTAATTACTAGCTGGCTTTTCACTGTAATAGTGTGAGTCACTCTGTGACTCACACTTTTATCAAATTTCAGCGTATAGTGTGCGGGTGCTGCGCGTTCAGATCACTGTTGCTGGGATAATGGCGATCGCCATTTTGTTTTTTTTTTCTTCTTCCTTCCCTAAGTGCGCGTGTAGTGGGGCGGGCCAGCATGTCAGCCAATCCCAGACACACAGACAGCTAAGTGGACTTTTTGCCAGACAAGCAAGGGCATGTGTCATAGGCTGTCCATGTCACATGTCTTTGCATTATAAATACGGCAATTTTCCCGTCTGGAAGCGATTCTCTGCCTTCAGCGTCTGGGTGACAGTCACCGCAGATGCAACTCCTGCCGCCGATCCTGCTGTGTACGCTCTACACAAAGCGCTATGCAGAATAGGGATAGAAGTTTCTTTCAGCCCTTTTAAGGGCTAATTCCAGCTGGCTCAGAGCCATAGGTGACAGTCAGGTCCGTGGAAACAATTTTTAACAGCTACAGATAACAGTGTCTGTGTAGCTAAGCTCAGGGACTTCCTTGCTGCATTTCACCATTAGGAGGGATAGAAAGTGAGGCTTCCTTTCCTCTACACTGACCAACAACCCAGCTACTGTACCCTCCTGCCCATTTTAGCAAAACCATTTTAATTGCAGAGTGCTGCCAGTTAGTGCCATCCAAAGAGTGGCTGCTGTCCTCCATTATTGTGGCACTTGTGCCAAGCAAGTCCCACCACCTCTGCATTCTCCCCTCCTGCACATTTTTGCAAAGCCATTTTAATTGAAAAGAGTGCTGCCAGTTAGCGGCATCCAAAAAGTGGCTGTTGGACATCATTACTGTTCCACTGGTGCCATGCTATTTCGAGCACCTCTGCATTGCACCCTCAAGCTCCTTTTTACTAAGCCATTATAATAGCAAACACTGAGAAAACTTAGTGGCATCCTAAAAGTGGCTGTTGGACATCATTAGTGTCCCACTGATGCTAAGCTATTTCTAGCACCTCTGCATTGCACCCTCAAGCTCATTTTTACTAAGCCATTATGAGAGCAAACACTGAGAAAACTTAGTGGCATCCTAAAAGTGGCTGTTGGACATCATTAGTGTCCCACTGGTGCCAAGCTATTTCCAGCACTTCTGCATTGCACCATCAAGCTCCTTTTTACTAAGCCATTATAATAGCAAACACTGAGAAAACTTAGTGGCATCCTAAAAGTGGCTGTTGGACATCATTAGTGTCCCACTGGTGCCAAGCTATTTCCTGCACCTCTGCATTGCACTTTCAAGCTCATTTTTACTAAGCCATTATAATTGCAAACTGTGCTGCCAGTTTAAGGGCCATAGTTGCATTGTCAGGGATAGTCTGTGTTGTTTTTTCTGCTGCCAATAAAGCTAGACCACCTCTGCAATCTACACCACCTCTCAATTTTTACTACCACATTTTAAGTGGACAATCTTGTCGCAATCAAAATGAGTGGCAAAAGGACAGATGCTGGTGGGAAGGGGAACAGGCGTGTTGGAAAAGGGAAAAAAGTTTGTGTCTGTGGGGAAGGTGGCAAAGCTCCATTAACATCTACTGAAGATAGGCCATCTTCCAGCAAAAGTAAGATGTCTACTACTTTCCGTGGACAATCAGATGTGCTCCCTTTTTTATGGACACGAACAACTGGAACAAAAGTAGATGATGCCCAAAAAAAGAACATGCTTGAATGGATCTCAAGTGCTCCAACAAGTGCCCTCTCCTCCACCTCAACTACCGCATCCAAAAAAACCCAGTCCTCTGAGTTGTCATCCCAATCACACTTGCTTTCTCTCAGCTCTCAAGTCACCATCCTCCCTGCACAGTATGGTGGAACTGAGATGGCTGAGTCTGCAAACCTGTTAAGTCACACTATTGCCTGAGAATCAGAGGTCTGCTCCCAAGCTACAGTGAGTACAGACCAGGAAATGGTCTGCAGTGATGCCCAGAACCTTTGTGACTCAGATTCAGGCCGTGATGACCAAGTTTCTGAACATAATGTTGACCCTTATTCACAAACTGTAACACCTGTTGTTATAGACAATGAGGAACATACTGATGACGATGAGACGCAGATACCAGATTGGGATGACAACTTAAATATTCGGTCAGGGCAGGAAGAGGCTCGGTCTGAGGGTGAGGGGAGTGCAAACACAATGCTTGATGAGGAAGTTCTAGATCCCACCTACTGTCAGCCCACAGTCAGACACTCGAGGAGGTCAACAGAGGCGGTGGCGGAGGATGCAACTGACGACGAAGATACCTTGCGCCTTCCTGGACAGAGGATGAGTACTGGTAGCACGTCTACAACTGCATCCTCAGCCACCACTCTGCCTCTGAGCACTAGTCTGGGTGGCTCAGCAGGTCGCATGTCCTCTAAGCCTTGCCTAGCCTGGTCCTTTTTTGTGCATTTCACCACCAATACTTGGACCAGTAAGCATGGACAGGGACGTTACATGTCGCTGACTGGGCACTGGGTAACTATGGTGATAGATGGTGAAGGGTCTGCTGCACAAGTCTTGCCGTCCCCACGACTTTTGTGTCAATCCTCTGTCTGTCCAAGTTCCTCCACTGCTTCTGCCTCATCAACCTCGTCTGGGTTCTCCACCTCCGCCCCAAGCCTGCCTGGTCAGGCCACCAGCGTTCTAACTGCGCAGAAGGAATCACGCACCCCTCATTACTATGCTGGCAGCAGAGCGCAACGGCATCAGGCGGTCTTTATCTTGAAATGTCTTGGAAATAAGAGTCACACAGCGGCTGAGTTGTGGGCAGCTCTGGAGACTGAGTTTGGTAAATTGTTGTCTCCACTCAACCTGCAGCCTGGTAAGGCCGTGTGCGACAATGCTGCAAACCTGGGTGCAGCTCTTCGCCTGGCCAAGGTGACACACCTGCACTGTATGGCTCACGTGTTGAACCTTGTTGTCCAGCAATTTTTAACACACTATCCCGGCCTAGATGGCCTTCTGAACAGGGCACGAAAACTGTCTTCTCACTTCCGCCGTTCAAGCGCCGCAGCTGAGCGACTTGCATTGCTCCAGAAGTCTTTCGACCTGCCGGTTCATCGCCTGAAATGCGATGTGCTGACACGCTGGAATTCGACTCTCCACATGTTACAGCGACTGTGGCAGCACCGCCGAGCCATGGTGCAATACGTCATGACGTATAGCCTCGGCCACCGAGATGCAGAGGTGGGGCAGATCACCCTGATGGAGTGGTCTCAGATCAAGGACCTATGCACCCTTCTGCACAGTTAGGGGTGCTTCACACACAGCGAGCTCACTGCCGAGATCGCTGCTGAGTCACGCTTTTTGTGACGCAGCAGTGACCTCATTAGCGATCTCGCTGTGTGTGACACTGAGCAGCGATCTGGCCCCTGCTGCGAGATCGCTGCTCGTTACACACAGCCCTGGTTCGTTTTCTTCAAAGCCGCTCTCCTGCTGTGACACACAGATCGCTGTGTGTGACAGCAAGAGAGCGACAAATGAAGCGAGCAGGGAGCAGGAGCCGGCATCTGACAGCTGAGGTAAGCTGTATCCAAGATAAACATCGGGTAACCAAGGTGGTTACCCGATATTTACCTTAGTTACCAGCCTCTGCAGCTCTCACGCTGCCTGTGCTGCCAGCTCCGGCTCTCTGCACATGTAGCTGCTGTACACATCGGGTTAATTAACCCGATGTGTACTGCAGCTAGGAGAGCAAGGAGCCAGCGCTAAGCAGTGTGCGCGGCTCCCTGCTCTCTGCACATGTAGCTGCATTACACATCGGGTTAATTAACCCGATGTGTACTGTAGCTAGGAGAGCAAGGAGCCAGCGCTCAGTGTGCGCGGCTCCCTGCTCACACTGGTAACTAATGTAAACATCGGGTAACCATACCCGATGTTTACCTTAGTTACCAGTCTCCGCAGCTTCCAGACGGCGGCTCCGTGCAAGCGCAGCGTCGCTTGCACGTCGCTGCTGGCTGGGGGCTGTTCACTGGTCGCTGGTGAGATCTGCCTGTTTGACAGCTCACCAGCGACCATGTAGCGATGCATCAGCGATCCTGACCAGGTCAGATCGCTGGTCGGATCGCTGCTGCATCGCTAAGTGTGAAGGTACCCTTAAGACATGGCTACGAATATGTTTAGCGCTGACAATGCCATTATCAGCATGACAATTCCAGTCATTTACATGCTGGAATGCACGCTAAACACTATTCGGAGTCAGGGGGTGGGGCAACAGGAAGGGAAGGAACTACAGGAGGACTCATATGCGCAAGGGACAACAACATCACCAAGGTGCAGACGTTCATCATCACCAAGGCGGCAGACATGGGGGACAGGGATCAACAAGGGCGCATGGTAGTAGGCGAAATGTTGAGGAAGGTGCAGGAGAACATGAAGAAATGGAGGACGAACTGTCCATGGACATGGAAGACTCAGCGGATGAGGGAGACCTTGGTCAAATTTCAGTTGAAAGAGGTTGGGGGGAGATGTCAGAGGAAGAAAGAT
Source organism: Anomaloglossus baeobatrachus (assembly GCF_048569485.1). Classification (NCBI taxonomy): domain Eukaryota; kingdom Metazoa; phylum Chordata; class Amphibia; order Anura; family Aromobatidae; genus Anomaloglossus; species Anomaloglossus baeobatrachus. Next base: position 138,884,234 of record NC_134362.1, on the reverse strand, counting down.
CGGTTAGCACCTCTATGCCACCAACACAGCGTGGACTTGGTCCGCATGGCTGCGCAAGACACATGAGCGCCTTCTTGCTGCACTACCTCCAACATGACCCTCGTATTGTCAAAATTAGAAGTGATGATGACTACTGGCTTGCCACACTATTAGATCCCCGGTACAAGTCCAAATTTTGTGACATAGTTCCAGCCATAGAAAGGGACGCACGTATGCAGGAGTATCAGCAAAAGCTGTTACTCGATCTTAGCTCGGCTTTTCCACCAAACAACCGTGGTGCACGGAGTGAATCTCCCAGTTGTAACTTCACAAACATGGGACGGTCTCGTCATTAGAGATGAGCGAACTGGTCCAGGTTCGGCTCGAGGCCGGTTCGCCGAACGGGGGTCCCGTTCGAGTTCGGTTCGTCGAACGTTCGACGAACCGAACTCGAACGTATAGGCTAGAATGGGAGGCAATCACAAACACATAAAAATGCATGATAAATGTACACAAACAGTTAATAAACATTGCCATAACACTTACCGGTCCTCGCGATCCCTTCTGCACTCTGTCTCCTGCCGCTATTCCATCCGATGATCGCTGAATCCTCCCGGTGACCTGCACTGCCAGCAGAGATGCAGGACCTATCGTGACGTCAAAATAGCCATGTGACCAGTCACGTGGCTATTATCTCATTGGCTACAGACTGGTCACATGACTATGACACGTCATGTAGGACCTGCGAGTGCATCTCTCCGGTACACGGTGCACATATGTGTATCGCCGTGTACCGGCGACATGCTCTAGCACACGGTCGACTCCCCGTTCCGTTAGGGACCGGCTGACACAGCCGGTCATTAACGGAGATCACCGTTGCCATAGCAACGCAGTTAGCGGTGACGTCACCGCTAACCGCGGCTCCGAGAGCACCGTTGCTATGGTAACGCGTCTGTCAGCGTTACCGCTAGCAGCCAGCACTGATCACTCACGGAGTGAAGGCTGCACGCTGCTTCCCGATTGTAGTGATGATTGTAGTGAGGATGGAGGTTCCCCAGCCCCAAGTGATGAGCTGGTGTGAACCTCATCCTCACTACAATCGTCACTACTACTACACTAGTGATGATTGTAGTGAGGATGGAGGTTCCCCAGCCCCAAGTGATGAGCTGGTGAATCTCATCCTCACTACAATCGTCACTACTACTACACTAGAAAGAAAGAAGACAGAAGAGCAGGATCGTGGAGGGCTGACAGGGGGTAATAAAGATGGAGTCTCTAATGTGTCTGTGTATTTATTTCTATTAAAGTATTTTTTCTCTGTGTGGTGTCTTTTTTTTAACCCTTTATTGGAGATTCTTAATGGCCGGGTCAAACGTGCCTGACATTAAGAATCTCTGGCTTAATACTGGCTGGTAAAACAAAGCCAGTATTAACTCATGATTACCCAACAAGCCACCCGGCTCCAGGGCTGTTGGAAGAGTTGGATACAGCGCCAGATGATGGCGCTTCTATGAGAGCGCCATTTTCTGGGACGGCTGCGGACTGAAATCCGCAGCAGAGGCGCCCACAAACCTCGGGCTAACCTGTGCTGCGGATTCCAATCCCCAGCTGCCTAGTTGTACCCGGCTGGACACAAAAATGGGGCGAAGCCCACGTCATTTGTTTTTTAATTATTTCATGAAATAAGTGAAATAATTAAAAAAAACTGGCTTCCCTATATTTTTGGTTCCCAGCCGGGTACAAATAGGCAACTGGGGGTTGGAGGCAGCCCGTGGCTGCCAGCTGTACCTGGCTAGCATACAAAAATATGGCGAAGCCCACGTCATTTTTTTGGTGGGCAAAAAACTTCTGCATACAGTCCTGGATGGAGTATGCTGAGCCTTGTAGTTCTGCAGCTGCTGTCTGCTCTTCTCCATACAGACAGACAGCAGCTGCAGAACTACAAGGCTCAGCATACTCCATCCAGGACTGTATGCAGAAGTTTTTTGCCCCCTGAAAAAATTATGTGGGCTTTGCCATATTTTTGTATGCTAGCCAGGTACAGCAGGCAGGTACGGCTGCCCCCAACCCCCAGTTGCCTATTTGTACCCGGCTGGGAACCAAAAATAAAGGGAAGCCCTTTTTTTATTATTTCATGAATTTCATGAAATAATTAGAAAACAAATGACGTAGGCTTTGCCCCATTTTTGTGTCCAGCCAGGTACAACTAGGCAGCTGGGGATTGGAATCCGCACCACAGGTTGGCCTGAGCTTTCTGGGCCCCACTGCTGCGAATTGCAGTCTGCAGCCGCCTCAGAAAATGGTATTTTCATAGAAGCGCCATCTTCTGGCGCTGTATCCAACTCTTCCAGCACCTGCCTGCTATACCTGGCTAGCATACAAAAATATGGCGAAGCTCACGTCCTTTTTTTGTAGTTTTTTGGCAAAAAAAATAAAAAATGCTTCCCTGGATTTTCCATTGCCAGTGAAGGTAACACCAAGCAGTGGGGGTTAGCAGCCAGTAGCTGCTTGGATTACCCTTAGCTAGCAATACAAAAAATGCAGCGGGAGCCCATATATATTTTTTTTAATTATTTATTTAAATAACTAAAAATAAAATGGGCTTCCCTGTATTTTGATTGCTGGATATCACAGTGCTGTAAAAATAAATCTTTAAAAAAATGACGTAGCGCTCCGCGGTATTTTTGATTCTCAGCGCAGATAAAGCAGACAGCTATGGGTTGCCACCCCCATCTGCCTGCCGTTACCTTGGTTGGCAATCAAAATACAGGGAAGCCCATTAATTTTTTCTATTTAAAAAATAGTTTAAAAAAAAAAATGACGTTGGGCCCCCCCATTTTTGATAGCCAGCTAGGGTAAAGCAGACGGCTGTAGCCTGAAAACCACAGCTGGCAACTTTACCGTGGTTGGGGATCCAATTTGGAGGTCCCCTCAGGCTCTTTTTTATAATTATTTTATAAATATTAATAATTACACAATAAAAGTAGGGTCCCCCCCAAATTGGATCACCAGCCAAGGTAAAGCGGACAGCTGTGGTCTGGTATTCTCAGGGTGGGAAGGTCCATAGTTATTGGGCCTTCACAGCCTAAAAATAGCAGGCCGCAGGCACCCCAGACGTGGCGCATCCACTAGATGCGCCAATCCTGGCGCTTCACCCCAGCTCATCCCGTGCCCTGGTGCAGTGGCAAACGGGGTAATAAATCGGGTTGATACTAGCTGTAAAGTCACCTGAGATCAAGCCCAGCAGTTTGTGATGTCATGGCGTCTATTAGATACCCAACATCATAAACTGTCAGTACTAACAAAAACAAAAAATCGACAAAAGAAATTTATTTGAAAAAACAGTCACCAAAACATTTCCTCTTTCACCAATTTATTGTAAGAAAAAAAATAAAGGGTTCCCACGACGACTCTGGACCGTCTAGAATATGGGGGGGAGACACTCAGGGAACGTATCCCCCATTTTCTAGGAGTGCGGACCCTTCAAGTGAGGAGTGTGGGTGCAATGAATCTGCACTCACTCTCCCCGGGTCCACAGCAGCAGAGTCCATGTCGTAATGGTTGCTACCAAAGCTGCAATGCCCTGCTCATGAGGTAAGGGCATGCCTAATCAGGAGAACTACTGTAGAGGAAGCTCTGCTCACTGGTATATAGGTGCTCAGAGGTAATAATAGATAAAATTAGTGAGTAACCTCGGCACTCTAAATCTCCCAGACTAAGTCAGTAAGTCACAATGGATAGTAATGCAAAATCACTCTTTATTGGTCCGTATTAAGAAAATTTTTTTTTCATAAGCATATATGTTTTTGTCCAAAACAAGTTACAAATGACGTTTCGGCCTGAGCCTTCGTCAGATTGGACTTATCTGCATGTAATCATGAAAAATGACAATAATCAGTATCACATAAGAGTGAGAGAACAATAACATAAACTCGAACAATGTAGAGGTACAATTGGGATGCAGCAAAAAAATTGCAACACAGCAAGAAATGAAACACATGATACAAATGTCATAATACAGTACAAGGACAATATAGTAATGACAAATATGGGGTCAGAGTAGGCTTAGACAGCTCTGGTACGAACGAGATGTCAATCATAAAGTAACATGTGCAGTAGGTGTAGAGCTACAGTATGCATGGCAGAGCTAATGGGTAGACCGACCATAGAAAAAGAACGGAGAAAAAGTGGAGAAAAAGTGGAGAAAAAGTGGAGAAAAAGTGGAGAATAAGTGGAGAATAAGTGGAGAATAAGTGGAGAAAAAGTGGAGAATAAGTGGAGAAAAAGTGGAGAAAAAGTGGAGAAAAAGTGGAGAAAAAGTGGAGAATAAATGGGGAAAAAGTGGAGAAAAAGTGGAGAAAAAGTGGAGAAAAAGTGGAGAATAAGTGGAGAAAAAGTGGAGAAAAGGTGGAGAAAAGGTGGAGAAAAAGTGGAGAAAAAGTGGAGAATAAGTGGAGAAAAAGTGGAGAAAAAGTGGAGAATAAATGGGGAAAAAGTGGAGAAAAAGTGGAGAAAAAGTGGAGAAAAAGTGGAGAATAAGTGGAGAAAAAGTGGAGAAAAGGTGGAGAAAAAGTGGAGAATAAGTGGAGAATAAGTGGAGAATAAGTGGAGAAAAAGTGGAGAAAAAGTGGAGAAAAAGTGGAGAAAAAGTGGAGAAAAGGTGGAGAAAAGGTAGAGAAAATGTGGAGAAAAAGTGGAGAAAAAGTGGAGAATAAGTGGAGAATAAGTGGAGAATAAGTGGAGAAAAAGTGGAGAAAAAATGGAGAATAAGTGGAGAAAAAGTGGAGAAAAAGTGGAGAAAAAGTGGAGAAAAAGTGGAGAAAAAGTGGAGAATAAATGGGGAAAAAGTGGAGAAAAAGTGGAGAATAAGTGGAGAATAAGTGGAGAAAAAGTGGAGAAAAAGTGGAGAAAAGGTGGAGAAAAAGTGGAGAAAAAGTGGAGAAAAAGTGGAGAAAAAGTGGAGAAAAGGTGGAGAAAAAGTGGAGAAAAAGTGGAGAAAAAGTGGAGAATAAGTGGAGAAAATGTGGAGAAAAAGTGGAGAAAAGGTGGAGAAAAAGTGGAGAAAAAAATTCTCCACTTTTTCTCCATTTATTCTCCACTTTGTCTCCACTGTTTCTCCACTTTTTCTCCACTTTTTCTCCATTTTTTTCTCCACTTTTTCTCCACTTTTTCTCCATTTATTCTCCACTTTTTCTCCACTGTTTCTCCATTTTTTTCTCCACTTTTTCTCCACTGTTTCTCCATTTTTTCTCCACTTTTTCTCCACTTTTTCTCCACTTTTTCTCCATTTATTCTCCACTTTTTCTCCACTGTTTCTCCAATTTTTTTTCTCCACTTTTTCTCCACTGTTTCTCCATTTTTTCTCCATTTTTTTCTCCACTTTTTCTCCACTTTTTCTCCACTTTTTCTCCATTTTTTTCTCCACTTTTTCTCCACTTTTTCTCCACTTTTTCTCCATTTTTTTCTCCACTTTTTCTCCACTTTTTCTCCACTTTTTCTCCACTTTTTCTCCATTTTTTTCTCCACTTTTTCTCCACTTTTTCTCCATTTTTTTCTCCACTTTCTCTCCACTTTTTCTCCACTTTTTCTCCACTTTTTCTCCACTTTTTCTCCATTTTTTCTCAATTGGAGAAAAAAGTGGAGAAAAAAGTGGAGCACCCTTTGGTGCCTTTCATGTGGCACTAAGGGGTGCTTAGCTTTGTATTTAGCCAAAAAAATGAAAAAAAAAATGACGTAGGGTTCCCCCTAGTTTTGTAGCCAGCTAGGGTAAAGCAGACGGCTGCAGCCTGCAGACCACAGCTGGCAACCTCACCTTGGCTGGTAATCCAAAACTGAGGGCACCCCAAGCAGTTATTTTAAATTAAATAAATAATTTAAAAAAAAAACACGTAGGGGTCCCCCAAAATTGGATTACCAGCCAAGGTAAAGCAGACAGCTGGGGCCTGATATTCTCAGACTAGGGAGGTCCATGGTTATTGGACTCTCCCCAGCCTAAAAATAGCAGGCCGCAGCCGCCCCAGAAGTGGCGCATATTAGATGCGCCAATCCTGGTGCTTCGCCCCAGCTCATCCCGCGCCCTGGTGCGGTGGCAAACGGGGTAATATATGGGGTTAATACCAGATGTGTAATGTCACCTGGCATCAAGCCCTGGGGTTGGTGAGGTCAGGCGTCTATCAGATACCCGACATCACCAACCCAGTCAGTAATAAAAAAAAAAATAGACGACAACCACATTTTTATTTGAAAAAACACTCCCCAAAACATTCCCTCTTTAACCAATTTATTAGAATGAAAAACAAATCCAGGTCTGGTGTAATCCAAGGGGTTGCCAGGACGATCCACACTGTCCCAGTCAATGAAGAGCAGGATGTTCCCCATTGACTGGGAGAGCAATGCAGTGACCTGAGCTAACATCAATGGGTCAGCCCAGGTCACTGCAGGGCATGACAAGTGCTGCTGTCAGCGAGGTACATTACCTGCGCTGATCTCCAGCACTGCCGACAGCCCCTGTCACTGAGGTCAATGACCGGCGCCTTCACATCAAGTATCACGAGAGGTCCGTGACGTCTCGGGTCGGAAGAGAGAGGTGATGTGACAAGCGGCGGCCATGGAGGACAGTGACAGCGCTGAGGTCAGGATGGCGGGACTTCATCACTGCAGGTAAGCCGAGCGGGGGGGGGGGGATGTGTGTGTGTGTGTGTGTGTGTGTGTGTGTATGTATGTGTACGTGTGTGTGTATATGTGTACATGCCGCGGGCAGGAGGGGGCGGAGTGAGCTGAGCGGGAAGTGTGGGCTTCCTGCACGTAACTAAGATAAACATCGGGTTACTAACCAAAGCGCTTTGCTTGGATACCCGATGTTTATCTTGGTTACCAGCTTGTGGCAGGCTGCCAGCGATGGCTCCTGCACACTGTAGCTGTAAAAAGCCCTGCTTTTTGCTGCTAGAACCGTTCTCGAACGTATCTAGAACTATCGAGCTTTTGCAAAAAGCTCGAGTTCTAGTTCGATCTCGAACAGCCCCAAAAATCACTCGAGCTTAGAACTGGAGAACCTCGATCCACGAACCGCGCTCAACTCTACTCATCATCTTCAACAGTCTACCCGTACCAGCAGCACCATATGTGGTGCTGGTAACAGCAATTTTATTGAATCTTTTCATACTTTTTTTTAGACCATCCTTTGCAAGGCCACCAGAGACAACAAGTCTGACACATAGTCAACGGCTGGAGAGGATGATACAGGAGTATCTCCAAATGAACATCGATGCCATGACTTTGCAAATGGAGCCTTGCTCATTTTGGGCTTCAAATCTTGAAAAATGGCCAGAGCTCTCCACTTACGCCTTGGAGATCTTGTCATGTCCAGCTGCCAGCGTTGTCTCTGAACATGTCTTCAGTGCTGCAGGGTGTGTGCTGACAGATAAGCACACGTGTCTGTCCAGTGACAATGTGGACAGACTAACGTTCAGCAAAATGAACAAGTCATGGATCCACAAGGAATTTACTACCCCTGTGTCATCCTGAGGGGGGAGTAAATGCTTGTGTATTTTGAATGTGCTTGATGCAAATCTACCTGTGAAGTGTACGACTGGGGCACAAGTGCTGCCACTGAAGGGGTGTCTGTGTGGCCCAATTTTTGGAAAAAAGGGAGACTCTGCGTGGAGTAACCCTTGCTTGCATTGTTTCTAAAAATGATCCAAGATGAACAGATCTGGGATAAGCAAAGACTTTGCTACCTACCCCGGGGTCATCCTGGGGACGGTTAAGGATGGCGTATTTTTGAATGTGTTTGATGCAAATCTACCCGTGAAGTGTACAACTGGGGCACAAGTGCTGCCACTGAAGGGGTGTCTGTATGATGCCCCAGGACCTGGTCGCCACAACAGCATTGCCCCTCCAAAGGGTTAATGCTGAGCCTGGAGGTAATTGGGGGAATCATTGGCCAGTAAGTTCAACATCCAATGCAGTTTCTCCCTCAGGCCAGCAGGGAGAGCTCTGAACCTGGAGTTCCAGGGAGCATTCCTTAAGTCTGACCAGAGGGAGGAGTTAGTGTTCAGTCTGTAGAGAGAAAGCAGAGAAAACAGACGCAGAGTAGTGCTGTCCTGCGGACTGGGGCCTGGAGCTGGAGTAGCTTGGCCCAGTGAAGCAGGAGGAGCAGAGAGGCACAGAAGAGACTCGGACATCGGAGTCTGTGGTTGCCAGGGTGTAAAATCCTTCCCTGGTAGCCGAATCTGGAGGGCAGGAGAGCTGCAAGCCCCCTGGCGCAGAAGCAATCTGAAGGTACAGCTGCATCCCAAGGGCCCGGTGTGGACTCCAGCAGAGAAGCACCCTAGAGGGCCTGCGCAGCCTACCACACAGAAAAAAGGGACGAACCACAGGTCCCAGCAGCAAGAGGGCCATTGCCAATCCAGAGAGCAGGGTCCTTTAACAGTAAGGAAAGAACAGGAGTAGGCCTCATACTCATCTGGCCAAAAAGATACCTCAGTTAATTCCAGGCCGGCCGGAGCCCTCTACCACCTGTAACGGTCTCCCAGGACTAACCGTTTGCCAAGTAAAAGAGGAGAAGGTAAAGAGACTGGCCAAGTTAAAGAGTACTTTTGACACCCGCACCGCAGCAGAAATAAAAATGAGATTCTTCGGGTGCAAACAACGGGCCACAGACAGCATACGGGACTATGCCTTAAACCTGCGAGAGGCCCTGAGAGCAATTAAACAGGTGGACCCAGAGAGTGTACGTGAAGAAGACAAACTCCTAACTGAGCAGTTCATAGAAGGGCTCCTGTCAGATGCCCACAGGACACAGCTGCGTATCATGGTCCTGCAGAACCCTGCTCTGGACTTTGCAAAGTTTAAGGACCAGGCCATCCGGGTACTGAGAGAATCTACACCGAATGACCCAGTACCCCTCCGGCCTTTTGCTATCACGTACCCAGGGGTGGTGCCTGCAACACGAGCCGCTGCGGGGGCTGAGGCGCAGTCCCTGGATAAGGATCCCACTGCAGAGCTCAGACAACAGGTCCAGGAGCTGACCAAGACTGTAGCTGCCCTTGCCAAGACCGTGCAGTCTCTACAAGTGACCTCATCGCCTGCAAGAATCGAGTTGGCCTCCAGCCCAGATGACGTCCCATGGATCCGAAAGAGGAGGATTCCGCCGACCCGAGGAAAAGACACAGACCGGTATGATTCAACGGGACAACCGATCTGCCGCCGCTGCAGCCAGGCGGGCCATATTGCAAGACACTGTCCTTTAAATGGGTCGAACCTGGGGCCAGGAGCCAACCCCCAGGTGTAAGGAAGCCCGGCTCAAACCCCAGTCGCAGCAAGTATGTGGGAGGACGCCCGGTCCTTCCTATTGTGCTGGATGGGATCCCTTTGAATGCCCTCCTGGATACGGGGTCCCAGGTAACAACCATCCCTTATAAAATGTACAAAAGATATTGGGTTGATTCAGACATTGACCATGGCCCAGATGATGATTTAACAATTGTGGCCAGTAATGGTCAGCCCTTTCCTCAAATTGGGTACAAGGAAGTAACCATTAATGTGGGGCGGGTAGAATTGCCGTGTAAGGGGATGATAATTGTAGATATTCATCGCAAAGAATCTAACCCACTGCTAACCATTGGTACAAATGTGATGGAAAATTGTATTGCCGAAGTGATAATTTTGTTGCAGCAGGCGTCTGAAACTGCCAGCTCCAGGCAGCAGCATGCCCTACAGACGGAAATCTGAGCCCTGATGAGGAGGCAGCAGGTAGAGCTGGCCGGAGGAGAAATTGGCAGTGTGAGGGTAAGTGACCCCCTTCCCATTGCAATACCCCCAAGAAGTGAAATGTTGATATGGTGTCGGGCAGCAATAGGCCTCAAGGGTCAGGATTACCAGGCTTTGGTAGAACCGGTGTATTCAGACAGCAGGCCTGGAATCCTGATAGCCAGAGGGGTAGCAGACGTCCGCAAGGGAAGAGTGCCCGTCCGTGTCCTGAATTGTGGGGAGGAGGAAGCCAAATTGCCCCGGTACGCCACTGTAGCAAAACTGTACACTGTCAGTAACAATACCATCAAAGCAGTGGAACCCTTGATCCCGTCCGACCAGGCGGAAGACAATGGCTCCAAGGGACAGCTGGAAGACTGGTGCCAAAAATTACATGTGGGCACCGACTCCACCCCCTCACACCAAAAGCATGGGGTTTACCGCGTGGTACAGGAGTACGAGCGGGTCTTCAGCAAACACCCCCTAGATTTTGGGCAGGTAAAAGGGGTTAAACATCAAATCCCCATGGGTGATCATCATCCCATTAAAGAGAGATACCGCCCTGTACCCCCAGCACAGTATCAGCGTGCCAAAGAAATGTTACGGGAAATGAAGGAGGCTGGGGTTATCAGAGATAGTTGTAGTCCCTGGGCAGCTCCACTAGTGCTCATAAAGAAAAAAGATGGTACAATGAGAATGTGCGGATTACAGACAAATTAACCGCATTACACATAAAGATGCTTATCCACTACCCAGAATAGAAGAGTCACTAACAGCCTTAAAATCAGCTAATTATTTCTCCACCCTGGATCTCACCAGTGGGTATTGGCAGGTTCCCGTGGCAGAGGCGGACAAGGAGAAGACTGCATTCACGACACCAATGGCTCTCTGCGAGTTCAATTGTATGCCGTTCGGGCTCTGCAACGCCCCAGGGACATTTCAGAGATTGATGGAGTGCTGCTTGGGCCATCACAACTTTGAAACCGTGCTATTGTACCTGGATGACGTCATAGTCTATTCCAAGACCTACGAAGACCACCTGAGGCACTTAGCAGAAGTGTTTGAGTCCTTGTCGTAGTATGGCCTGAAGATAAAGCCGTCCAAATGTCACCTCTTGAAGCCAAAGGTACAGTACCTGGGTCATGTGGTCAGCGCAGAAGGTGTGGCACCTGATCCGGAGAAAGTCACCGTAATCAAGGATTGGCCAAGACCCACCACGGTAAAGGAGGTGCGGCAGTTCCTTGGGCTGGTGGGCTACTACCGAAGGTTCATTGATGGTTTCACCAAGATAGCAGCGCCTCTTCAAGATCTCCTGGTGGGCCAGCTAAAGAAGGCTAAGAAGCAATGCCCTCCATTTGAATGGAACAGCCAAATAGAAACATCTTTTGTCCGGCTGAAAGGGGCTCTAACGGGAGAAGACATTCTGGCCTACCCTGGCTACAGCCAGCCATGTGTACTGTACACAGACGCCAGCAACGTGGGACTGGGGGCAGTTCTGTCCCAGGTGCAGGGAGGCAGAGAGAAGGTGATAGCTTACGCCAGTAGCTATCCACAGAAAGGAATCCAGAAAACTACAGTTCCTTCAAGCTGGAGTTCCTTGCTATTGTTTGGGCAGTGACTGAACGCTTCAAGCACTATCTGGCGTCGGCCAAGTTCACCATCTTCACGGACAACAATCCGTTGACACATCTGGCAACAGCCAAGCTAGGTGCGTTGGAGCAGCGATGGATGGCCCGGCTGTCTAACTTTGACTTTACCATCAAGTACCGGGCTGGCAAGAAGAATAACAATTCTGATGCGCTGTCCAGAATGCCTCACTTACCCGAGTCTGGAGAAGACCTGGATGAACTCGAAGAGATAGAGTTACCGGCTTTCCATCACCAAGGTGTTTCCCAGTGTGAGCATGCTGTAGGAGAGAAGCGCTCGAGCCAGCATGAGGTCTCGGTCAACCCATTACTCTACCATAATTGGGAAGAGACACAGAACGGTGACCCGGCCGTGCGATTGGTCAAAGAAAACCTAGCACAAGCTGAGACCCATCTCGGTCCAGATGCTCCACAAGAAGCCCAGCAGCTGTGGAAGGAGAGGGGATGACTGTTCACCTACCAAGGCAAGCTCTGCAAGAGATATGTCAACTGGCGAACGAATGAACTCGTCTGGCAGATAGTGGTCCCACAGAGGGAAGCTCCAATGGTCCTAGCAGCTTACCATGAAAAAGCAGGACACTTCGGGTGGTTGGAGACCCTACTCCGCGATCGGTTCTACTGGGTGCACATGAGAAAGACAGTCGAGAAGTGGTGCCGAGACTGTGCTCCGTGTAACCTGAGGCGGAAGGATGATGCCAGCCAGAGGTCTCCACTACAGCCAATTGTCACGAAGCAGCCCCTGGAGTTGGTGGCCCTGGACCACGTGAAGTTAACACCAAGCCGGTCAGGCTATGTGTACGCCCTCACCATTGTGGACCAATACTCTCGTTTCCTGGTAGTAGTGCCTGTGAAGGACCAGACAGCCAGAACAGCAGCTAGAGCATTTCAGGCATACTTTTGTCGACCTCACGGTTATCCGGAAAGGGTACTGACTGATCAAGGTCCTGCATTCGAGGCAGAAGTGTTCCAAGAGTTCTGTAACATGTACGGCTGTAAGAAAATCAGAACAACACCGTACCACCCCCAAACCAATGGATTGTGCGAGAAGATGAACCATGTGGTTATTGATATGCTCAAGACTCTATCTCTGGAAGAAAGAAACCAATGGCCAGAGAAGTTACCAGATCTGGTAGACCTGTATAACCATATCCCAGTAAATTCGACCAACTGCAGCCCTGCTTACCTGATGCGAGCAAGACCTGGCAAGTTACCTGTAGACTTTGAAATGGGAACTGTGTCACCTGAAGTGGTTCAAGAGATAGAAGACTGGGATACAGAGCGACAACAGCAGTACCGCAAAGTCCAGGAATGCGTAGAAAAGAGCCTGTCCCAAGCAAGAACGAGACAAGAACAGAACTACAATCAAACAGCCCCAGCAACTCCCTTAGCACCTGGAGAACAGGTCCTCAAGAAAAAGCGGAGGGCGCATAAATGAGATGATCAGTGGGAGAATGAACCCTACACCATTATTCCCTCCAACTTTGACAATAGTAAGGTATGCCTCATAAGCAAAGATGAAGGCAAGACCTATCAAACAGTTTCTAGAGACCGCCTGAAAGCGTGCCCTGAGCGGTGCAAAATCCAAAAAGAAGTGGAAGAAGTACAAGAAAGTCCCCAAATTCAAGAAAAAGAGGAAGAGATGATACAAACAATCCTTGGAAAATTCCCCAAAACGTGGACCCGAATAAATAATGCCATAGTGGTACCAGTCTTGACGTTCCCGCAGTTTGTCGAGCCAGAGAGAGAAGAGGTTCCAGATCCACCTAAGGAACTGTCCGCCCCAACACAAGATGACACGCCCGCAGTGGAACAGGAGAATCAACCCCCTGTCAGTGGCGAACCTGTCTTACCCTTGGCGACTCTCAGACCACGTAGGCAATCATCACGCATACCTATCAGGGTTAGGCCTACCCGTAGTGCTGAGGTAGCAGACACTCCAAATAGTCAGGGACAAACACCAGAGCTACGCAGGTCCCAACGTAGCACTCGGGGACGACCCCCTCCAATGTATAGAGAGTAAAAAGAAAGAGTACCTATTAGAATGTAAATAGTTATTTACAATGTCTGTAATGTTGTGGTTTTTTTTTATTCAAATGATTGAGTAAATGGACAATTGGGCCACTGGACTATGGGAGGCCAACACTCTAATTGTACATAGTTAGCACCAGTGTGCTTAACACCCCTGAAGAAAAACCCATCCGGCGTGCATAGAGTGGGGTCATCAATGCTCTGACGCACGCCCAGAGCCTACGTTGGGGGTTTTATCGCGAGGAAGAGACCTCATCTATTATATCTAAAGTTACCACCTCTAGTACTTTTCTGTCCATCCCAGCAGAGGAAACAAGATCCAGGGACTACGAGAAGGTCTATAGAAAATTAACGGCATTTGAACTTCATTCCATCACGCTAGCTGAATACTTTAAGACAAAGAGGATTCCTCGTGGCTTGAGGGTCCCACTCCGGCCTACGTTATTCTCTGACAATCCAACTTTCTGCAATAAATTCGAAGGAATCCTTAATAAATATTCAATTATTATTATTATTATTATTATACTCACTAATGACTACCTGCAGCAAGAGATCACGGACACTACCAACCCAATACGCAGCATCGAGGAGCAACTAACTAACACGCTTCCCATAGCAGGGACCGAGGGGCATCTTTTTTAGGACCTCGCCGTCCCCCAAAAGAAAGACGAGGAGGGGGAAGAGGAAACCCCGGGACCTCACAAAAGATCACGACCCGGTCACAGGTAGGGCCAATATCGTCTTTAACATTTCCTCATACCATCTATCACCCACAGAGACGAGAGTTCTACAGAAGGGACTCTCCTTCTGTCCCACCCCCTCATTTAATGAGTTTTCATTAGATCAGGAGTTACGCCGTTTTTTCAGGTCTGTCAGACTGAAAGTTCATTTTCGAACTTCAGACATTAATAATACTGTTACCCTGGCAACCGATCCCCATATGTTCAGATTGAATGACCTTAAATTGTCCATACCCAGTACATTCTCCCCACCAAGAATATTCCACCCTGTGGAGACTTTCATTGGTCTAGTCACTGTGGATACTAAGAAAGTAATTGGTGATATAAAGGACAGTCTGATGCGTATACGGCATAATTTAACACCAGAGGAGACACAAGCATTACAGGGGCTGAAGGCTAATAAGAAACTGATAATTAAGCCAGCTGATAAAGGTGGGGCAATAGTGGTTATGGATAAGTCATATTATGTGAATGAAATTCACGGACAGTTAAATGACAGAACCACCTATTCCCCCATTTCACATGATCCTACACCAAGGATTAGGGAGACTATTAGACACCTGGTGGATGAATACACAGGATTGGGTACTATTGATGGGAAGTTGGCAGACTTTCTTATCAAGGACTATCCAATCACACCAGTGTTTTACACTTTACCAAAAGTGCATAAGAATCTGACCCAACCACCGGGTCGTCCTATCGTAGCATCGACAGAGTCTATTCTCTCTCCACTGGCCATAACATTAGAGAAAATTCTTAATCCAATGGTACCCCTTACCCGGTCATACATTAAAGACACCTCAGATTTTCTTCGGCTCCTCGGAACAACACAGAACAGTTCTCCAGATGACATTTTAGTAACTCTTGACGTAAACAGTCTCTATACGAGCATCAGTCACCAGCAGGGAATAGAGGCCGTCACTACATTTCTTGATAAGCAAACTGTACTTTCACCACATCAAAGGAAATTCAGTTTAGATCTTCTTGAGATTATACTGTATAATAACTTCTTCCTCTTTGAGGATCAATTTTTTATACAGAAGAAAGGGACCGCAATGGGCTCTAATATGGCGCCGCCGTATGCTAATCTATTCATGGCACATTTCGAGGACAATTTTGTCTATAGCCATCATCTATATGCCCCACATGTCACCATATGGTGCAAATATATAGATGACATATTCTTGATTTGGCACGGTGACTTGGACTCGTTACTTTCTTTTCACAGTGATCTCAACAGCTGCCTGGAAGGCTTACAGTTCACACTGCATCATGACCTACATAACATTAGTTTCTTAGACACTATGGTAATAATATGCTCAGATGGTAAACTAACCACTGATCTATACACGAAACCGACAGATAAAAATAGCCTCTTACATTTCACAAGTGCACATCCAAAACACGTGAAAAAAGCTTTACCATTGTCACAGATCAGAAGGGTACAACGCATAGTGTCTGATCCGGTCACTCAAATAGAACGCTGTGCAGAAATTAGCCAGAAATTTGTCAATAGGGGTTACCCACAAAGTATTGCAGTCCCATGCCCCTCTAATAGAGAAAAACCGGTGATTAAGGGCCCCAGGGTTGCGTATGTTTCCACATACCATCCCTTCCAATCCCAGATAAAGAAGGCTATCCTTAATCACTGGTCCTTGTTGGGCAAATCTTACCCCGAGGTGCCAGCCTTCCAGAATCCACCATTGTTTTGCGATAAACGACCGAAAAATTTGCGGGATTCACTAATTAGAGCTGACGTGGGTTCCCAGAAGAAGGAGCCCCGTCAAACATTCCTCCACACTGTACGTAAGAGAAATTTCCTGTGCTTGCATTGCATGCAATGTTCAAATATGACGAAAGGCAGCTCTTTTTCCCATCCGCGTACGGGTAGAATTTTTCATCTCCAGGATTTCTATACATGTGATTCATCGTACGTAATTTATCTCATAAAGTGTCCTTGCGGTCTCGGGTATGTTGGGTGAGACCACCCAACATATCCGAGACCGGATAAGTAAACACAAGTCTACTATCCGGTGTAAATATGATCTTCTACCCATCCCAGCACATTTCATGAAGGCAGGCCACTCTGTTTCGCAATTACGCTATCAAGTAATTGAACACATCCCATTAAGCAGGAGGGGGGGCAATAGGGTTTTGAAACTAAAGGAAAGGGAATCCTTCTGGATTTACACCTTACAGACACTCGAGCCTAATGGCCTTAATCGGGAATATGAGGTATCATACTAGGATAATATTGTAATGTAGTATGTATAATATAATATATGCATCTTTCAGGGGACCAATGGAATTTAAACCTATTTAGATTATACAGGGCATCCGAACAGTAAAGACTGATCGAATATTAATATTATTAGCGCATTAATATTGTTGACGTATTGCTTTGATACTTCCATAAGACTAATTTCTTTTCTCTTTTATCCCTTTAGGCACTTTAAACGTCATCACGGAAGTCACAACACCATAACATCACGTTTACCTCAGAATCACCTCGGAATCACCTAATACACATATCCTGTGTGTGTGCGCATGCGTGCGCGGCCGCGGGGATTACAGACCCGTGCCCGCGCCCGCGTCTGCCATACACGGGAGCCACATCCTTCACCTCCCTGCGCCGTGTGTGGGGCGCGGGCGCGCGTGCGGGTTCCCCCACTTGTGCGCGCGCTTGCGCTCCATGGCCGGCGTCACGCCGCCTGTGGTCCGCCTGCGCGCATGCGCGGGGGGCATTCCCGGCTGGGGTGCCCCCTGCGCGTGCGCGCGACTGCGTTCCACTTACAGGACTTCCCACACACGTGCTCTAGCTTTAAATGGTGGCCGCCATGCATGCATCGGCACCTCCGGTCACCACGGGTTATACCCCATATACAGCTTTCATCCCCACGGAATCACCACTGCATCTTGCGTACTCAGGTAACTAACAGGGATTCACTTATACCCCCTTTTTGGAATGGTCAATGTAATACAATAACTGATTGTGATAATCTTATAGATCCTCACAGGGGGGCTGTAGACACAGGGCTTTCATACCCTAAGGAGACATTGACAGTATAATAAGGTTGGTGGCATCCCCACTGAATCACCACTGCATCTTGCATACCCAGGTAATCAATAGGGATCTACCTATACTCCTTTTGGAAGGGTCAATGTAATACAGTAACTGAGTATGATAATTTGATTAATCCTATAAATCTTATAGATCTTCACAGGGGGGCGATAGACACAGGAGTCCTTGACAGTGTAATAAGGTTGGTGGCATCGTTCAGTATATTTACATGCTCACTGACTGAACTTAGCCTGTGGGTATATTGATACACAGTCTCTGTACATTCTGGTTCTAAAGGACTTCAAGCCGTATTTTCATACTATATAACATTGATCTTGACACACATAGTGGTGAGTGACAAAGGCAGTGTGTCTCATCCCTTACATATGTCTCATCCCCTCCATGTTTCTTATGCTGTCTCTTATTCTTTATACTTGAGGCAACTTGGTGGGTCCTACACCACAGCAACCTTGTTACGGGGGGCTGTCTGATAAGAACCTAAAGGAGTATCAGACAGTCAGGGTCCACCGTGCAAAGACTCTGCTGCAGACTATGGCAGAGTGAAATACCTCTGTTAACTCACAGAAGGATATAATAAGTAAGTTAAACAATTCCTCCCTTACTTGGAGGGTGTGTGGAATGATCTCTGTTAATAATCACAGAGACAAAGGCAATGTGTGCGAAATGGCACCTACCTAGGTCCGCTCTTCTAGTGGTGCAAAAGAGACGAACAGCAGCGTAAGCCGCACAAAGCTCCTACCTCTGTTCGCTCCCCTAGTGTGCGAGGATACGAACAACTGCCAGACGCAGTATAAGGAACGTTACCCTAGCGGCAACGTCCACCTACGAGTCGAACCACAAGGCCCAGCCAGACCATGTGCCTCAGGCACCTGCCTATGTCCGCTCCCCTAGGAGGTAAGGATACGGACAGCAGCCGAAGCTGTAAGGTATAAGAACGCTACCCTGCCGGTAGCGCTCACCTAGCATAGACAGAGGAATGCCTAGAGGAACGCGCACAGAGCGTCTACTCTTATGCATGAACCAAGAGGACTGAGCGCCATGCGGCGTGTGTCAGGATCTTATATAGACTCTGTGCCTCACCCAAGATGGAGGACACCAGAGCCAATCCGCTGCCAGAACGACAGGAGTGACGTCATGCTGGCCTATCACTGAGCAAGGCATCACAAGCACATGACCAGTGACCAATCGGCATAGAAGGTGTCAGAGACATGTGACCTCGTGTCAGCGATGATGTCACCCGCACATGTGCAATGGCTCCAAGATAGGACTTAGTCTCTGGCGCTCGCACATGTGCAGTAGCAAGAAATCTGGACTTAGTCTCCAGCGCTCGCACATGTGCAGTAGGAAGAAATCTGGACATAGTCTCCAGTGCTCGCAGCAACCGTAACAAACCTATTGAACTTCAACCTATTGAACTTGAGCCCCTTGCGAGATCTATTCCATAGACAATAGTTAAGGTAACATTATATTACTCTTCTTACTCTATATGTTAACTCAATGGGAAGTTACAAGAACTAGATATATCTGCGGGGTGCCCTGGCCCTCTCTCCCCCTTCACTGGATGGATGTCATAATCTAACTCTTGCCGTTTTCCTTGTATCTTATGCCATTTAGTGGGCCATACACCACAGTACTCTAACGAGCGTTGGGTCTTCAAGAGGTATATCATATAGACAATAGCAAAGGTAAATCTCACAGAAAATTTTCTGTAGCCTATATACCTTCTGTCTCATATTTTACGTTTTACCTACGATCCCCTACCCACACCTATACATGAAGTATATATAATTTTCTTAGAAGAGTCTGTTTTCTACTTCAGGTTGATTACTAATGTACCATTGGCCAACACATGTGAACCTAATTTCACCAGTCTAGCTTCATATACGTTTCCTGTGGTATGTATTTTTACATTGTAATAACTCTGTACTTGTGCATTATAAGCACTAGGGTCTCTCAATCGATAGATCATTGATTGTTCACACAAATGTGTATTAAGGTTTTTGTTTATTTACTCTAAATTTTTGTTCCATGCACTATGTGAAAAATTGATTGTACATGTATGTGAGATTTGACATTGTGTATTCATTATGGCATATCTTCTTTTGTTCTTTCAGTGCATTTATTTGATAAAGGCCAAAATTATATGGCCGAAACGTCATAATAACACAGACCTTTGCATGAATAAAATTGGCATTAAAAAGCATCAATATTCTCTATTTTTTTATGTTCTTTTGAGTGCCCGAGCTGACTCTTTGTATAACCACCTAAGGAACTGTCCGCCCCAACACAAGATGACACGCCCGCAGTGGAACAGGAGAATCAACCCCCTGTCAGTGGTGAACCTGTCTTACCCTTGGCGACTCTCAGACCACGTAGGCAATCATCACACATACCTATCAGGGTTAGGCCTACCCGTAGTGCTGAGGTAGCAGACACTCCAAATAGTCAGGGACAAACACCAGAGCTACGCACGTCCCAACGTAGCACTCGGGGACGACCCCCTCCAATATATAGAGAGTAAAAAGAAAGAGTACCTATTAGAATGTAAATAGTTATTTACAATGTCTGTAATGTTGTGGGGTTTTTTTTATTCAAATGATTGAGTAAATGGAAAATTGGGCCACTGGACTATGGGAGGCCAACACTCTAATTGTACATAGTTAGCACCAGTGTGCTTAACACCCCTGAAGAAAAACCCGTCCGGCGTGCATAGAGTGGGGTCATCAATGCTCTGACGCACGCCCAGAGCCTACGTTGGGGGTTTTATCGCGACGGGTCCCCCATGGAGGAGTGTAATGGACACCCGGCAGGGAGCCACTGTTACGGTTGCTGCGAGCACTGGAGACTATGTCCAGATTTCTTGCTACTGCACATGTGCGAGCGCTGGAGACTAAGTCCAGATTTCTTGCTACTGCACATGTGAGAGCGCCGGAGACTAAGTCCTATCTTGGAGCCATTGCACATGTGCGGGTGACATGTCTCTGGCACCTTCTATGCCGATTGGTCGCTGGTCATGTGCTTGTGACGCCTTGCTCGGTGATAGGCCAGCATGACGTCACTCCTGTCGTTCTGGCAGCGGATTGGCTCTGGTTTCCTCCATCTTGGATGAGGCACAGAGTCTATATAAGACCCTGACACACGCCGCATGGCGCTCAGTCCTCTTGGTTCATGCATAAGAGTAGACGCTCTGTGCGCGTTCCTCTAGGCATTCCTCTGTCTATGCTAGGTAAGCGCTACCGGCAGGGTAGCGTTCTTATACCTTACAGCTTCGGCTGCTGTCCGTATCCTTACCTCTTAGGGGAGCGGACATAGGCAGGTGCCTGAGGCACATGGTCTGGCTGGGCCTTGTGATTCGACTCGTAGGTGGACGTTGCCGCTAGGGTAACGTTCCTTATACTGCGTCTGGCAGTTGTTCGTATCCTCGCAAACTAGGGCAGCGAAAAGAGGTAGGAGCTTTGTGCGGCTTACGCTGCTGTTCGTGTCTTTTGCACCACTAGAAGAGCGGACCTAGGTAGGTGCCATTTCGCACACATTGCCTTTGTCTCTGTGATTATTAACAGAGATCATTCCACACACCCTCCAAGTAAGGGAGGAATTGCTTTACTTACTTATTATATCCTTCTGTGAGTTAACAGAGGTATTGCACTCTGCCATAGTCTGCAGCAAAGTCTTTGCACGGTGGACCCTGACTGTCTGATACTCCTTTAGGTTATTATCAGACAGCCCCCCGTAACATTAGGACTGAGCCAAGGGTCTGGCAGTTATGGCAGAATATCAGCAGTTACACCGTTACATACAAGTACTTGAGTCACGGCTCAAGAGTATAGAGGATAAACCTCAGACCATGGTGACATCTGCACATGATCCTCGACTTGCTCTGCCAAACAGATATTCTGGTGATGCCAGATCATGTCGTGGTTTCATTAGTCAGTGTCAGATACACCTAGAGGTCAACTCTTCTCGCTTCTCTACGGAGAGGTCCAGAGTAGGCTTTATCATCTCCTTACTTCAGGACAAAGCCTTAGAATGGGCGACTCCCCTATGGAAGCGCTCTGATGTGGTTACTCTGAGACATCAAGACTTTCTTGATGCTCTTAAGGCGGTATTCATGGGTCCGCAGGTTACCCATGATGCGGCCCTGAGACTGTTAGATCTATCTCTGGTTCGTTATCCACTAGTTCTTATGCCATTGCTTTTAGAACTCTGGTGGCAGAACTAGATTGGCCAGAGAAGGTGTTGATTCCTATCTTCTGGAGAGGGTTGGCAGGCTATGTCAAGGATGCTCTTGCTACTCGTGAGGTCCCTGCTTCTCTGGAGGACTTGATCACAGTAGCAACGAGGATCGATGTACGCCATAAGGAACGTAGACTCGAGGTCTCTTCCTCACGCCCTAAGCATCGGGCTATTCCAGTTGTTGAGGGTCCACTACCATCTTCCTCAGCATCTGAAACATCTCCCACTCCTATGGAGTTAGGTCATACGTCCTCCAGACTACGCAAGTCTGGTCCTCCTATATGTTACGTATGTCGTCAGGCTGGGCACTATGCCAACAAGTGTCCTAGTCGTCAGGGAAACTCCCTGGCCTAGTAACCATTAGAGGGGGGTTACTAGAGACGTCTTCTGCACCCTCTAAGTGTTGTATCCCAGGTCAGCTCTCGTTATCTGAGAATACATGGCCTATTATGGCTTTTGTGGATTCCGGAGCTGACGGGACTTTTGTGTCCTCAGGATTTGTAAAGGGACACAATATTCCCTCTATCATGTTAGAGGCGCCTATTCCTGTCCGTGTTGTTAATGGAACTATGTTGTCTGACTCCATTACATTGAGGACAGTTCCCTTGCGCCTTTCCCTGTCTCAGGGTCACATAGAGGAGATTTCTTTTCTTGTTTTGCCTGAGGGTATAGACAACGTCCTTCTGGGTCTTCCATGGCTTCGGACTCATGCCCCTCACATTGACTGGGAGACTGACAGCATTATTAGTTGGGGTTCGAAATGTCAGTCCCGATGTCTTCCCTTACCACTTAAGGTCATTGCGGTTGCATCTACTGATCTCTCTCCCATACCTACACCCTATCTGAATTTCGCTGACGTGTTCTCCAAACAGGGTGCTGAGGTTCTTCCACCCCATAGGCCGTATGACTGTGCCATAGACCTTATCCCAGGTTCGGTTCCACCTAAAGGCAGGGTTTACCCCCTGTCGATACCTGAGTCGGAGGCCATGTCGACCTATATAAGAGAGAGTTTAGAGAAGGGGTTCATTCGTAAGTCTGTCTCTCCCGCGGGAGCTGGGTTTTTCTTTGTTCGGAAGAAAGAGGGTGATTTCCGTCCCTGCATAGATTACAGGGGTCTCAACGCAATCACAATAAAGAACAAATACCCATTACCTTTAATTTCGGAGCTCTTTGACAGACTGAGAGGAGCTCAAGTTTTTACGAAGTTGGATCTGCGGGGTGCGTATAACTTGGTACGAATTCGAAAGGGTGACGAATGGAAGACCGCTTTTAACACCCGAGACGGTCACTATGAATACCTCGTCATGCCTTTTGGGTTATGTAATGCACCCACAGTATTTCAGGACTTCGTAAACGATGTGTTCAGGGACTTACTGTTATCCTCAGTAGTGGTGTTTCTGGACGACATCCTGATTTTTTCTCCTGATCTGGAGACTCATCGTCAGGATGTCGTTCGTGTCCTTTCCCGTTTAAGGGAGCACTCTTTGTTTGCTAAACTCGAGAAATGTGTATTCGAGCAGTCCTCATTGCCTTTTTGGGTTACATTATCTCACAAGAGGGCCTGGCTATGGATCCTGCGAAGCTCTCTGCTGTCCTGCAATGGTCCGAACCTCATTCCTTGAAGGCGGTGCAACGTTTCTTAGGATTCATAAATTATTATAGGCAGTTCATACCCCATTTTTCTACTTTGGTGGCCCCTTTGGTGGCCTTGACTAAGAAAGGTGCTAATCCCAAAGCCTGGTCTACTGAGACATCTCAGGCTTTTGAGGCAGTAAAAAGACACTTTTCAACTGCTCCCGTTCTTCAAAGACCCGATGAGAGTAAGCCCTTCCTCTTAGAAGTTGATGCCTTTTCAGTGGGTGCTGGTGCGGTCTTGTATCAAAAGAACGGTGCAGGTAGAAAAAGGCCGTGTTTCTTCTTTGCTAAAACCTTTTCACCGGCAGAGAGAAACTATACCATTGGGGATAGGGAACTGCTCGCCTTGAGATTAGCCTTGGAGGAGTGGCGTCACTTGCTGGAAGGAGCGAAACATCCTTTCCAGGTCTATACAGACCATAAGAATCTGACGTACTTACAACCCGCTCAGCGTCTGAATCCTCACCAAGCCCGCTGGTCCTTGTTTTTCTCCCACTTTCACTTCTCCATCAACTATCTGTCTAGGAGTAAGAATAACAAGGCAGACGCCCTGTCTCGCTCTATGCTTTCAACCCAGGAAGAGATTGACGAACCTCGTCTTATCCTTCCCTCCAGGGTTTTTCATACGCTCTCCCCTGTGACGTTAGACCAAATCCCACCGGGCAAGACCTTTGTTCCGCCTGATCGACAGAATGATATACTGTCATGGGCCCACACCTCAAAGGTGGGTGGGCATTTTGGTATTAGGCGGACACGAGAGTTACTGGAGAGGTGGTATTGGTGGCCACACTTAGCCAGCCACGTCAAGAGATATGTCGGTTCCTGCTACTCGTGTGCTCGCAACCGTCCATTACGGCAGAGACTGGCTGGGCTCTTGCATCCTTTACCAGTGCCAGATAGACCATGGGAGGTGGTAGGCATAGACTTTGTGGGTGATCTTCCATGTTCACAGGGACATAGATTTGTGTGGGTCATTAAGGACCATTTCTCCCGGATGGTTCATCTCATACCGTTATCGAGAATCCAATCTTCCAGGGTACTAGCCAAACTATTCCTCAAGCATGTCTTTAGGCTTCACGGGATGCCCGATCGTATAATTTGTGATAGAGGCCCGCAATTTGCTTCCCGTTTCTGGTGAGATCTTTGTAGCCTTCTGCAAATTGAGTTGAATCTCTCTTCGGCATACCATCCGGAGACCAATGGTTTGGTTGAGCGTACCAATCAATCTATGATTATATACCTTCGACACTTTGTTGCTGAGAACCACGACAACTGGTCCTCCCTCCTACCCTGAGCAGAATTTGCTCTTAACAATTCGCTGGCTGAGGCCACTGGGCAGACACCGTTCGTACTCAATAATAGGCAACACCCTAGGGTACCGGTACCGTTTCCCACTGCGGCACCTCCTCCTCTTGTGGCCGACTGGGCCCGGCTCCTGTCTTTTCTCCAGGGGACTTTGTGTGGCTCTCTGCAAAACACGTGAGACTTAGAGTGAGCTCTGTCAAATTTGCTCCTCGCTTCCTGGGTCCTTATGAGGTTCTTTGACAGGTAAATCCTGTAGTCTACCAATTGAAGTTACCCGTCCATCTTAGGATTCATGACAAATTCCATGTCTCACTGCTAAAGCCGGATATTTTACCTCACGCTCGTGAAGTGCACTCTCCTGCCTCTGATTCCTCTCGCTCTAGCTATGAGGTACGAGCCATAGTTGGTTCTAAGATGGTTAGAGGGCGCAGGTTCTTCTTGATAGATTGGGAGGGCTATGGCCCGGAACATCGCTCTTGGGAGCCTGAGGAGGCTGTCCATGCTCCCGACTTAGTTGCCGATTACCTGCGTCGCCGGGAGGGGGGCCCTTGAGGGGGAGGTACTGTTACGGTTGCTGCGAGCACTGGAGACTATGTCCAGATTTCTTGCTACTGCACATGTGCGAGCTCCAGAGACTAAGTCCTATCTTGGAGCCATTGCACATGTGCGGGTAACATCATCGCTGACACGAAGTCACATGTCTCTGACACCTTCTATGCCGATTGGTCGCTGGTCATGTGCTTGTGACGCCTTGCTCGGTGATAGGCCAGCATGACGTCACTCCTGTCGTTCTGGCAGCGGATTGGCTCTGGTGTCTTCCATCTTGGATGAGGCACAGAGTCTATATAAGACCCTGACACACGCCGCATGGCGCTCAGTCCTCTTGGTTCATGCATAAGAGTAGACGCTCTGTGCGCGTTCCTCTGGGCATTCCTCTGTCTATGCTAGGTGAGCGCTACCGGCAGGGTAGCGTTTTTATACCTTACAGCTTCGGCTGCTGTCCGTATTCTTACCTCTTAGGGGAGCGGACATAGGCAGGTGCCTGAGGCACATGGTCTGGCTGGGCCTTGTGATTCGACTCGTAGGTGGACATTGCCGCTAGGGTAACGTTCCTTATACTGCGTCTGGCAGTTGTTCATATCCTCGCACACTAGGGGAGCGAACAGAGGTAGGAGCTTTGTGCGGCTTACGCTGCTGTTCGTCTCTTTTGCACCACTGGAAGAGCGGACCTAGGCAGGTGCCATATCTAGTGGTTCGTGTCCTCGCACACTAGTGGAGCGAACGCAGGTAGGAGCTTTGTGCGGCTTACGCTGCTGTTCGTCTCTTTTGAACCACTAGAAGAGCGGACCTAGGTAGGTGCCATTTCGCACACATTGCCTTTGTCTCTGTGATTATTAACAGAGATCATTCCACACACCCTCCAAGTAAGGGAGGAATTGCTTTACTTACTTATTATATCCTTCTGTGAGTTAACAGAGGTATTGCACTCTGCCATAGTCTGCAGCAAAGTCTTTGCACGGTGGACCCTGACTGTCTGATACTCCTTTAGGTTATTATCAGACAGCCCCCGTAACAGCCACACTGGACTCTTATAGTTGTTTAAGGTTGTAACATGTTATGTCTTGTTTTGTTTTCTTCAGTCCGGGAGAACTGAGTTTAACTAAAGGGGAGTGTGGCGCCCCAGGACCTGGTCGCCACAACAGCATTGCCCCTCCAAAGGGTTAATGTTGAGCCTGGAGGTAATTGGGAGGTCTATTGGCCAGTAAGTTCAACATCCAACGCAGTTTCTCCCTCAGGCCAGCAGGGGGAGCTCTGAACCTGGAGTTCCAGGGAGCATTCCTTAAGTCTGACCTGAGGGAGGAGTTAGTGTTCAGTCTATAGAGAGAAAGCAGAGAAAGCAGACGCAGAGTAGTGCTGTCCTGCGGACTGGGGCCTGGAGCTGGAGTAGCTTGGCCCAGTGAAGCAGGAGGAGCAGAGAGGCACAGAAGAGACTCGGACATCGGAGTATGTGGTTGCCAGGGTGTAACATCCTTCTCTGGTAGCCGAATCCGGAGGGCAGGAGAGCTGAAAGCCCCCTGGCGCAGAAGCAATATGAAGGTACAGCTGCATCCCAAGGGCCCGGTGTGGACTCCAGCAGAGAAGCACCCTAGAGGGCCTGCGCAGCCTACCACACAGAAAAAAGGGACGAACCACAGGTCCCAGCAGCAAGAGGGCCATTGCCAATCCAGAGAGCAGGGTCCTTTAACAGTAAGGAAAGAACAGGAGTAGGCCTCATACTCATCTGGCCAAAAAGATACATCAGTTAATTCCAGGCCGGCCGGAGCCCTCTACCACCTGTAACGGTCTCCCAGGACTAACCGTTTGCCAAGTAAAAGAGGAGAAGGTAAAGAGACTACTGTTTGTGCCTGTTTCTTTCACTGCCTGTCGGCCCTGCACCGTATTATTCACACATCACACCATAGACTCTCACGAGCACCAACTGTTGCCCCAGGGTACCACTCCACCTGTGGGGAGCAGGACCATCCAAGCTGCCATACCATCAGCCCCGGAGGCCCCATACAGCAGCAACGGCTTAATAGCCGCAAACCACAGGTGGCGTCATGACAACCATAAACTTTATTCACCAGCCATATTTAATTGACACCCACCAGGGCCACGGAGTCGGGCCCCGCCACCACTGACGACCCCCGGACTAGTCCGGCCCGGCACCGGGTGTCCCATAGCCCTGGGGTGGGCGAGTGATCTGTGTGGCCCAATTTTTGGAAAAAAGGGAGACTCCGCTTGGAGTAACCGTTGCTTGCAGTGTTTCTAAAAACGATCTAAGATGAACAGATCTGGGATCAGAAAAGACTTTGCTACCTACCCCGGTGCCATCCTGGGGACGGTTAAGGATGGCACATTTTTGAATGTGCTTGATGCAAATCTACCTGTGAAGTGTACAACTGGGGCACAAGTTCTGCCACTAAAGGGGTGTCTGTGTGGCCCAATTTTTGGGAAAAAAGGGAGGCTCCGCTTGGAGTAACCCTTGCTGTGTTTTTTAAAAGAAGCCAAGATGAACAAGTCATGTTTCAGCAAAGACTTTGCTACCTACCCCGGGGTCATCCTGGGGACGGTCAAGTATGGCGTATTTTTGAATGTGCTTGATGCAAATCTACCTGTGAAGTGTACAACTGGGGCACAAGTGCTGCCACTGAAGGAGTGGGTGTCTGTGTGGCCCAATTTTTGGAAAAAAGGGAGACTCCGCATGGAGTCACCTTGCGGTATTTTACATGATTTTAGAAGGGCATGTGTCACGCTCCCCGGGTCCCCTGCTCTGCTCCCCGGCTTCCCTGCGTCGCTCCCCGGTTCCTCTGTCCGGCGTCCGCCGCTCCCCGGTCTCCAGCCTTCATTGCCTGCGGTTCCCAGGCGTCCTGGTCCCCGCTCCCGGCGCCCGTCGGCTACTCAGCCCCAGCCCGGCTCTCCTGCTTCCTCCTCACCGCTCCCTGCCCTGGCTTCTGGCACCCGGGCCTCGCGCATGCGCATTAGGGCGCACGCGCGGTCATTGACCCTTTCTTATAGGGCCAGCGTCCACTGACAGGAAATTGAGCACACAGGTACAGGGTATAAAGGGGTTAGTGTCCAAGTGGGCGGGGCCTGTTCTTCGTGTTTCCCAAGCTAGGAGTCAGGTCTCCTTGTGTTCCTGTGATATACTCACCTCTCTCTCTTCTAGAGCCGATCCTGCCTCGCCATCCGGTCCTGCCGAATCCCGAACCCCGAACGCTGACTATCTGCCATCCTGACAGTCCGTTCCATCTCTGATCCCTGTGGTGACCCGTCCTCTCGCTCCATCGGTTCCGGACTCCGCCTGACAACATTTCGGCTTCCGAACCTGAGCTCCGTCACCCGGACTACCATCAGTGACTCCGTGGTCCCAGGGACTTCTCCATTCTACTCTTGTGCACGGACTGTCCTGCTACCCGTAGTGCTCCAGCTACCGGACCCCTTACCTTCATCAAGGAGTTCGGCCCAGTGGATCCACCTCCTGGGTCTGCCCGTCCACCTGGCCCTAACAGTAAGAACAGGCCATGGATCCCGCCGAAGCACTAGCGGCCTTGCAGGAGGAACTCACACGCCAGCGTGAGACTCAGACCCGCATGCTGAACTTTATGTCTTCTGTGGACGCCCGCCTGAACACGCTACAAGCGTCGGTTACATCTTCAGCATCTCGGCTTCCACTAGACAATCCACGGCTCCAGCTCCCGTGGCAGCCTCCTCGGATGCTTCCGGGCTTTGTTTGGCCTCACCACCCCGGTACGCCGGAGATCCCAAGACCTGCAGGGGATTCATAAACCAATGCTCCCTCCATTTCACGCAGCTGCCGCATTTGTTTGCCTCCGACCAAGCCAAGGTCGCCTTCATGTTGTCCCATCTAGAGGGTGAGGCATTGGCGTGGATGAACCCCTTGTGGGAGAAGGAGGACCCTGTGACCACGAACATCCAGGAGTTCCTGTCCTGCAGGCATTTCGTGGCACCTTTGACGAGCCCGGACGCGCCTCCGCGTCTGCCTCATCTCTTCTCCGGTTACGTCAGGGGACTCTGACGGTGGGTCAATATGCCATCCGTTTTCGCACCTTGGCTTCGGAACTCGGGTGGAACAACGAGGCTCTAACCGCCGCCTTCTGGGAAGGACTCTCGGGTCGAATTAAAGATGAGCTGGCTGGTCGTGACGTACCGTCCACCCTGGATGCCCTGATTACCCTAGCGACTCAAGTGGACATTCGCTTTCAGGAGCGATCCAAAGAGGTGTCCCGTGAGAGACGTCCGGTACGGCATTCCTCTCCTCCGCAGAAGCCCGCCGTACTTCAGTCAACGGCATCTGGTGTCTCCGTCCACGAGCCCATGCAGATCGACCGTGTGCGGCAGTCTGAACAACGCCGAGCAGAGCGGCTCGCCAAGGGCCTCTGCTTCTACTGCGGAGAGGGCACACACCTTCTACGCTCCTGTCCAGAGAGGCCGGGAAACTCCAAAGCCTAGGGTTGGTAGGAGAGGCCACCCTAGGTGCTGGGACTCTCTCAGACCCGGTTACGTGGACTGTTCAAGTGACAACGGGAGAGACGCGGTTCACGGCTGAGGCGTACCTCGATTCTGGGGCAGCAGGCAATTTCATCCAGCAGGCCACGGTGGACAAGTACCAAGTGCCTGTTACTCCACTCGACAAACCCCTCGTGATTGCCTCTGTGGATGGGAGACCCCTCTCTGACACCATCTCGTGGATCACCAGGCCGGTCGAACTGCGTATCGGTGCCCTGCACACCGAGAACATCGCTCTCTACGTCCTCCCACACATGTCCCATCAAATCCTGCTGGGACTCCCCTGGTTACGGACACACGAACCGTCAGTCAGCTGGGGCACTGGTGAAATCACCCGATGGGGCTCTTCTTGCCATGAGAACTGTCTGAAGACCATACAACCCATCCGATGACCTCCGGTTCCAGAGTCCCTACCGGGACTGCCCTCGGCCTATTGGTCCTTCGCGGACGTCTTTGACAAAAAGGAATCAGAGGTACTTCCGCCACATCGTCCTTACGATTGTGCCATCGACCTGCTCCCGGGAACTACACCACCTCGAGGACGGATATATCCGCTGTCTCCTGCCGAAACAAGGGCCATGTCTACTTACATCACAGAGAGCCTGGCAAGGGGATTCATTCGGAGATCCTCCTCTCCTGCTGGAGCAGGCTTCTTCTTCGTTAAGAAGAAAGAAGGTGACTTACGCTCATGCATAGACTACCGGGGATTGAACCAAATCACCGTGAAAAACAAGTACCCCCTGCCGCTCATCCCCGAATTGTTTGATCGGCTTAGAGGAGCTCGTGTGTTCACCAAGTTGGGTCTTCGGGGTGCCTACAACCTGGTCCGCATCCGCTCTGGGGACGAATGGAAGACCGCGTTCAATAATCGCGATGGGCACTATGAATACTGTGTGATGCCCTTCGGCCTGTGTAACGCACCAGCAGTCTTTCAGGAATTGGTGAACGACGTGTTCCGGGACCTTCTCTACATCTGTGTGGTGGTGTATCTTGATGACATCCTGGTCTTTTCTCCGGACCTCCAGACCCACAGAGAGAACGTGCAGCTGGTACTACGACGACTGAGGGAGAATAGTCTGTACGCCAAGTACGAGAAGTGTGTTTTCGAGCAGTCTTCTCTTCCCTTCCTGGGTTACGTCATCTCCGATACCGGACTGCAGATGGATCCGAAGAAGGTGTCTTCCATTCTCAACTGGCCTCCTCCTTCTGGACTAAAGGTAATCCAACGCTTTCTGGGATTCGCCAACTATTACCGCCAGTTCATCCCTCACTTCTCTGCTCTGACTGCTCCTCTCTCCGCCTTGACCAAGAAGGGGGCTAATCCAAAGGACTGGTCACCTGCGGCCGACGCCGCGTTTGGCTCTCTGAAGCGGGCATTTGCCTCCTCTCCTGTGCTCCACCGTCCGGAGTTAAACCGACAGTTCACCTTGGAGGTGGATGCCTCCTCCTCGGGAGCCGGAGCAGTGCTCATGCAGAAGTCCTCCTCCGGGAAGATGGTGACTTGCGTTTTCTTCTCCAAGAGCTTCTCAGCGCCTGAACGCAACTACACCATCGGTGACCGAGAGCTATTGGCAGTCAAACTGGCTCTGGAGGAATGGCGCTACCTTCTGGAAGGAGCAGTGTACCCCGTTATTATTTACACGGACCACAAGAACCTGGAATACCTGCGGTCTGCTCAGCGACTGAACCCACGGCAAGCCAGGTGGTCCTTGTTCTTTGCCAGATTCGATTTCCAGCTCCATTTCCGACCCGCGGACAAGAATGTACGCGCAGATGCCTTGTCCAGGTCATTCATGCCCATGGAGCAGGAGGAGGAGACATCCCAGCCCATCATCTGCCCTAGTAAAATCATTCCGGTGACTCCTGTCACCCTGGCCCAGATACCGCCCGGGAAGACCTATGTCTCTGAGACTGACAGGCAAAAAGTGTTACACTGGGGCCATGCCTCGAAAATAGCCAGTCATGCTGGTTAGAAGAGAACATGGAGTACGATTGTACGTCATTACTGGTGGCCATCCCTTCGGACGGATGTCGCTTCTTTTGTCTCAGCCTGCTCCTCTTGTGCCAGGAACAAGACGCCCAAACACCTGCCATATGGCCGTCTTCTGCCTCTGCCTATACCCTCAGTTCCGTGGCAACACATTGCGATGGACTTTATTACGGACTTGCCACTGTCCTCCGGACACACAGTCATATGGGTCGGGGTGGATCGGTTCTCTAAAATGGCTCATTTCGTCCCTATGGCTGGACTGCCCTCTGCCCAGGAACTCGCTGACGCCTATATACAACACATCTTCCGCTTGCATGGCTTTCCATCACACATTGTGTCCGACAGAGGAACTCAGTTCACCTCCCGCTTCTGGAGGGCTCTCTGCAAACATCTGGGAGTGACTCTGGACTTTTCTTCAGCCTACCATCCTCAGTCGAACGGCCAAGTGGAATGGGTCAATCAGATCTTGACCTCCTTCTTACGTCACTACGTCAACGCCCATCATGACGACTGGTCCACGCTTCTTCCTTGGGCTGAATTCTCCCATAACCACCACGTCAGTGAGTCCTCCTCCAGCTCTCCCTTCCATGTCGTTTACGGACTTCGCCTTCCGTCCCATTGCCTGTATCCTCTTCCTCGGATGTCCCTGCTGCTGATGCTGTAGCCCGTGATTTTGCAACGATTTGGGACTCTGTCAAGGCGTCCCTTGGACGTGCTTCCCTGCGGATGAAGAGACACGCAGACAAGAGGCGTCTGGACCCTCCGTGTTTCTCTCCAGGAGATCTCGTCTGGCTTGCTTCCAAGTACGTCCGATTGAAGCTACCATCCTACAAGCTGGGACCTCGCTACATCGGGCCGTTTAAAGTCCTCAGCAAGATCAATGAGGTCTCCTACAAGCTGCAGCTCCCGGCCACGATGAGGATACCCAACTCCTTCCACGTCTCCCTGCTCAAGCCGGTTGTCCTTGGTCCCTTCTCTGCTGCTGCCAGTTCGGCTCCTCCTCCTATTGCCGATGACGACATCTATGCGGTAAGGGATATCGTGGCCATGAAAACCGTACGGGGCCGACAGTTCTTCCTGGTGGACTGGGCAGGGTATGGTCCTGAGGATAGGTCCTGGGAACCCCGGGAGAATGTGGGTACTCCTCTGATCCGTGCCTTCCTGTCCCGGTTGCGGGGAGGGTGGCGTGGGGGGGGGTACTGTCACGCTCCCCGGGTCCCCTGCTCTGCTCCCCGGCTCACCTGCCACGCTCCCCGGCTTCCCTGCATCGCTCCCCGGTTCCTCTGTCCGGCGTCCGCCGCTCCCCGGTCTCCAGCCTCCATTGCCTGCGGTTCCCAGGCGTCCTGGTGCCCGCTCCCGGCGCCCGTCGGCTACTCAGCCCCAGCCCGGCTCTCCTGCTTCCTCCTCACCGCTCCCTGCCCTGGCTTCTGGCACCCGGGCCTCGCGCATGCGCATTAGGGCGCGCGCGCGCGGTCATTGACCCTTTCTTAAAGGGCCAGCGTCCACTGACAGGAAATTGAGCACACAGGTAAAGGGTATAAAGGGGTTAGTGTCCAAGTGGGCGGGGCCTGTTCTTCGTGTTTCCCAAGCTAGGAGTCAGGTCTCCTTGTGTTCCTGTGATATACTCACCTCTCTCTCTTCTAGAGCCGATCCTGCCTCGCCATCCGGTCCTGCCGAATCCCGAACCCCGAACGCTGACTATCTGCCATCCTGACAGTCCGTTCCATCTCTGATCCCTGTGGTGACCCGTCCTCTCGCTCCATCGGTTCCGGACTCCGCCTGACAACATCTCGGCTTCCGAACCTGAGCTCCGTCACCCAGACTACCATCAGTGACTCCGTGGTCCCAGGGACTTCTCCATTCTACTCTTGTGCACGGACTGTCCTGCTACCCGTAGTGCTCCAGCTACCGGACCCCTTACCTTCATCAAGGAGTTCGGCCCAGTGGATCCACCTCCTGGGTCTGCCCGTCCACCTGGCCCTAACAGCATGCCATGCCTATATCTGTGTCTCGTCCTCTTTTTCCTAGTAACGCTGTTTTGTTTTCACATGAGAATTTGTTCTTGTCACTTTCCCATGTGTTTGTGTTGTGTTGTGTTGTGTTTTTCACCTTTTGGACACCTTTGAGGGTGTTTTCTAGGTGTTTTTATGTGTTTGTGATTGCCTCCCATTGATTCCTATCGGTTTGAGTGGTTCGCCGAATCGGTTCGCCAAACCGAACTCGAACTAGACCTCCGTTCGCCGAACCAAGCTCGAGCCGAACCGCGACCGGTTCGCTCATCTCTACTCAATATATCGCTTGTATGATTGGTCCGCTGAAAAACCCCATCAGGCGTCATATTTTGGATGCCGGTAAACCAACATATGCAGTAATTCAGTGGTTTCAAAACATTCCTCCCTGCAACATGGGGGTGATGTTTCTGGCCTTAGGTTCAGGGCCATAGAAAAGGTCAAGAATTCAGATGGTGGGTGACTTTCAAAAAAGATCCTGAATTGAGAGCTTTTTTGAATTTTCAAATTATACCATGGGGACTGAATATCCACCAAGATCTAATTGTACAGTATAATTAACATTGTATTTTCTCATGTGGATTTGTTTTTATATATGTGTATTTTCTGTCTGTGTTAGATCTGTACCAGTATGGGTTAATTTCTCTTTATGCACAGGTGCTTTATAGGTGTGTAGGTGGGTTAATCCTGAACTGATTGTGAAGCAAACCTGTTACACGATGGGATGTTTTTAGACTATTTAGGCTGGAAACACACTTATGCATGTAAAATCGGTCCGACTTGCCTGAAAAAAACTCGGCCGATTTAAGTTCACGTTAGGTCAGTGTGCAATGCAAGTGCGATGCTTTTTTTAAATTATTTAATGACTAGCAGAGCATGTGTAATGCGTGTTTGATGCGTATGGGATCTTTTTTTCTATGTCATCTGCCATTCAGCAGAGCTGAATAGTCGCTGACAGCAGACACAGAGCCGCACGATCAGAATGAAGTCGGATGTACTTCACCCGACTTCATTGTCATCCTGCGGCTCTGTCTGTGTGTCGCGTCCTGATTAGCGGTCACCCGTGAAGGACTCACCGGTGACCGCTAATCCCCTGAGTGACTGAAGTGAGCAGTGCAATTAGCGCTGCCGTCACTCAGGCTACCCGCGGCTAGCTGGATCCTCCACCCGAGACCGCAACTCACCTGTGACTTCATCGCTGTCACTCGGGCGACATGCTGTCACTGTTGGAGGATCCAGCGGTGGCCGTGAGTAACCTGAGTGACGTCATCACTGATCGCGCTTCTCACTGCAGTTGCTGCGTGGAGCTGACAGCAGCGGCGGTGTTTTTCTGCAGCTCCTGTCCCCTTCATGTAGCAGAGCTGGAAGCGACGCGGGACCTCTGTGGATTACGCCAGAGCTGGAGGAGTTTTTGGAGCTTAATAAAGTGGTGAACGAGGGTATTTGTTTGTGTTTATTATTGCAAATAAAGGATTTTTTCACTGTGTGTTTATTAACTTTAAATTACCGGTTAATCATTGGGGTGTCTCATAGACACCTGCAATGATTAATCTAGGACTTAGTGGCAGCTATGGGCTGCTGTCATTAACTTCTTATTACCCCATTTGCCAACGCACCAGGGCAAAATGGGAAGAGCCGGGTACAGTCCCAGAACTGTCGCATATAATGGATGCGGCAATTCTGGACGGCTGCTGGCTGTTATTGTTAGGCTGGGGGGCTCCCCATAACGTGGGGCTCCCCATCCTGAGAATACCAGCCTTCAGCCGTGTGGCTTTACCCTGGCTGGTATTAAAATTGGGGGGACTGCACGCTGTTTTTTTTAAATTATTTATTTATTTATTTTACTGCATGATAGAGACCCGCCCACCAGCAGCTGTGATTGGTTGCAGTGAAACAGCGGTAACTCATCTTGGGGGCGTGTATGACTGCAACCAATCATAGGTGCCGGTGGGCGGGTAAAGCAGGGAACACGAGATTGAATAATGAGCGCCCAGCTTTTTCAAAAGAGGAGAAGCCACCGGAGGAGTGTGAACGCCGTGCAGCGCCACGCTGATGATCGGGGATCGGTGAGTATGAGCGAGGGTGGGGGAGGAATAGACCGACATGGACAGAGAGAGAGAGAGAGACCGACAGAGAGAGAGACCGACCGACAGACCGACCGACAGAGAGAGAATAGAGACCGAGAGGCAGAGACCGACTGACAGAGATAGAGATTGGCCGACATTATGAGACCTCACTCATTTCCAGTGCTTTGTGACACATGCAATAAATGTATTTAGAAAAACGGATGTCACTAGGATGGTGTGAGTGACGGTCCGTGTGACATCCTTTTTTTTCACGCTCCCATAGAGTTGCATTGGAGAGACTCGCATGAGAAACTCTTCAAACAGCAGCTTGCTGCGATTTTTTTCTCAGTCCGATTTGGAGTGAGAAAAAAATCGCAGATGAGAGCTGATTCATTGAATAACATCTGTCCGAGTGTAATGCGAGATTTTCTCGCATTGCACTACTGTGAGAAACTCGCAAGTGAGAAGCCGGCCTTTATAGGTATTTTTTGGCTAACCTTGTGTCCATGAATAAGACTTAACGAACTGTTGCTTGTTGAAACGCTTTGTCTTGTGTTCCTTTGTGGATGGCAATACTGCACACTTGTACTTTTAAAGTTTAAAATAAATGGATTTTTTTATTCATCCCTGCCTGCGGTCCTCTGGATCTGCTTTTCTTCTAATCAAGTTTGAAAAGGGTACTTAGAACTTTCATAAAAGTTTGTGATGATTGGTAAATACCTCTTACTGATTATCTTATTTTTTTATCACAGCTGTTTACCAAGAAACATATTTTTCACTTAATGTTTGCCTACTATAGCATTATAGTGAAGAACATACTGTATTTTTCGGATTATAAGACGCACTTTTCCTCCCAAAAATTTGGGAGGAAAAGGAGGGGTGAGTCTTAAAATCCAAATATAGCTTTACCTGGGGGTCCGGTCTGTGCGGCGATCGGGCGGCCGGGTGCCTGTGGCTGCGTGCAAGCGGCCGGGTACCTGTGCTTGAGTGCGGGGGGTGGCAGCCGGGTACCTGTGGCTGCATGCGGGTGGCAGTTGGGTGCATGTGTGCAGGAGGCAGCCGGCACCGACAGGCACCCGGCTGCCGCCCTCACACAGGCACCTGGCTTCCTCCTGAACACAGGAACCCAGCTGCCGCACGCCCGCATGCAAGCACAGGCACCCGGCTGCTGCCCGCACGCAGGCACAGGCATCTAACTGCCGCCCGCATGCAGGCACAGGCACCCGGCTACCGCCCGCACGCAGGCAGAGACACCTGGCTGCCGCCCGCATGCAGACACAGGCACCCGACTGCCGCCCGCATGCAGCCACAGGTACCCGGCCGCTTGCACGCAGGGTGGGCAGGCAGCCTGCTGGCTGCCACTCTGTGTGTGCGGGCGGCTGTGCAGCAGGTTACTCAGTTTGTCCACAGTCCCAGTTTCAAATGATGGTGCCGGGAGTGGGCGCGTGGGCAGATGGAGCCCTTGGATGAGAGCTCCATCTGTGCATGCGCCGCTCCAGGTGCCATCATTTGAACCAGGACCGCGGACACTGGGACACTCACCGCACTGGCCTGCTGCACGACTCACCTGCCGCTGCTGCCGCCACCATGCCTGCCACCATGGATGCCGCCGCTCCTGCCACCACACCTGCCACCACGGATCCCGCCGCCCCTGCCACCACGGACCCCGCCACCCCTGCCACCACGGACCCTGCCACACCTGCCACCACGGACCCTGCCGCACCTATCACCACAGACCCCCGACCCCGCTTCACCACAACTGCTGCCCCCCTCTGGTAAGACAACACCGGAGTATAAGACGGACCCCATTTTTATTTTTTTACCTTTTTTATGTCTAAATTTGAGGTGCTTCTTATAATCCGGTGCATCTTATAAAGCAAAAAAATACAGTAATAAGCAAATCCTTGATATGTATAATTAATCATTTTTGTTATTACAATTACTCACTTTCCAAGCAAGTATAAATGATTAGATGTTGATAGAGATTTTTACTAAAACTGTGTAATTTTTAGTCTGTACAAACTTTGACTAGGCCGTAGAGAAGAGCAAACTAAAACTATGCAAAACAAACATATGTTTTATTTTAGGATATTTGTTATACCTGGTTATAACTCAAATAATTTTTGGTTCAATTTCTGCAAAGTACAAAAAAATAATGTCCATCACCATATTACAAATTATCATGATCGAGGGTGTAGTGGAGCGGACTTCCCAATAATGTCTTGAAGCTATCACATGCTACAATACAACCATTCAGGATGGACTATCATAGCATGTATATAAACTAAAGGAGGGAATGCAACAGCCATTGTAGGCTAAGTAAGGGTACCGTCTTACTAAACGATGTACCAGCGATTCCGACCACAATACGACACTTCGCTACAGGGTCGCTAGTGAGCTGTCAAACAGTCAGATCTTCCCAACGACGCAGCAACGGTACGGCAGTCGCTGGGACCCTGTCACATAGCACTATTCAAATCTTGATTAGTAACATAGGCGTGCATCTACATTGCCTTTTCTGCGCCCCCTCTGCTCCGATTAGTGGTTGTAACTACATTGTGACTGGGCGGCCTTGCCTTTAGAGAAGGCAACATAATAGCGCTTCCATCCTTCTCCATCCTTGTCCATCCTACAGTCCCGATGCAGAATGGACTGCTGCTACACGCGGTCCGGGACAAGTGAATTCAGCCCTCTGAAATGTACTGCGATCTACAAGCCATAACAGAGGATGGAAGCTGCAAATCCGAACGCAGTAGCGATCATCAATCGGAACATAGAGGGCGTGGAAAACAACGAAGATGCAAGCCTACGTGAGTCGCAAACAAGGTCGTTGGGTAAGGTGTCAAACACACCGATGCGTGCTGCCCTACGGGAGCTCGATGACCAAAAAAATTAACCAGAACAGTGTGTAACAATCCGCGATTTCACAGCAGGGGCCAGGTCACTGTTGCGAGATCGCTGATGAGGTCACTGGTACGTCACAAAACCTGTGACTCAGCAGCGATCTTGCTAGCGATCTTGCTATGTGAGAAGTACCCCTAAGGATAGTGAGAAGCCATCAGAGCTCACAGTTTAGCAAACAAGATAACAAAAATTACTAGAGACATTGTGTATTGTACAACTGCAGCAGTGAAGAGTAACGTGTTAAGGCCCAGTCACACACAACGACTTACCAGGGATCCTGAAAACGATTCGACCTGATAAGAATCACTGGTAAGTCACTGGGAGGTCACTGGTGAGATGTCACACAGTCAGACCTTACCAACGACGCAGTAACGATCAGCGATCTGTATAACGATCTCGACGGGCGTTCGGACCGTGTTAGGAAGTCATTGGTACGTGTCTTACAAAGCGATGTGTCCTGCACAGCAGGACATCACCTTTAAAAAAAAATGGTCTGGACCATTCGGCAACGACTAGCGATCTCACAGCAGGGGCCTGATCGCTGGTAGGTGTCATACATAACAAGATCGCTGGCGAGATCGTTGCTGCGTCACAGAAACGGTGACTCAGCAAAGATCTCGTTAGCGATCTCGTTGTGTGTGATGGGACCTTAAGTCTATGAATAATTCAGTGATTCAATTGATAAGTGGATAGAGAAGCGAAAACTGGCAGCAGGAGTGCTAAAGTGATTCATCGCTTTGGAACATAGTACAGCTTGCAATTGTCCAGATGCATTACAGTTATACTTTTCTTTTTTTCATTCTTCATGGAGAAGCATGCAGCAAGCCTACACAATATATCTTGGAGGAAAAATTTCCATATTCAGTATCTATCAGAGAAATTGTGTTTCTCAAAAGTAGAGATGAGCGAACCTGTCTGATAAAGGTTTGCCAATTTTAAATTCAGTATGAGCCTTAAGGCTGCTTTACACGGTATGACCGATTGTGCAATTTCACAATCGATCGTACCCGCCCCCGTCCTTTTTGCGTCACGAGCAAATCGCTGCCCGTGTCGCACAAAGTCGGTAACCCCCGTCACATGTACTTACCTCTCGTGCGACCACGCTGTGGGCGGAGAACGTCCACTTCCTGGAGTGGAAGGGACGTTCGGCGTCACAGCGACGTCACACAGCCGCCGGCCAATGGAAGCTGAGGGGCGTAGATGAGCGGGACGTAAACATCCCGCCCACCTCCTTCCTTCACATAGCCGGCGGCGGCCGTGTGACACAGGTGAGCTGCTGTTCATCGTTCCCGGGGTGTCACACGGAGCGGCGTGTGCTACCACGGAAACGATGAACAACTAAATTAAGCGATATTATGGAACCTAGCGACCAGTAAACGATTCACGATTTGTGAGCGATACTGCGTCGCTAGGAGGTGTCACACAGGCCGGCATCGCCAGCGATGCCGGATGTGCGTCACAAAAACCATGACCCCGACGATCTATCGCACGATAGATTGTCTGGTGTAAAGCAGCCTTTAGTCTGTTTAGCTTGTGCTTGGCAACAAGAGCAGTTTCCCTAAAAGTCGGAAATGTTCGTTTTTGTAAGATAACTGATCACACGTTCAAAAAATGTTTTTCTAATAACATGTTATGCTTTTGGATAGGATTGTGGAGCTGTATGATGAACGAGGGGATGTGTTTTATAAATGGAGGAAGTCGGACTCTGGAGAAGCCAGAGCTGTGCCTTTTTAATTCCTTCTTAACTTTTTTTGCAGATGTTCCTGCAGCTAATCACGGCATAGCAAACATTTACAAGGTTCTGACACAAGGGCTTGTATCATTAGCTGCCTAAGTCCCATTGTCCCTCTGCATATGGTCCAAGTCAATGTTTTGTTTGTTGCGGGGAAACGATCAAACTTACCTACTCCTTTCCCTCCCACCAACCATGGACAAAAAAGACGGGATCAAGATCTTCTTCATCTCCTGAGTTTTCTGCGCCCATCATCTTTTCCTAGTAAAGGTTCTGCGGTTGGAGACCTGTGTGAGAATAGTTTTGACAGTGACTGAGCAGGCGGAAGAAGCAGCAGATGCAGTTGATTTGGTGGCTGGTGGTTGGGTAGGTCTGGTAGTCCACATACTAGCGCCGTAAGATTCCCACAGTAACATATGCTGGTTTCTCATATACCAGTTCATGCATATAGTAGTGAAATAATTAGAATTTTTGCCTCTACTGAGTCGTCGTTTACAACATTGGTTGATAATGAAAGTTGAGTCATCCTTTGTGGTCTCAAAAAGCTCAGACTAGGCAACCCTTCCTGCGAACTGCAGACCCAGGAACATTGCTGGCCACAGCCAGTGTTGTGGCTGAGGATGCAGTGCTTCTCATGGTTGCATCACTTCATGTTTATGCAGGTTATTGCCAATGTAACCTCCTTGTCTTCCTCCTCTTCCTCCTCATTTGCTGAAATACATAGCTGTATGCCTCTGAGTTCAAACAAAGTGAGATCTACAATTTCATCGTCAGTCTCTATGTTGTCCCACTCCTCCTTCCTGACCTGACATTACAAAACAGTACATGTGCGCCTCAGATATCTGAGTTTCATCATAATCATCTCCACCCCTAGGGGTTAATGTCAGTTGACGAGGGTCGAGATGCTGCTCGGAACTTACTTCATCCGGGCCAGGATCCAACTCACAAAGATTTTGGGCATCAGTGCAGGTGCTTTCCTCCTCTCGAATTTGGGAATCTTTGGAGCAGACTTCTGATGCCAATGGGATAAAATGTGTGAACAGCT
Organism: Anomaloglossus baeobatrachus; assembly: GCF_048569485.1. Classification (NCBI taxonomy): domain Eukaryota; kingdom Metazoa; phylum Chordata; class Amphibia; order Anura; family Aromobatidae; genus Anomaloglossus; species Anomaloglossus baeobatrachus. The sequence goes on along the minus strand of NC_134362.1, from coordinate 138,843,020 downwards.
CTGCAGACTCCCCCATGTTTGGTTCCCCACAGTAGTTTGGCATTTGGAGATTTGAGACGTGAGTAGAAACAAGTGTTATTGGGGTGGCTCCGCTGAGGTATGAACTGTGTGTGATGTTAAGGTGCAGAAAGAGGAGAAGAGGCCTCTTGATGCAGCACTTGCCATGCACTCTAGCACAATCTGTTTAACACCTTCATTTCAAAGTTGAAGTGATGTGCGGCTGCCAAAGAAATCTAGTGGAGTGAGCTGTCCAAAAACAGAAGTTGTTCTCATTTCTCTTGGGATAGGATGAGCCGGTGTTTGCTCCCTAGAGCTGTGACCAACATTAGAACGGCCCACACGTACACATTGACCACCTTCCCTATTCACCCTTGCACCACAACCTCGTCGTGATTTGCCACTCATGGTTGATGTACACTTCCGCTTTGAAACAGATGTTTTGCAACCCTATGCCCACACCTGTCAGACACCTGACACAAAAGATAAATTCTTTATTTCTTGCCTGAATTGGCAATATTGGGAATGCACTGATAAGTACCAATACCTAGAAATGTGGTTCACTGGGTAATTTGGAGCAGGCACTAATAAGTAGCCATACCTAGAAATGTGGTTAGCTGGGTAATTTGGAGCTAGCACTGTAAAGTTCCAAGACCTACAGTAATTAGCTAGTTCACTAGCAAATTTAGAGCAGGCACTACTAAGTAACAATACCTTGAAACTTGGTTCACTGCGCAATTTGGAGCAGGCATTGAAAAGTTCTAAGACCTATTTAGCTAGTTAACTAAAAAATTTACAGCAGGCATTAATAATTATCAATACCTAGAAATATGCTTCACTGGGAAATTTGGTGCAGGCAGTAATAAGTAACTTAGATTGTTCACTAGCAACTATTTAGCAGACATTAACACAAGTAGTAATCTCTATTTATTTCATGAAATGCCTATTTGTGGCAAACATCTTTCCCTACACTGCCCGTCCCTATTCTACACTATCGCTCTCCTGTTTCTCTCAACTACCCATTATTAAACAGCTAGCTAAACTAACTGTCTAGCAACGCGGCGGTAGCACCGAAGCCACAGGTCCTCATTTTATATGCAGATAGACATGTGATTTAGGAAGCCAATGAAACAAGCCCTTGTGTCTGAACATTTTGGATGTTTGCTGGGCTGTGATTGGCTGCAGGAACATTCACAAATAAGGTTAAGAAAAAAAAAAAGTCGTCACCCCTCTGACTTCTCTGGAGTCCCCAACCCCTCCACTCATTAAACACATCCCTCTGTTCATCATACAGCACTACAATCCTATACAAAAGCATAACATGTCATTAGAAAAGTATTTTTGGAAACTCAATCAGTTATCGAACAAAAACGAACATTGCCGACTTTGGGGGAAAATGCTCATGTTGCTGAGCCTGAGCCGAACAAGCTAAGTCTCGCACCAAATTTGAAATTGGCGAAGCTTTGTCAAATAGTTTTGCTCATTTCTACTGTCGGTCATTAAATTGGCATTTGAGTAATGGTGTCATTTTTTAGAGGGAACAGTTCACCTTGTCACTGTGATTACCAATCATAAATTTTCTTGTACCTCGAATCTGCTAAATGCCTTAATTCTAGTCAAGCTAGGTGGTAATGATTCTTTACCAGGTTTAACTTTGTGGTTACCTATCATCCATCCAGGGGTCAAAAATGTCAAATGAAGTCCCGGAATGTCCCGGAAGTGATGCAGGTGTTTCCCGTGTCGTCACACAGGTCACCCGCGTCACGCCGTACGGATGCCAGCCGATGTGATCATGGTAGGGGTGCCATTGCGCATCTGCACCACTGCGGCAGACATCTTAGATAAGGGCAAAAGAGAGGGCAGGACGTACATATCAGGAGATTGGGGAATAGTAATTAGAACACACCAATGACATCCCAAGTACAAATGCCATACCAGATGTGTTATTAATAAAGGGGAATTCATAATTTATGTACAATGTCCTATCAATATAACACAAACTGCATTAAATTTTACATCACTCAAAGAGAAGGGGAGCATGTGTATAATACACAATATTCTCAAAGAATCCCCTTCAAAGATGAGAAATTGCAGCATTTAATATCAGAATGGATCCATTCAATTAAATCATTTCCAAATATTGCAATCCAGTCCTTAGGAGACAGAACATATTCTCCATTTAAACATAGATGAATGGTGCATCTTCATTATTAGTGTTCCCAGAAGATGGTTGTTATATCCAATGGAAGGATACATCTCCCATGTCATGAGGCATAAGTCCATCCCATATAATGCCGATACAAGATAAAAAGTCCATTTATTAACAGATCAAAAAGTTCTTATGTAGATCTGGTGCACAGAAACTAAGAAAAGAAGAAAAAAAGAGGCACAAAAGAAAACCTAAAGAGAAAAAAACACACATACAGCAATCATTAATAAAAAGATACAGAGACAACAACTAGATTGGGCATAAAATACCAACCAAAAGAGGAGTCTAGATAATTCAGAGAAATAGGGCAAAACAAAGTTTTTCATTTAGCCCGTCGGGTGACATAGTACCCAGCGTGACTATCCATCTTCATTAAAGGCACACCAAAGCCTGTTTATGGTTGCCGCCCCTCGAATCAAAATGGAGTTTGTCTATACCCCGAACTCTCAGAGAGAACGGGTTTCAATCATGATACACCTCAAAATGTCGGGGGATGGTCTTCAAGGAGTCCAGATCAACAACATCTCTCGCTGCCAGGATGTCCCTGACATGTTCACTCGTGCGTATACGCAATTGTCTAGATGTCAAACCGACGTATACCAAGTTACATCCACATCTTGCCAAATAAATTACATGATCAGTATTGCAGGAGATATACTGTCTAATCTCAAACTCCTTTTGACCATCCACCGACGTGAAAGAGAGAGCCCTCTCGATGTTTCTACAGGATAGGCATGAGCCACAGGGAATACATCCCCATTTTTGGTTTTCCAGTATTAAAGGGGAGGGTATCCTTGTGCACATAGTGACTACGCACAAGGATATCTTTAAGATTTTTCCCCCTCCTCAATTTTTGGACAGCTCGGTAAAAAGTAATTGTAATTGTTTTTATTTAGTTTTTGAATAGCAAACTGGTTGCAGACCCCAAAAAGGATATATTTTTTCACAGTCAGTTGAGAAGTCATTACTTCTTCATCTTATAAAACAGTACAAGTTGAAAAAACTTTGATCCCTAAGTAAAGGGAACATTTTAGGACAGCTAGTGAAAAAACTATTGCTTCTACCTTTAGCAAAGAATAAAGCTTTTAATACTCCCCAAACAGCAATCATTTTTGATCAACCCCTTGTAAAAAGGCCACAATCTATTCTGTGTAATACACATGAGCACAATAGGCCTCTGCCCCCCAAAAGGGTTACGTTTTCCAGTTAAGAAGCATTAAAAGTATGGTATAGCAATGTGCTATTAACAAGCTGTTGGATACCTCTAGTTACCCTCCACTTTCCCCATGACAAATATGTTGAGGGGACTTTGACATTTGTAAGACAGTATTTTGCATAAGAAAGCTTTAAAGGGGTTCAATACAATCAATGCAAATTTTAGAGTGTTTCACATGTTTTGGGCAATTATAGGCTTAGGAGTACTTACGAATCCTGGAAAATAGATTAGCTGCTAATGAATTGATTTGGAAATGTTTTAAAGAAATGTTCCTGTACAGAGATAATCATCTATATATTCCCTTGCTTTGTACTGTGTAATGGCCGTGTCAGACCATACAGGGATATGGTCTGATCGTACCATATTTCCTGGGCAGGGGTTGATACAAAAGAGTATAAAGACATTACAACACGAATGTCAGTGTAGTGCCCCTGAAGCCATCAGGGAGCTACAAGGTTCTGCATCCTCACCAAGATGCAGGACCTACCCCCCATTGCCCCAGAAGACCAGTGCTGGTCACACACAAACACTCCAGATAATCCCGGTTTTCCACAACAGTCCCCCATACAATGGTGCAAGGCTAGGGTTGGACCAATGGATGGCCATCTAGAGGGGGAGCTAGTCCAGTCCACTAATTGACAAGGTGGGAAGGGCGGACTGTGGGTAGTGAGTCATATGCATCTTCCGCCCCCCCAACCTTCAATTGGCTGTCATTTACCGCCCTCCAGGGCCAGCCACTGCCTTTTTTGATCATTTTACCACCTGGCTACTACATTTCCTTTCCACCGACATCCCCACCATCATCATGGGTGATTTCAATATTACCATTGACACTTCCCACTCATCTGTCTCCAAACTTCTAACACTCGCTTCCTCCTTCGGCCTCACCCAATGGTCTTCTGCAGCTACTCACAAAGATGGCCACACGCTGGACCTCATCTTCACTCGCCTCTAATCCCTATCTAACCTCTCTAACTCACCTCTCTCCTGTCTGACCACAACTTACTCACATTCTCTTCCCTCTCTTCTCCAAGTACACAACCCCCCTCCACAAACTTTCACACCCTCGCAGAAATATCAAACACCTTGATTTACACGCCCTTTCTCAGTCCCTTCTCGCTCTCACAGACATTGCATTTCTACACGATGCAGATGCTGCTGCAACTTTATACAACACTACAATCTCTGCAGCTCTCAAATCAGCTGCCATCCCTCACACACACCAAAACCCAACCAATCAACAGGCAATCCTGGCACACGAGGCAGACTAAAGAACTAAGACGGGCTTCCAGAATTGCTGAGCGCAGATGGAAGAGGTCTCATTCCACTAAGTACTTCATTGCATATAAAGAGTCCCTGACCACTTTCAAGTCCACACTCACTGCTGCAAAACAAACCTACTTCTCATCCCTCATATCCTCTCTCTCTCACAACCCTAAACAGCTATTCTGATACAAGTAAAATATATCTTTGTACCGTGTTAGCCAGTAGAGATAAAAAAATTGTTTAAAAGAACAGAGAGTCCTCAGTGGTTGATACCTTTTAATGGCTAACTGAACTAATCTTTTCAGTTAGCCATTAAAAGGTATCAACCACTGAGGACTCTCTGTTCTTTTAAACAATTTTTAAACAGCTATTCAACACTTTTAACTCTCTCCTCCGTCCTCCAGCACCACCTCCCTCTCCTCTCCTCTCAGCTGAAGACTTTGCCTCTTTCTTCAAGCAGAAGACTAACAACATCAGAGCGAGCTTTGGCCCACAATGACCACAGCCGCTCATCATAGCTACTCAGCCTTCTTCCTCCAAATCCAGCTTCTCCACTATGACAGAAAACAATCTTTCCACTCTACTCTCAAGATCACATCTAACAACCTGTGCACTGGACCCGCTTCCATCGCACCTTATCCCCAACATCACCGCAGTCCTCATCCCAGCCCTAACCCATCTCTTCAACCTATCACTAACAACTGGTATATTCCTTTCATGCTTTAAACATGCCTCTATTACACCCATCCTCAAAAAGCCCTCCCTTGACCCATCCTCTGTGTCAAACTATTGCCCCATATCCCTCCTCCCCTATGCCTCAAAACTACTAGAACAGCATGTCCATCTTGAACTGTCCTCATATCTCTCCTCCTGCTCCCTCTTTGACCAGCTACAATCTGGCTTCTGACCGCATCATTCCACTGAAACTGCCCTAACTAAAGTCACTAATGACCTACTAACCGCCAAAGCCAAGCGACACTACTCTATCCTCCTCCTCCTGGACCTGTCCTCTGCCTTCGGCACAGTAGACCATTCCCTCCTACTACAGATTCTCTCATCTCTGTGCATGATAGACTTGGCCTTATCTTGGATTTCTTCATACCTAACCGACCGAACTTTCAGCGTCTCCCATTCTCACACCACTTCCTCATCTCACCCCCTATCTGTCGGTGTCCCCCAAGGCTCAGTTCTTGCACCCCTGCTGTTCTCCATCTACACCTTCGGCCTGGGACAGCTCATAGAGTCCCACGGCTTCTAGTATCATCTCCATGCCGTTGACACACAGATCTACCTCTCTGGACCTGATATTACCTCTCTACTAACCAAAATTCCACAATGTCTGTCTGCTATTTCATCCTTCTCTGCGCGATTCCTAAAACTTAACATGGACAAAACAGAGCTCATTGTCTTTCCTCCTCCTCACTCATCTCCTCCAACAATCAAACTCGATGGTTGCTTACTCTCCCCAGTCTCACAAGCTCGTTGCCTTGGAGTGACCCTCGACTCTGCTCTATCCTTCAAGCCACACATCCAAGCCCTCTTCAACTCATGCCGATTACAACTCAAAAACATCTCCCGGATCCGTGCTTTCCTTAACCAGGAATCAGCAAAAACATTAGTGCATGCCCTCATCATCTCCCGCCTCGACTACTGCAACCTCCTGCTCTCTGGCCTCCCTTCCAACACTCTTGCACCCCTCCAATCTATTCTAAACTCTGCGGCCCGCTTAATCCACCTCTCCGCTCGCTACTCCCCAGCCTCGCCACTCCCCAGCCTCGCCACTCTGCCAATTTCTTCACTGGCTTCCCATCGCCCAACGACTCCAGTTCAAAACACTAACCATGACTTACAAAGCCATGCACAACCTGTCTCCTCCCTACATCTGTGACCTAGTCTCCCGATACCTACCTGCACGCAACCTCAGATCCTCACAAGATCTCCTTCTCTGCTCCTCTCTTATCTCCTCTTCCCACAATCGCGTACAAGATTTCTCCTGTGCATCCCCCATACTCTGGAACGCTCTACCTCAGCACATCAGACTCTCCCCTACCGTGGAAAGTTTCAACAGGAACCTCAAGACCCACCTCTTCCAACAAGCCTACAACCTACAATAGCCCTCAGTCCAGTAGACCACTGCGCAACCAGCTCTGTCCTCACCTATTGTACCATCACCCATTCCCTGTAGACTGTGAGCCCTCGTGGGCAGGGTCCTCTCTCCTCCTATACCAGTCTGTTTTGTACTGTTAATGATTGTTGTACGTATACCCTCTTTCACTTGTAAAGCGCCATGGAATAAATGGCGCTATAATAATAAATAATAATAATAATAATAATACGGAGTCGGAGGGTGAAGGTGGACATGAGGAGACACACTAACAAAGAGTTGACAGTAACCTGGTACCCAGGAGGGTAGTTGCCGATGGAGTATGGGGGAGTACTCCCAGAACTACGTACCGACGGGGTACAGGACACTAGGTAAGGCATAAAGCTCCAGGCAGGTCTGATAACACCTGCACAGTGAGGAGACCATCAAGGACCTCGTTGACCACAAAAATCCGAGGCTCAGTAGCAAAGAGAGAGCCGGGGACAGGACTTGAGACTCCAACCCCTACCATTATACGGACAGCAGTGGAAAGAAACACCACTGAACGGGGACCACCAGTTGCTCTACGCCACGGTGACCCACTAACCAGAGACAGATGCAGGGGAAGAAGGTACCAGATTACTACACTGGCACTGGGACAAAGGAACCTGAAGGTGAAACCAGTTACCACCAGAAAGTGAGCAAAGAACCAGTTGCACTGAACCCTTTGTGTGGACTACCTTCTTCTGACACCCATCATTACACCTACCCTCTGGGACATCCAGGCTGCCATTAACACCAGCCGCAGTAGTGGACATTGTGCAGCGGCGGTTCCATCTAAATAGCCACAACACCGCAAGTGGCATCACGTGTGGGCACTATTCAAATCCCCTGTAAATATTCCGCTTTACAAAAAGGGCCCAGGGCATGGAACTGGGCAACGGCCACCAATATAGACTGCCCGGGACCAAATACCCCATATCCCTGGGCGTTATGTCAGCTCATTCTTTTTGTGAGGTAAAATATTTCCCTACCTGTTTTCAAAAAGTGTTTTACCTCAAAGGGAGAATTATCTGCAATCCCATTCTGTAATATCTGTATACTTTCTTACTTTCTGCCCTGCCCAGGAGATGTGGTATGATAAGACCATGTCCCTGTACGGTTAGACACAGCCATAACACTGTACATATATATAAGGGACACATTTATAATATTATTAAAGGAGGAATACTCCAAAGAACCATCACAAAGATATAGGGGTGGATCCAGAGTTTTCTGGAGTCCAGCCCAAATGGCACAAACTCATAAACTTATTAGGAAAAGAGGACAAGAGTTTTTAGTGCAAAAGATAACAACTTTTTATTAAACACAGGTGGGGGAATCCAAACAGTCATTAAAAACATATAAAAGCATATATGGCGGTCATCCCCTACATTGGGGCATAGTACATAAATTAAGCTGTCAGTGCGAACAACATATAAACAGCACGTGCTTGGTGATGCAGGAAGGACACCTAGGTATTAGTTCGACAGACCACAGAAAGGGAAAGTATCAATACATTGGCAAGCAGAATTAATGGAACAATCCACAATTGGCACGGTGCCACATAGTATATCTATATAGAGTGTGGCAGATTTAGTTATACAAAGCCACTAAATGAACTTGTCATTGGGAGCGTTCACACATTATGCTGCCGGCATAGTACTACCATAGCATAGTGGTGGCTGTAATGTGGTTTAAAACCACAGTCAGAGCCTGCATACGTTGAGCAAAGTGCCATGAGAGCCCATTACCAATTTCACCAAGTACAGGGGAAGGGTCCGCCAGTCACTGCAGCCTCGGAAGACCTACGTACGTTTCGATGTTTAGGTATATTGAATCTTCATCAGGGAGGAGGCATAAGGTGCGCACACTCCCCTATGGCTGACTCTTAAATATGCCACCATAATTGCCGCGGACCCGGAAGTCCCGAACACGGCAATCCCACCCGGCGCCGGACGAAATCGCGCGAGATGACGGCCATCACGTCATCTTCGCGCATGCGCGGGAGCGGGGACGCGTCACCCAGGCTCCCGCGCATGCGCGCGACGCATAGATGGCCCCAGCTACGCGCGCACGAACGGCACAGGATGCGATCGCACCAGGACAACCGGAGCCGTGGCAAATGTAAACAGATCCCACCACATAATAATGTATAACAACAAAGTAGCATGAAATCACATGGAGAACTCCATCTTTTAATTGTTCGTGTGATTTGAAAGAAGTGGTGGATCATAATCAGACGGCATATAGTCATTTTCTGGGTCCTAAAAAAGGAACATATATAAATCAATAAATGAGCCAGAACAATAGGGGGGGGGGGGATGCACACCAATTATGAGGCAGAGTTAAAAACAGTTAAAAATATAAATAAAAAGGACAAAGGATCCAGGTGAAGGAGCAAATGGCTAATTCAGAATAAACAATAGACAAAATGTCAAAGTGGAGCGCAAAATGTACATACATACATATATATATATATATATATATATATATATATATACATATATATAGTCCATTGTATGTATAAGGAGATAATCCCAAACACCGTGATGTCACAGGTTACAAGAACAAGTGCCCAACAAGGGGGCAGTGCAAGGTCAAGGAGACACCAGTGCTACAGGAAAGAGGCATAGCTCACTGATTCATTTAAGCCCTTAGGGGCCAGTGTATCAAGGGTCACTATCCACTTGGTCTCGCACTGCGCTAAGCGTTTTTTAAGATCACCACCCCTAATCCCCCCCACTACCACATCAATCCCCCTAATCTTCAATTTTGAGGGGTCACAGGAGTGATGTGATCTGAAATGTCTAGGCAGTGTCTTAAGTATTGTAGGGTCCACCTCCGTTTTGGCCGCAGCAATGTCCCTCACATGCTCCCTGACCCTAATGCGGAGCTCTCTAGATGTGAGTCCCACATAGGTCAGGGGGCATGTGCATGTTGCATAATACACCACGTGTGTGGTTGCACACGTGATGTAATGTTTGATGTTATAAATTTTCTGTCCATCAGATGAACAAAATGTTTGACTACGGAGGACATTGCAGCATGCCACACAATGGCCACAGGGGAAACACCCCTGTAGGGGACCAAGAGAACCAAAATAGTTGACTCGAGGTGGAACATAGTGGCTCTGGACCAGTATGTCTCTTAAATTCCTTGCTCTCCTAGACGTCATAAGGGGATTCTGAGTGAGTACATTAGCCAGAATAGGGTCGGTCATTAAGACCGGCCAATGTTTTTTCAAAATCCGGCGTATGGTCTCCCATTCCTGACTGTGTGTCCCAATGAACCGCACCGCGGTATCACGTTCCGCTAATTTCTTCGGGGCACCAGTAAGCAGTTGCAGTCGGGGGGTGGTTTTGGCCCGATTATAACCCGCCCTAATGCTCCTACCACTGTACCCCCTCTCCCGGAAACGTTCCCTGAGATCAGCCGACTGGGCCTCAAAACTGTCGTCAGAAGAGCAAATCCGCCTCATCCTCAGATATTGTCCGGTGGGTATGGCACGAATTGTAGATGGATTATGATCGGATGTAGCATGTAGCAGAGCATTGACGGAAGTCGTCTTCCGAAAGACGTCCGTCTGGATCGCTCCCCTCTGATCCACCTTGATCAAGATGTCAAGGAAGTCTATCCTCTGTCTGCTACTTTTATGAGTGAGTTTAATGTTGAAGTCATTGATGTTTAATTGTCTCATAAATAAATCCAGCTGCTCAGTTGTGCCTTGCCACACAAACAACACGTCGTCTATATATCTAAGCCAACACTGCACATGGGCGCTAAGCCCGGAGCCCTCGTCCGCAAAGATCTGCCTCTCCCAGTAACCTAGAAAGAGGCCTGCGTACGAAGGCGCACAGGCCGCGCCCATCGCAGTGCCGCGTTGCTGTAGATAATAGATGTCTTTGAAGACGAAGAAGTTGTGTGACAGCACAAACTCAAGCAGCTCGATAATCAGCTCACTTAATTCGCCATTCCGACCGGACATCTCGAGGAAGAAGCGGACAGCTCGTATTCCGTCCGTGTGAGAAATACACGTATATAAGCTCTCAACGTCGGCTGTCACAAGGATCATATCCTCCTCCAAAGAAATGCCGTCAATGCGCCTAAGGACGTCCGTGGTGTCCCGGACATAAGAAGGTAATGTTTCAACCAAGGTTTTAAGGTGATGGTCTATAAATCGACAAATAGGATCACATAAACCATCTATGCCCGACACAAGCGGACGACCAGGCGGGTTGACGGCATCCTTATGGATTTTAGGCAGTATGTAAAAGGTAGGGACTTTGGGATGTTTCTTACACAGCCCGTCAAACATTTTCTTGTTGATCAGGCCGGTATCCAGAGCCCTACGAAGTATCGCGGTAAGTTCATTGGAAAAAACAGTCAAAGGACTGGAGGATAATTTCCTATACGTGCTCTTATCCCGAAGCTGTCTAAGGACCTCCTGTTCATATTTAGCACAAGACAACACCACAATGTTGCCCCCTTTGTCAGCAGGTTTTATCACGATGTCATGAAAACCCTGCAGCTCAGTCAGAGCCTTCCTTTGGGAGTGGGTCAGATTATCCTTTTTCCGATTAGTCGGGATGTTTTTCAGATCCTCACTCACCATCTTAGTAAAAATCTCGATTGCAGGGCTAATGGACAATGGGGGAAACTTAGTAGACTTGGGTAGAAGAGTATCTGGGAACATACCTGTTGTCGGGATCTCCTGTTCCTGGAGTAGGTCCTCAAGGTTACGTATAGCTTCACGTTCCACCACGCTATCGGACCCGTCATTCCGCTTGTAAAAGAGTTTTTTGAGAATTAATTTTCGTGAAAACAGGTTAAGGTCCTTTAAAGTTGAGAATAAGTGGAAAGCATTAGAAGGAGAAAAAGAAAGACCACGTGAGAGGGCCTCCACCTGAGCCCCAGTGAGCACCCGTTGGGATAGATTGAGTACCTGGAGTTTGTTCCCTTGACGTTTGTTCTTATTATACGTCACTGGTGGCCGGTTTCGATGCTTGACACGTGCCCCTACAGAATCTCCAAGGTCCGTCGAGCTCACTGAGGCCCCGGAGGAGGAGCCACCTGCTGAGGTCATAGACACTAAGGACGAGGATCTTAAACGGGGATTCTTGTTAGCACTGTCTCCCGTGCGTCCTCTAATTGTGTTATTTCTCCATCTATATGCCCTCCGTAGGGTATAGTCCTGAATATCCCTGTTCAATTTCTTTAGTTTGAAGGTCCTGATTTCCTGCTCCCATTTCTCCAACTCTTTGTCAATCTCGGCGTAAAAACGGGTAACGACAGTTGGTGTACACGTATCCGTAAGGTTTTTCTCCAGTGTCTCTAATTCAGACTCGATTGAGACTAATGAAGTAGAATTGTGGTCCCACAACAGACCCAGGAAGCCCCGAGAACAGGTTTGTGCAAGTTCTTCCCATTTAGTTTTAAAAGCTTCATCTTCCAAAGGGAAGGAGGGGAAAACCTGCACACGGAGACCCCTGGGCACTAGATCTTTCTCTAAATACTTCCCCAAGAACGCCTTGTTCCACCAAAGTCTAGTGCGCTTCTTAAGTAACTCTTTGTATTTAGTCATAATCATCTCATCAGACTGAGTGCCATTGCTCACGTCACCCATACCCCCACCGGTCTTAAGGACGTCGTTCAACTGTAACTGCCAGGTGCTATCCCTGGCCCGGAAGGTCATGGCGGCTGGAGATAAGTCTGTAATGAACAGAAAAAATATGATTAAAGGAGGAATACTCCAAAGAACCATCACAAAGATATAGGGGTGGATCCAGAGTTTTCTGGAGTCCAGCCCAAATGGCCCCGAAGAAATTAGCGGAACGTGATACCGCGGTGCGGTTCATTGGGACACACAGTCAGGAATGGGAGACCATACGCCGGATTTTGAAAAAACATTGGCCGGTCTTAATGACCGACCCTATTCTGGCTAATGTACTCACTCAGAATCCCCTTATGACGTCTAGGAGAGCAAGGAATTTAAGAGACATACTGGTCCAGAGCCACTATGTTCCACCTCGAGTCAACTATTTTGGTTCTCTTGGTCCCCTACAGGGGTGTTTCCCCTGTGGCCATTGTGTGGCATGCTGCAATGTCCTCCGTAGTCAAACATTTTGTTCATCTGATGGACAGAAAATTTATAACATCAAACATTACATCACGTGTGCAACCACACACGTGGTGTATTATGCAACATGCACATGCCCCCTGACCTATGTGGGACTCACATCTAGAGAGCTCCGCATTAGGGTCAGGGAGCATGTGAGGGACATTGCTGCGGCCAAAACGGAGGTGGACCCTACAATACTTAAGACACTGCCTAGACATTTCAGATCACATCACTCCTGTGACCCCTCAAAATTGAAGATTAGGGGGATTGATGTGGTAGTGGGGGGGATTAGGGGTGGTGATCTTAAAAAACGCTTAGCGCAGTGCGAGACCAAGTGGATAGTGACCCTTGATACACTGGCCCCTAAGGGCTTAAATGAATCAGTGAGCTATGCCTCTTTCCTGTAGCACTGGTGTCTCCTTGACCTTGCACTGCCCCCTTGTTGGGCACTTGTTCTTGTAACCTGGGACATCACGGTGTTTGGGATTATCTCCTTATACATACAATGGACTATATATATGTATATATATATATATATATATGTATGTATGTACATTTTGCGCTCCACTTTGACATTTTGTCTATTGTTTATTCTGAATTAGCCATTTGCTCCTTCACCTGGATCCTTTGTCCTTTTTATTTATATTTTTAACTGTTTTTAAATCTGCCTCATAATTGGTGTGCATCCCCCCCCCCCTATTGTTCTGGCTCATTTATTGATTTATATATGTTCCTTTTTTAGGACCCAGAAAATGACTATATGCCGTCTGATTATGATCCACCACTTCTTTCAAATCACACGAACAATTAAAAGATGGAGTTCTCCATGTGATTTCATGCTACTTTGTTGTTATACATTATTATGTGGTGGGATCTGTTTACATTTGCCGCGGCTCCGGTTGTCCTGGTGCGATCGCATCCTGTGCCGTTCGTGCGCGCGTAGCTGGGGCCATCTATGCGTCGCGCGCATGCGCGGGAGCCTGGGTGACGCGTCCCCGCTCCCGCGCATGCGCGAAGATGACGTGATGGCCGTCATCTCGCGCGATTTCGTCCGGCGCCGGGTGGGATTGCCGTGTTCGGGACTTCCGGGTCCGCGGCAATTATGGTGGCATATTTAAGAGTCAGCCATAGGGGAGTGTGCGCACCTTATGCCTCCTCCCTGATGAAGATTCAATATACCTAAACATCGAAACGTACGTAGGTCTTCCGAGGCTGCAGTGACTGGCGGACCCTTCCCCTGTACTTGGTGAAATTGGTAATGGGCTCTCATGGCACTTTGCTCAACGTATGCAGGCTCTGACTGTGGTTTTAAACCACATTACAGCCACCACTATGCTATGGTAGTACTATGCCGGCAGCATAATGTGTGAACGCTCCCAATGACAAGTTCATTTAGTGGCTTTGTATAACTAAATCTGCCACACTCTATATAGATATACTATGTGGCACCGTGCCAATTGTGGATTGTTCCATTAATTCTGCTTGCCAATGTATTGATACTTTCCCTTTCTGTGGTCTGTCGAACTAATACCTAGGTGTCCTTCCTGCATCACCAAGCACGTGCTGTTTATATGTTGTTCGCACTGACAGCTTAATTTATGTACTATGCCCCAATGTAGGGGATGACCGCCATATATGCTTTTATATGTTTTTAATGACTGTTTGGATTCCCCCACCTGTGTTTAATAAAAAGTTGTTATCTTTTGCATTTATAATATTATGTAGAGCGCTGCCACATCCTAGGCCCTTGGGATACTCGGTTCCGGGTGGTGGATAATAGGGATCATCGTCACAGGTGGCCTTGCCCGGTTCCGTTACCTGGGGGCGCTCGGTAACAGGGTTATTTTGTATGTCACTTGTGACGCCACTGGCGGGTTGCGGTAATAAGATGTCCCACCGTTGCTGTGGTTTTAGGGACAGTGTTACGGTTGCTGCGAGCACTGGAGACTATGTCCAGAGTTCTTGCTACTGCACATGTGTGAGCGCTGGAGACTAAGTCCAGATTTCTTGCTACTGCACATGTGCGAGCGCTGGAGACTAAGTCCAGATTTCTTGCTACTGCACATGTGCGAGTGCTGGAGACTAAGTCCAGATTTCTTGCTACTGCACATGTGCGAGCGCCGGAGACTAAGTCCTATCTTGGAGCCATTGCACATGTGCGGGTGACATCATCGCTGACACGAGGTCACATGTCTCTGACACCTTCTATGCCGATTGGTCGCTGGTCATGTGCTTGTGACGCCTTGCTCGGTGATAGGCCAGCATGACGTCACTCCTGTCGTTCTGGCAGCGGATTGGCTCTGGTGTCCTCCATCTTGGATGAGGCACAGAGTCTATATAAGACCCTGACACACGCCGCATGGCGCTCAGTCCTCTTGGTTCATGCATGAGAGTAGACGCTCTGTGCACGTTCCTCTAGGCATCTCTCTGTCTATGCTAGGTGAGCGCTACCGGCAGGGTAGCGTTCTTATACCTTACAGCTTCGGCTGCTGTCCGTATCCTTACCTCTTAGGGGAGCGGACATAGGCAGGTGCCTGAGGCACATGGTCTGGCTGGGCCTTGTGATGCGACTCGTAGGTGGACGTTGCCGCTAGGGTAACGTTCCTTATACTGCGTCTGGCAGTTGTTCGTATCCTCGCACACTAGGGGAGCGAACAGAGGTAGGAGCTTTGTGCGGCTTACGCTGCTGTTCGTCTCTTTTGCACCACTAGAAGAGCGGACCTAGGCAGGTGCCATATCTAGTGGTTCGTGTCCTCGCACACTAGTGGAGCGAACGCAGGTAGGAGCTTTGTGCGGCTTACGCTGCTGTTCGTCTCTTTTGCACCACTAGAAGAGCGGACCTAGGTAGGTGCCATTTCGCATACATTGCCTTTGTCTCTGTGATTATTAACAGAGATCATTCCACACACCCTCCAAGTAAGGGAGGAATTGCTTTACTTACTTATTATATCCTTCTGTGAGTTAACAGAGGTATTGCACTCTGCCATAGTCTGCAGCAGAGTCTCTGCACGGTGGACCCTGACTGTCTGATATCTCTTTGGTTTTTATAATCAGACAGCCCCCGTAACAGACAGATGGTATAGCAGCAAGTATGTTCGCACCCTCCGCCAGTAGGAGCTTAAGTCCCAAGTAGCCTTGTGGTGCGCCAGTAATAGACATGACACAGTTCTTGCAGATTAACTGGTATTTACTCACTGGATGTTGCAAGTGCAGTTTGGTACGGCTGGTCAACCGACTTTCCTTTGTCCTGGTGCTGACGTGAGTCCCAGTTGAGCCCTCCGTGCACATGCAGAGCTGATTGTCCCCTTGCCTGAAGCTGTTGGTGACCTGCGGCGCTCCGCTCCTTTGTTTTTCCAGGCCCAGTATGACAGGCGGTCCCTTGTGGGGTAGGCTACTTCTCTGTGCCCTCTCCTGGGTCCTATATATGAGGCTGTGTCCCTGAGCCTATAGCTGGTATGGTACCTTGGAAGTCACCACACATGGCTAGATTAGCAGACCGCCTGGAGCTGTCATCTACTCTGGGGTCCAGTACCCCGTCGTGCGTAGTACCTGGGATCTTCTGTCTACCTTCAGGCTACTACCTCCTATTTGCCCTTTTGGGGGTCTCCTCACAATCCTCACATCCCTCTCACTCACTGACTCCTTTCAACTGTCACCCCTTCAACTGTCATTTTTCCTCTGCCTACTCTGCCTAGCAACCCCTGTTGCTTCCCCCTAGCCATGCCCCTTCCCCAGGCTAACAGCTAAGGGATTGGTTCTCCCATCTGACCACTGTTAACCCTCTACATGCTGCGCCCAGTTCTCAGGGAATGTGCCCCTACCTGTGTGTGAGGTGTGGGTTGTCAGCAAAGGATGTTCCATAAAGCCTTAGGATCCTGCAGACCATAGGGGTAGCAAATCCCAGGGTGCTGCATTCGCCCTTGGTTAAGACCAGCACGTCCGCAGGCTGCAAAATAAGAAAATCTGCAAAATATATATTAATTTTAAAACGGCAATAAATAACATATATACATTTGTAACATCTTAGTACTTCATACACTTTCCTTCCCACCACCCACAGTCTCTGAGGCCACTGTCCGGTGGACCTCTCTCAAGGTCCTGGTGACTGTTCCCTGTGGGGACTGTCCTAGGGAGCACATCACCGGTTATGATGGTGATGGGGGTCTCCGCCTGTTCCACTGCAGACCCACCCTGTGATTTCCGGCTCTCCTTTAGGGTGTTGTGAACAAAAGTTCAGTTTTTGGGTAATCCCAATGAAAAGTACAACGTGTGCAACTATATACAAATGTTTTTGTGCCACGCTAGTCCTGTGGCTTAGGTCTATAAAAACAAAGGATGGGGGAAAACCTAGATTCTTCCCAAAGGGAGGCACAATTCTTAAACAAACGTTATGAACAGTTGTTAGTGACCCAAAAGTCCATACAGGTCAGTCTCTGTAGGGTAAACATGCTTAATACACATTATTTACATTTTACATACAGTTAATATGTATTTAATGAAAATCTTTAGAAGTATACCCACTCTTCTAATCTGGATGGGGGCTGACCAATGTTGCTTCTGTTTGACCTACGCAACTCTGGTGTGTCAATGTTGTCTGTGTTTTGTACTACACTTGGTATGGTAGGTTGACTTGGTAAGTATCTATGTGTTCTTACTCTTACTGTAGGATTGACAAAGTCAATGTTTGCAGAACATTCTGGTTCAACTTCCCCTGAGATTTCTTCTGGTTCTTGTACTGGTACAAGTTCTTCTTGTCTTGGTATAGGTTCTTCTGATACTTTGGGAAATATACTAATACAGTATGGATCATTTTCTTCATTGGTTCAGATTGAGGTAGATTTACAATTCTTTCTGTACTTTCTTTTGGTGCTAACTGTTCTGAGTATTTCTTTAAATGGTCTCTAGAAACAGCTGTTGATGTTTTTCCTTCATCTTTGCTAATAATACAGACTTTTTTTGTTGTCAAATTTAGATGTTTGGACAATGTAAGGTTCTTCTTCCCATTGATTTTACAACACCTTTTAACCAAGTTTATGGAATAAAGATTATCCGGAAAAAGACATCAGCTTTGGTGCGGTCTTATTCTTCTTCTGTATTGATGAACTGAACTGACTTTTGCTGTTTGGACCTGCACGCTGATCCGGCTTCCAACAAGGACGTCTGGTGCTATATTCCTTACCCTCCAGTGATCCCAGGTGTGATAGGCGTGTATGGGTGGTGCAGGACTGTGTTCTCTTGGATTCATATCATTGCATTTACCTTTGGAGTCCATTGCACACCCAGCTACCACCGGGATATAATAACAAGGAGTTACTGGATTTGGGATACAAAGGATATGACGGACAATACAGTCAACATGGACAGCACCAATACGCCCTTGGCTAACACTTCGGGTGTTCAAGCGGGTCGATCGGATGCGGCTTCCTTTTTTGTGGAGTGCAATCAGAAAAAGGACACAGAGGTAATGGGCGTAAAAACCCTGGAACAGAAAATATATTCCCTCTCTGAAAGAGAGGTGCGGTTATTTTGGACGGTACAGTCACTACAATCCTATGTGGATTGCAACAGAGTCCCAAGGGGCTTACGTATTATTAAGTCAGTATCACAATTCCATCAGGATGCGACTTTTGTTAAGGAATGGGAAACCATACAATTGGATTGCTCTATGAGACTGTTGCAATTAGTTTTAAAGAAAAACATAGAAGATTATAATGATTTGAGTTTGGAATTGGAAAATTTAAAACAGGATACCCATTCTAGAGTGACTGAGGATTATTGGTCCTCATTCACATCTAGGTTGGATACAAAACTAATGGATGTTCAGACAGAAATTAAAAATAAAAAAAGAGAAAAATTTTTAAGAGACAAGCATGATTATGACACCAATCAGATCTTTTGTTGGACAAAAGATAAGGTCAAGGGATATAAAAAACATCAATATATGTATAATAAGAAAAAATCGCATGTACAAAATAAGGGATATTGGACTACCGATTCAGAATCTAGTGGCTCTGAAGAAGTAGTACCGGGTCCTTCAAGAGATACCTCTTCATCAGTTCCCACTCCTGCCCCTTTAGGAAACGCATCCGACGGGGGGGCAGGAAGGGGCACAAGAGGAAGAGGACGCAAACGAAAGATGGTGTCATGGAGGAATTGAATGATAATCAATTGCTTGTCTCTTTGAATAAGAATATAATAAATCTGTCGGAGCATTCACTGACCAGCGATATGGTGTCCGTTTTGTCTAAGGGGTTGAGCTTTTGTGTTCCAGAAGAATTTAGTTTTGTGGAATTTAGAGTGGATCTTTATAAGGCAATAAGGAAAATACATTTATTCAAATTCTTTAACCAAATGCCTCACAATATAAATCTGATTCCTGAAGGTGAACAACCATGCATGGTGAATGATGGGAGTTGTGATGTGACAGGGGCTTTTGACCCTGACACATTAAAAGAAGCTACACTGTTAATGAGCTTGAATGATCCCACATTGGAGTCCGAAGTGGACATAAATGAAATAATGTGTGAACCCATGAAATTTAAAAAAGGAAACAAATCAGATTTTTGTCCACCAACAGTGCATGGGAATTTGATCGATTTGTTCCAGGATACTGTTATAAAAAAAGTAGAGGCTTTGAGGTATCCACAAGTTAGTATGAATTTGAGTGCAGGTGAATTAGCTGCGGTAAAAACTATGCGCACATGGGAAGATACTATCTTCCGCGAAGCGGACAAAGGGGGCAACATTGTCCTCATGTCCCGTGATATGTACCTGCAGGAATGCTTAAAACAGCTACAAGATCGCACAACATATAAACCCTTATTGTCAAACCCTATTAATGAATACAAAAAACAACTTGTACGTCTCTTGGACAGATATGTAATCCTCGGTTTGATTTCTAAAAAACAAGCAGAAAAATTGATCCCGCCTTTCCCTACGAGACCACACTGGTACTGTATACCAAAAGTGCACAAAAATGAAAATAATCCTCCTGGACGTCCAATAGTGGCGGGGATTGGCTCACTGACTGAGCCACTCTCCCACTATTTGGACTGGCTGCTGAGACCCCTGTTGTCCCATATTCCGTCTTATGTTAAAGACAGTGGGGATTTTGTGTCACTCCTCAAAGAAGTAACATGGCAGGAGGGATACAATTTAACCACAATTGATGTGGATAATTTATACACACGGATCCCACAGGCTTTGGGTGTAGAGGCAGTAAAGGACATTGTCACACGCAGTGGCAAAAGTCCTTTGTTTTGTGATTTTGTTGGTGAAGCGCTGGAATTTGTTTTATCAAAAAATGCCTTCATGTTTCTAGACGGGTGGTATGTACAGTGCGGGGGTACTGCAATGGGTACCCCCGTATCATGTGCCATGGCCAATATTTTTTTGGGACAATTTGAAGGCAAGTATGTATATACAGTGAATAACCCGTTCTTGAAGCATATTAAATACTATTTAAGGTATGTCGACGACATGTTCATGGTGTGGGATGGGACAGAAAAGGATTTTTCCGATTTTGTTTCCTATTTAAACACCACCAACACCATGAACATGTCGTTTACCTCTACCTTTGGAGGCAATACTATAAGTTTTTTGGATGTGGAGGTTGGGGTCAATGATGGAGTGATCGCAACAAAAATTTATAGAAAACCCACAGCCTCCAACTCTGTTTTACATTATGAAAGCGCCCACCCGCAGCACACAAAAACTGCCCTCCCGTACTCGCAGTTTTTGAGGGTAAAAAGAACTAACAGTACCAGTGTGACCTTTGAGGAACAGGCTTCTGAATTAAAAAATAGATTTTTACAACGGGGTTATCCCGATACTATTATCAATCTAGCATATGAAAAAACTAAAAAATCTGCAAACGAGGATAATCGTCTCTGTCCAGTAGCCGACTCAGGAGGGGTGAAAAAGAGAAAAGAAAAGAACACTAATGACAGGTTCACCTTTAGTTTCAAATTCGGACCTATGTTTGACATCATAAGAAAAACGCTTAATGAGAACTGGCACATCCTAGAAAGGGATCCTGAATTGAAAAAAATGACGGCTTCTAAGCCATTAGTTTCCTACAGGAGATGCCACAATTTGAGGGACTTGCTGGTTAAAAATAGATTAACCAGCAAAAACACATGGTTGGAAAAACAGTCTCCTAATGGCAACTTTAAATGTGGCCAATGCAGATTTTGTAGTCTGCGTTTGACCGGCAAGTCTGTGAAAATTGGTGCACATACACACTATGTCAATCAGTTTATATCGTGCAAGACAAAATTTGTAGTCTATGCAATAGTATGTCCCTGTGGGAGATTTTATATAGGAAAAACTATCAGATGCCTATATGTTCGATTTAAGGAGCACTATAATTCAATCCAGACAGGAAAGGGATCCCCAAGATTGATAGCACATGTACGAGAATCGCACAATGGCTGCCCTGATGTCCTGAATTTTGCCGGTTTGGAAAGGGTGTCACTCCCATCGCAAGGAGGGGATCACCACAAACTGTTGTTGCAAACGGAGGCAAAATTAATTATAAAATATGGAGCACAGGGCGCATTGGGAATGAATGACCGTAACGACTTATCAGTCTTTTTGTAAAGGATTTTTTTTTTTTTTTTTTTTGCACAAAAACAGGGCATGGTAAAATAATGGTATATGCCTGACAATGGGTGGGATAATTAATGGAATAAATATCCCAGATAAGTGAAATCAAGTTGTAATCCTGATTACGCATATAAACCATGTATGAATTGATTTTTGTGAATATTATAATGTCTCATACCTCTGTAATATTGTCCGATTTTTGTATTTTTCACAATGATTGTTTTTAATTTTTTGGTACGTGAAATATGCACACAAAGTACCTTTTAATTGTATTATACACTTCATGCACACTTTTTGTATATGTGGGGAGGTCACCTGGATGCATGACCCTATTTAGGGAGGGCTGATTTTACCCCACATGTGGACCCGTGGAAGCCTAATCACAGGCGAAACGGCCGTCGTCCATAGTGAGGGGCCGCATCCAGGTCTCCTCCACCCGCTGATTTTACAACACCTTTTAACCGAGTTTATGGAATAAAGATTATCCGGAAAAAGACATCAGCTTTGGTGCGGTCTTATTCTTCTTCTGTATTGATGAACTGAACTGACTTTTGCTGTTTGGACCTGCACGCTGATCCGGCTTCCAACAAGGACGTCTGGTGCTATATTCCTTACCCTCCAGTGATCCCAGGTGTGATAGGCGTGTATGGGTGGTGCAGGACTGTGTTCTCTTGGATTCATATCTTCTTCCCATTGATCATCAAGTTTGTGAAGTCTTCTTTTTCTTTTTAGTACCCTTTCTCCTGGTGTCAAAGGTACAGCTTTTGCTTTTTTGTTGTAATCTCTTTCTTGTTTTTCCCTACTTTGGTCTAAATTCCTTTCAACACATTCTTGAACCTTCTTGTATTGAGCTTGATGAGCTGTATTCCAATCACTTTGTGGATGGTCTTCAGGGTTTAGGACTCCCATGTCTAAGCCGACAGGTAATCTTCCTGGTCTTGCTCGCATAAGATAAGCTGGGGTGAAGTTTTTAGACCCTATGGGGATGTTGTTATACATATCCACTAGGTCAAGAAATTTTTCTGGACATTTGTTCCTATCTTCCAGTGGTAGGGTCTTTAGCATGTCAATGATGATCTGATTCATTTTCTCACACATTCCATTTCCTTGAGGGTGATAGGATGAGTACAAACCTTTTTACAACCATACATATTACAGAACTCTTGAAAAATTTCTGCTTCAAATGCTTGTCCTTAATCTGGAATTACTTGCTCTGGATAACCATGAGGTCTGCAAAAGTAGGCTTGAAACGCTTTTGCTGCTGTTTGTGCTGTTAAGTCCTTGATTGATACTACTACAATGAATCTTGAATAGTGGTCTACAATGGTAAGGGCGTAAGCATAACCTTTGGTACTTAGTGTTAATTTTACATGATCTAAGGTGACTAGTTCTAGAGGTTGTTTGGTAACAATAGGCTGCAGTGGTGCTCTTTGACTATCTCTGTCTTTTCTTCTCAAAGCACATGGACCAAAATTTCTACACCAGTTTTCGATATAAGATCTCAATCAAACCCTGTAGAATCTTTCACAGAGTAACATCCCATGTTTCTTCCAACCGAAGTGTCCGGCGTCATTGTGGTATGCTTCTAACACTATTGGGACGTCTCTTTTTGGTATTATCACTTGCCACCTCATCTTGTGAGTTTTTGGATTGATGAATCGTCTACAGAGTGTTCCCCGGTGGATAAACAACTTATTCCTGTTTTTCCACAGATATTGGGCTTCCTGTGGAGCCTCTAGTGCACAACCTGAATCGGTTTGGCTTACAAGTCTCTTTATTAAGCTGACAGCGGGATCACTGTCCTGTGTCTCTTTCCAACAAAAATGTTATAAGGGTTTCAAGGTTGCCTCTTTTGGTCTAGAACCAGTTTGTTGACATTGGCATGTTCTCTTGTAATGGAAGGCAGGTATCTCTATCTCTTCTAGCTCATCTATGTCTTCTTCCTCTTCTGGCAAATGGGGCATTCTTGACAGCGCATCTGCATTTGCGTTCTTACGTCCAGCTCTGTACTTGATGGTAAAGTCATAGTTGGATAACCGAGCTGCCCATCTTTGTTCTAATGCGCCCAACTTTGCTGTATCTAGATGGGTAAGAGGATTATTGTCAGTGAAGACTGTAAACTTAGTGGCTGCTAGATAGTGCTTGAACCTCTCAGTGATAGCCCAGACCATGGCCAGGAACTCCAACTTGAAAGAGCTGTAATTTTCCGGATTTCTCTCAGTAGGTCGAAGCTTCCTGCTAGCATAGGAAATTACTCGATCTCTCCCATTCTGGACCTGTGACAACACTGCTTCTAGTCGAACGTTGCTGGCGTCTGTGTACAGCACAAAGGGTAAGTTGTAGTCTGGGTAAGCTAGAAATTCTCCCCCCATCAGAGCCCACTTCATTTGTCTGAAGGAACTTTCTTCTTTTACACCCCATTCAAATGGAGGACCAGACTTCTTGCTTTTCTTGGGTTGACCAACCAAGAGATCTTGCAAGGGGGCAGCCATCTTGGTGTAACCTTTGATGAATCTTCGGTAGTATCTTCGGTAGTATCCTACCAGGCCCAGAACTGACGTACCTCTTTGATAGTAGTTGGTCTTGGCCAGCTCTTGATGACTGTTATCTTGTCTGGATCTGGTGTGACTCCCTCAGCACTGATTACATGTCCCAGATACTGAACCTTGAGTTTAAGGAGATGGCACTTGGATGGTTTCAGCTTCATGCCGTTCTTGGATAGTGCTTTAAAGACCGCTGCCAGATGTTCCAGATGGTCTTCGTAGGACTTGGAGAACACAATGACGAAATCTAAATAGAGTAGTACAGTCTCAAAGTTCAGGTGCCCCATACAACAGTCCATCAGGCGCTGGAAGGTTCCAGGTGCATTACAGAGTCCAAATGGCATACTGTTGAACTCGCACAGGCCCATTGGGGTGGAAAATGCAGTCTTCTCCCGGTCTTCCTCTGCTACAGAACAGAAACCTGCCAATACCCACTAGTAAGGTCTAAGGTGAAAAGTATTTAGCAGTTTTGAGTGCAGCTAGAGACTCTTCTATGCGGGGTAATGGGTAAGCATCCTTATGTGTACAGCGATTTATCTGCCTGTAATCTACACACATCCACATGGTGACATCTTTTTTTCTGACTAAGACTAGTGGAGCTGCCCAAGGGCTACAACTATCTCGGATAACCCCAGCCTCCTTCATGTCATGTAGCATTTCTTTGGCCCTCTGAATACACAGGTTCTACCTCCGCCTGTTAATTTTGCCATTGTACTGGAGCATCCAGGTCGCACCTGGGAGGTAGGGTAGCATGAGCGGCATGATCGGTGCCACCGCCACAGCGTCTGCGCCCCGACTCAGTCTGTCAGCTTCTCCGTTCTCATGCGCTTCCATTTTAGTCCCCCTTGGTTAATTTCACCAACCTTCTCTATGGGATCTCGAGCGGGTCGGAAGCTCCTGAAGGCAGGCTACTGCACAATGTTCAGCTTCTCTGCAGACTCCCTGTGGGGGAGGGGGGGATCAAAGTTTTCCTGCGTGCTTTTTCAAACTTCGCGCTCTTTTACAGCCAGAGTGACAGCGCAGCAATTTTTACTGAGGTAAAGTGGCGGCAAAAGTCTATATACAGTTTTACACAGTTTAAGGCACACGGCACCCAGGGTTGCTGGGCCTAGTTTGTATCCTGTTTGTGACGCCAATTTGTAGAGCGCTGCCACACCCCAGGCCCTTGGAATACTCGGTTCCGGGTGGTGGATAATGGGGATCACCATCACAGGTGGCCGAGCCTGGTTCCGTTACCTAGCGGTGCTCGGTAACAAGGTTATTTTGTATGTCACTTGTGACGCCACTGGCGGGTTGCGGTAATAATATGTCCCACCGCTGCTGTGGTTTTAGGGACAGATGGTATAGCAGCAAGTGTGTTCGCACCCTCCACCAGTAGGGGCTTAAGTCCCATGTAGGTGTTCTGTGCCTTGTGGTGCGCCAGTAATAACCACGACACAGTCCTTGCAGATTAACTGGTATTTACTCACTAGATGTTGCAAGTGCAGTTTGGTACGACTGGTCAACTGACTTTTCTTTTTCCTGATGCTGACGTGAGTCCCAGTTGAGCCCTCCGTGCACATGCAGAGCTGATGGTCCCCTTGCCTGAAGCTGTTGGTGACCTGCAGCCCAGTATCACAGGCCTCGCGGTCCCTTGTGGGGTAGGCTACTTCTCTGTGCCCTCTCCCGGGTCCTATATATGAGGCTGTGTCCCTGAGCCTATGGGTGGTGTGGTAACTTGGAAGTCACCACACACGGCTGGATCAGCAGACCGCCTGGAGCCGTCGTCTACTCTGGGGTCCAGTACCCCATCGTGGGAAGTACCTGGGATCTTCTGTCTACCCTTAGGCTATTGCCCTTTGGGGGTCTCTCACAATCCTCACACCCCTCTCACTCACTGACTCTTTTCAACTGTCACTCCTTCAACTATCGTTTTTCCTCTGCCTACTCAGCCTAGCAACCCCTGTTGCTTCCCACTAGCCACGCCCCTTCCCCAGGCTACAGCTAAGGGATTGGTTCTCACATCTAACCACTGTTAACCCTCTACATGCTGCGCCCAGTTCTCAGGGAATGTGCCCCTACCTGTGTGTGAGGTGTGGGTTGTCAGCAAAGGGTGTTCCAGAAAGCCTTAGGATCCTGCAGACCACAGGGGTAGCAAATCCCAGAGTGCTGCAATTATCTCAGCACAGGAACAGCGTAGAGCTGAAAGGGAAGGGAGACCCTATGTCTAGGGAAAGGGGAGATGATGATCCCTGATCAAGCCTACCGCTGGGCCCTAGGTTCCCTTACTGCCCTAGATAGGTTTCGCACCTATGTGCTGAGCTGGATACCTGACCTTGATCTGAGTCCTAGGTAGGGAGTGGATAGGATGAGTGCTTAAGGTCCAGTCACACTAAGCAACTTACCAGCGATCCCAACAACGATAGGGATCGCTGGTAAGTTGCTAGGAGGTTGCTGGTGAGATGTCACACTGCGACGCTCCAGCAATCCCACCAGCAACCTGACCTGGCAGGGATCGCTGGAGCGTCGCTACACGAGTTGCTGGCGAGCTCACCAGCAACCAGTGACCAGCCCCCAGCGCCGCGTGGAAGATGCTGCGCTTGGTAACTAAGGTAAATATCGGGTAACCAACCCGATATTTACCTTGGTTACCAGTGCACGGAGCTACACGTGCAGAGAGCAGGGAGCAGCGCACACTGAGCGCTGGCTCCCTGCTCTCCTAGTTACAGCACACATCGGGTTAATTACCCGATGTGTGCTGCAGCTAAATGTGCAGAGAGCAGGGAGCAGCGCACACTGAGCGCTGGATCCCTGCTCTCCTAGTTACAGCACACGTCGGGTTAATTACCCGATGTGTACAGCAGCTAAATGTGCACAGAGCAGGGAGCCGCGCACAATGCTTAGCGCTGGCTCCCTGCTCTCCTAGCTACAGCACACATCGGGTTAATTAACCCGATGTGTCCTGCAGCTACATGTGCACAGAGCAGGAGCCGGCACTGACAGTGAGAGCGGCGGAGGCTGGTAACAAAGGTAAATATCGGGTAACCAAGGACAGGGCTTCTTGGTTACCCGATGTTTACATTGGTTACCAGCCTCCGCAGAAGCCGGCTCCTGCTGCCTGCACATTTAGTTGTTGCTGTCTCGCTGTCACACACAGCGATCTGCGCTTCACAGCGGGACAGCAACAACTAAAAAATGGCCCAGGACATTCAGCAACAACCAGCGACCTCACAGCAGGGGCCAGGTTGTTGCTGGATGTCACACACAGCAACATCGCTAGCAACGTCACAAAAGTTGTTCGTTAGCAGCAATGTTGCTAGCGATGTTGCTTAGTGTGACGGGGCCTTTAGTCAACTCCACTAAGCTCTAAAGAATACAGAGATAACAAACAAGGGAAGGAAACAACCACATATCTCCAGATGCCTCAGGAAGAGGAACTGCAAACAACAACCAGGTTACACCAGAAGAATGTGAGCAAACTGCTTGCACTGAAAACTTGTTAAGGGTAGAGGACTTATCACCAGAACTAAGTACAGGGAAATGAAGGTATATATAGACATCAAGTAAGTGCTGATGAAAAGCAGCTGAAAGGGTTAGGAACTTGGCAGGGTCCTAAAGGGAAAGGGATAAAATCAAAGCTGAGGAGATACATAGAATTCCAAATATATCAAGCAGGAATGATAGAGGGTCAGGGAGCAGTTTGCACAGCCAAGCGCTGTGACCTTATATTGCCATAAACCACATGACTGTCACCCTTGACACACCCATAACAAGAGCACAGGATTACTGTGATGCAAAATGTTATGTAAAACATTCCCTATAAAAGCTTCAACTCAATCAACAAAATAAAATGTCCCCATTCAGTTCCATTATCTGTCAATGGAAACATAAGGGGTAA
This sequence comes from Anomaloglossus baeobatrachus, assembly GCF_048569485.1. Classification (NCBI taxonomy): domain Eukaryota; kingdom Metazoa; phylum Chordata; class Amphibia; order Anura; family Aromobatidae; genus Anomaloglossus; species Anomaloglossus baeobatrachus. Next base: position 138,815,062 of record NC_134362.1, on the reverse strand, counting down.
TCAGGTTACTCAATGGGGAGGGTGCAGCTGTGCTGGGGGAGAAAATGGTCAGACGGATGGGGGGAGGGAGGGAAGTGCAGCAAATAAGGGGATAGATAAAGCAGATAGAGACAGGGAGACAGTAGGGGTCAATGAAGGATTAGGGGGGATTAGGACATGCAAGGAACATAGGGAGGCTAGGAGTAATAAAGGTGTTAATAGTATTAAATGTCTACTGGCAAATGCAAGAAGTCTTGCAAACAAAATGAATGAATTGGAGACTTTTATGTCAACCATGGATTATGATGTGGTGGGCATTACGGAAACCTGGCTGGATGAAAGCCATGACTGGGTGACAAACATACAGGGTTATAGTACATTTAGGAGGGACAGGAAAGACAAAAAAGGTGATGGGGTGTGTATATTTATCAAATCTAATCTAAAACCTGTGTTGAATGATGACATTGGGGGGAACTGCAACAATGTAGAGTCAGTATGGGTAAATGTACATAGAGAGGGGAATAATGGAAAAATGCTAATTGGAGTTTGCTATAAGCCTCCTAACATACCTGAACAAATAGAGGGTGAAATGCTGGAACAAATTGAAAAGGCAGCTAATAATAATAATCGGGTTCTTATTATGGGGGATTTCAACTATCCAGACATTCAGTGGGACATAGAATCTTCTGGTTCTGCTAAAAGCTGTAAATTCTTATCTACTATTCAAGACCATTTCCTCTCTCAGATGGTAGATGAACCGACGAGGGGAGATAATTTGCTAGATCTGGTCCTGTCAAATAGACTGGATACAATTTCAGATCTACAGATTCGGGAGCACTTGGGCACCAGCAATCATAATATGGTAAGCTTCAAAGTAATATTCAATAGAACATTTCAAAGGGGAAATGCTAAAACTTGCAATTTTAGGAAAGCTGATTTCAACAAATTAAGGGAAAAGCTTAAGTGTGTAGATTGGGACAAAGTCATGGTAACTAGGGATACTGAACATAAATGGGGAAAGTTTAAGGATATACTACTAGAGTCCTGTAAAAAACTTATACCCTCTGGTAATATAATGTCCAGGAATAAAAAGAAACCACTATGGATAAATAATACTGTGCAAAGTATAATAAAACAAAAACAAAGGGCGTTTAAGATCTTAAAGGCTGAGAATACAGAAATAGCATTTCAGAAGTATAAAGATATCAATAGGAAATGCAAAAAAGAAATCAAACAAGCAAAACTAGCTACTGAAACAAAAATCACCAATGACATTAAAATAAATCCCAAAATCTTTTATAAATACATTAATGCCAAAAGAAAAACAAAGGAAAGTATTGGCCCCTTAAAATATAATAACAAGTTAGTTATAGAGGACAAACAGAAGACTGAGATATTAAATAGGCATTTCTCATCTGTGTTCACCAAGGAACTGACTGTACCAGGGATCATTCAACAAGTGAAAAATCAAAGTTCATCACCCGATATAATTAATTTAACAAAAGAAGAAGTACGCCTACGTCTAAGTAAACTAAACATTGACAAATCCCCAGGGCCAGATGGCATTCATCCACGAATATTGAGGGAATTGAGCTCCGTGATCAACAGACCGCTGTATCTCATCTTTTTAGACTCGCTTGTAACAGGGTTGGTGCCTCAGGATTGGAGGATTGCTGATGTGGTACCGATATTTAAGAAAGGTACGAGGACAGATCCAGGCAACTACCATCCAGTACGCCTGACATCAGTAGTATGCAAAGTTTTTGAGGGCATTTTAAGGGATGACATGCAAAAATATATTGCAGAAAATAATATAATAACTGACAGCATGGATTCATGAAAGATAAGTCATGTCTAACCAACCTGTTGGGGTTCTATGAGGGGGTAAGTGCAAACCTGGATATTGGTAATGCAGCTGACGTGATTTATTTGGACTTTGCAAAGGCATTTGATACTGTACCACATAATAGCCTTATACTAAAGATCCAGAAGCAAGGACTAAAGGGTACTTTACACACTGCGACATCGCTAGCGATCTCATTAGCGATGTGAAATTTTAGATCGCAAGTGCAATCTTTTGAGATCGCACATGCGTAAAATGACCTATGTGCGATCTCGAAAGATCGCACTTGCGATCTAGAATTTCACATCGCTAATGAGATCGCTAGCGATGTCGCAGTGTGTAAAGTACCCTAAGGGAACTTATATGCAACTGGGCAAGGAATTGGCTAAAATATAGGAAACAAAGAGTAGTCATAAATTGTACATTCTTTAAATGGGCTAGTCAGCAGTGGGGTGCCGCAGGGATCTGTGCTAGGACCGATTCTTTTTAATATCTTTATTAATGACCTTGTGGATGGGATTGATAGTAAAGTGTCAGTCTTTGCTGATGACACCAAACTATGTAGGATATTAAAAACTGACCTTGATAGTACAATATTACAAAAAGATATGGATAAGATGTCAGAATGGACAGATACAGCGGCACCCGGCAATCACACTCACCAGATGCCGAGCAGCAGGACCTGCAGTGATCGCACACATCAGCTCTCACACACACACACAATCAGATCACACACACACACACCAGATCTCACACACAAACATCGGATCGCACACACAGTCAGATCGCACACACAAACATCGGATCACACGCAAACATCAAATCACACACACACAAACACACACACACACAAACATCGGATCGCACACACATCGGATCGCATACACACTCACCTCATCCAGTGACACCGATCTCTTCTCGCCGGGAGAATCCTGAGAGGCAGTGCGGTGCAGCGCGACAAACAGAACCTGTGGCCGGACAAGTGACTTGCTCTCATTCCCTGCTGCCGTAAGTGCTGGATGTGATGTGTGGGTGATCTGCTGTGTGTGTCTGCAATCGGCTGTGTGTGTCTGTGATCGGATGTGTGTATCTGTGATCGGCTGTGTGTGTCTGTGATCGGCTGTGTGTGCGCCTGTGATAGGATGTGTGTGCCTGCAATAGGATGTGTGTGCCTGCGATAGGATGTGTGTGCCTGCGATCGGATGTGTGTATCTGTGATCGGCTGTGTGTGCCTGTGATAGGATGTGTGTATCTGTGATCAGCTGTGTGTGATCTGCTGTGTATATCTGTGATCTGCTGTGAGTGTGTGTGTGTGTGTGTGTGTGTGAGTGTGTGTGTGTGTGTAAGATTTGCTGTGTGTGTCTGGGATCTTCTGTGTGTGTCAGCTAGCAGCAGGGTAGGATGGCGTGCAGCACCGACCGGAGATCACAGGAGGACCGGGGAACCACACAGACGTCCTGGTCTGGTGAGTATGAGTCTCCTGGGAAGTGGGGGGGTCTGCTTTTTTGGGGGGTAAACTTACCCCAACCATGTTTCTCCAAGAATAAGCCCTAGTGCTTTTTTGGGGGGCAAAAAAAATATAAGACAGTGTCTTATTTTTGGAAAAACACGGTAGGACGGAGTAATCCTATAACTGCGTATACATTAAATGGAAGTAAACTCGGGACTACAGAAAAAGAGAAGGACTTGGGTATTCTCATTACAAATAAGCTGAGCAGCAGCACTCAATGTCAAGCAGCAGCTGCTAAAGCAAACAAGATTTCAGGGTGTATAAAAAGAGAGATTAGATCCCGTGATCCCAATGTATTGTTACCCCTCTATAAATCACTTGTAAGGCCACACCTGGAATATGGGATCCAGTTTTGGGCTCCACATTTTTAAAAAGGACATTCAGAAGTTAGAGTCAGTTCAAAGGCAGGCAACTAGACTACTACAAAGAATGGAAGGCCTTCCATATGATGAGGGGTTAAAAAAGTTAGATATGTTTAGCTTAGAAAAAAGACGTCTCAGAGGAGATCTCATTTATATGTATAAATACATGTGTGGTCAATATAAAGGACTAGCACATGACTCATTTCTTCCAAAGACAATACTAAGGACCAGGGGGCACTCACTGCGAGTGGAAGAAAAGCGATTCCGACAGCTAAATAGTAAAGGGTTCTTTACAGTTAGAGCAGTCAGACTGTGGAATACACTACCACAAGAGGTAGTAATGGCAGATACTATAACAGCTTTTAAAAAAAGGGCTGGATGATTTCCTCAGTACACACAACATTGTTGGTTATAAATGACTCAGTGACCAAATGTAGAACTGGTGGAGGAAGGTTGAACTAGATGGACCTAGGTCTTTTTTCAACCTAAATAACTATGTAACTGGTAACACAAAAAGTTCTGCAAAAGCACTAAAACTCCCCCCACATGAAATCCAGTGAATTCTGCTCTCTCAAATCCAAATGCCCCCTTCCTTTATGAGCACAACAGTGTGTCTAAACCACATTTAGTGTTCACATGTTTGACATTATTGTAGTGAAGGGACACCGCTTAATTTATGGGTTGTGTGTTTTCAGAAAGCTCAAGCTGGGCTCTACAATATATTGGGTATTACAATGTACTGGGTACTACAAGTGCAGATTTTCAGTTTTCACTCAGCAACATGCATTGCTGTTAATTTCTGGAAAACAACCATAGAGTCAAAATTGTCACTACCCCTGTAGATAAATTGCCAGAGGGGTGTGATTTCCAAAATAGTGTCACTTGGAGGGATTCTGCTCTTCTTGAACTTAACACTAGAAATCTCAGAAATTTCGAGCTCCCCCTGAAGTCCCGAAAGAGGGTCAAATGACCCTTAAGGTACCGTCACACTAAGCAACTTACCAGCGATCCCAACAACGATAGGGATCACTGGTAAGTTGCTAGGAGGTTGCTGGTGAGATGTCACACTGCGACGCTCCAGCGATCCCACCAGCAACCTGACCTGGCAGGGATCGCTGGAGCGTGGCTACACGAGTTGCTGGTGAGCTCACCAGCAACCAGTGTCCCAGCCCCCAGCCAGCAGCGCCGCGTGGAAGATGCTGCGCTTGGTAACTAAGGTAAATATCAGGTAACCAAGCCGATATTTACCTTGGTTACCAGTGCACGGAGCTACAGAACAGAGCAGAGAACAGGGAGCAGCGCACACTGAGCGCTGGCTCCTTGCTCTCCTAGTTACAGCACACATCGGGTTAATTACCCGATGTGTGCTGCAGCTAAATGTGCACAGAGCAGGGAGCAGCGCACAATGCTTAGCGCTGGCTCCCTGCTCTCCTAGCTACAGCACACATCGGGTTAATTAACCCGATGTGTCCTGCAGCTACATGTGCACAGAGCAGGAGCCGGCACTGACAGTGAGAGCGGAGGAGGCTGGTATCAAAGGTAAATATCGGGTAACCAAGGACAGGGCTTCTTGGTTACCCGATGTTTACATTGGTTACCAGCCTCTGCAGAAGCCGGCTCCTGCTGCCTGCACATTTAGGCCTTGTGCGCACTAGGCGTTTTTGCCGCGTTTTTAGCGGCGTTTTTTACCGCGTTTTTGTGCTGAAAACGCAGTGACATTGCTTCCCCAGCAATGTCAATGGGTTTTCAGAAGTGCTGTCCTCACACAGCGTTTTTTTTTAGCTGCGTTTTTGTGGTGACCACAAAAACGCAGCATGTCAATTATTTCTGCGTTTTCTACTGCGTTTTTCACTCATTGAATTCAATGAGATGTTAAAAACGCAATGAAAAACGCATATAGCCGCGTTTCTATGACTAAAAACGCAGCTATAAATGCAAGGGGTGGGCACTACAGTGACGTGTACAGGAAGAGGATTCCATCTGTTGGTAAACACAGAAGCATGAATCCTCCCGGTACCGTCACCGCTGCCTCCACCTCCCGTCCGGTGCCATGTCAGCTCCGTGCGGCGCCATGTCTGGGCGGGAGGTGGAGGCAGCGGCGAAAACCAAAGTGAACAGTAGAAAAAAAAAAATGTCATATATACTCACCTGTCCGCAGGGTCCCTGTGCCATGCCCGCTCCCAGCTCCTCCCGGTAGCGCCGCTCTGGCTGTGTGCAGTCTCCCCGGGGCAGGACCTTGCTTGCAGGACCTGGCGGTGGATCACCTGATGCAGTCACCTGACGCATCAGCTGATCGCGGTGTCGCCGGCTTTTTCGCGCCCGGCCGGCTATCAGCTGATCCTGCCGTCAGGGGACTTCATCAGCTGATTACCGGCAGCTCCTACAGCGATCGGACGGGATCAGACTCCTGTCCAATCGATCGCTCCAGGAGCTGCCGGTAATAATCAGCACAGCACAGACGTGAGTATTATTTTTTTTTTTTCTACTGATGCATCAGCTGATTGTATAATCGGCTTTTATACAATCAGCTGATGTGTGATGGGATTCAGGCACTTGATCCTGACACATCATCTGATCGCTTTGCCTTCCAGCAAACCGATCAGATGATATTGGATCCTGATTGGACGGCGCGGGACCCTAACCCAGGATTACTGCGGAGGGGGGTTTATTTCAATAAAGATGGAGTCACTAATTGTGTTGTGTTTTATTTCTAATAAAAATATTTTTCTGTGTTGTGTTTTTTTTTTATCATTACTAGAAATTCATGGTGGCCATGTCTAATATTGGCGTGACACCATGAATTTCGGGCTTAGGGCTAGCTGATAATATACAGCTAGCCCTAACTCCATTATTACCCGGCTAGCCACCCGGCTTCAGGGCAGCTGGAAGAGTTGGATACAGCGCCAGAAGATGGCGCTTCTATGAAAGCGCTATTTTCTGGGGTGGCTGCGGACTGCAATTCGCAGTGGGGGTGCCCAGAAAGCATGGGCACCCTGCACTGTGGATTCCAATCCCCAGCTGCCTAGTTGTACCCGGCTGGACTCAAAAATTAGGCGAAGCCCACGTCATTTTTTTTTTTAATTATTTCATGAAATAATTAAAAAAAAGGGCTTCTCTATATTTTTGGTTCCCAGCCGGGTACAAATAGGCAGCTGGGGGTTGGGGGCAGCCCGTACCTGCCTGCTGTACCCGGCTAGCATACAAAAATATGGCGAAGCCCATGTCATTTTTTTTTTCTTTTTGGGCAAAAAACTGCATACAGTCCTGGATGGAGGATGCTGAGCCTTGTGGTTCTGCAGCTGCTGTCTGCTCTCCTGCATACACTAGTGAATGGAGGATGCTGATACTTGTAGTTCTGCAGCTGCTGTCTGCTCTCCTGCATACACTAGTGAATGGAGGATGCTGAGACTTGTAGTTCTGCAGCTGCTGTCTGCTCTCCTGCATACACTAGTGAATGGAGGATGCTGAGACTTGTAGTTCTGCAGCTGCTGTCTGCTCTCCTGCATACACTAGTGAATGGAGGATGCTGAGACTTGTAGTTCTGCAGCTGCTGTCTGCTCTCCTGCATACACTAGTGAATGGAGGATGCTGAGACTTGTAGTTCTGCAGCTGCTGTCTGCTCTCCTGCATACACTAGTTCTGCAGCTGTCTGCTCTCCTGCATACAATGAACATTTTGAAGAAGGAAATGACATCAGACCTTTTTTTTCTTTTTTTTTTTCATCAACAATCTTTAATGGCATTGTGCACTGATTAAAAACGCGGTGAGTAAAAATGCAGCAAAAAACGCACCAAATCGCGGCAAAAATGCATGCGTTTTTGCCGCGTTTTTTTAGCCGCGGGTGCGTTTTTTTAGACAAAAACGCACATAAAAACGCAGCGTGAAAAAAACGCCTAGTGCGCACATACCCTCAGTTGTTGCTGTCTCGCTGTCACACACAGCGATCTGTGCTTCACAGCGGGACAGCAACAACTAAAAAATGGCCCAGGACATTCAGCAACAACCAACGACCTCACAGCAGGGGCCGGGTTGTTGCTGGATGTCACACACAGCAACATCACTAGCAACGTCACAAAAGTTGTTCGTTAGCAGCGATGTTGCTAGCGATGTTGCTTAGTGTGACGGGGCCTTTAGTCCAAACTGACTGAACTAACTAGAAACTAAATGGCTAAACTCAATAGAAAACAACAACCTCCTGTGGTGCGACAGTAATGGCCTTAATTACAGAACAAAAGACGGTGATTATAGGATGTTAGCTAAAATCCTTCAGCTCATTCGACCCGTCTCTGGGTTTCAAAGGTAGAAATGTTAAATTACCTCTCTCTGGGACTTCTAGTTTTAAGGGACATGTATATGGAGTCTGAAAATACACATACTCTGGACATGGCATCTACTATTGATTTCCACCAATTTTGCATTCCAAAAGTCAAATACTGCCCAACTCTAGCTTTCCCCAACATATGGGGTAATGGTGTACTCAAGAGAAATTGTGCAACAAATTGTATGGACCATTTTCTCCTGTTACCCTTGTGAAAATAAAAAAATTAGGGCTAAAGCAACATTTTTTGTGGTTAAAAATGTATTTTCTCATTTCCATGGCTCAACGTTATAAAATAAGACCCACGAACAGTTTAATCTCACCAATTTCTGGTCAGGATATGTATGAACCCATTTTTTTGGACCTGGACACAATAGATTTGCTGGAATTGTTTAGTAAAATTGGATCAGTCCCGTCAAAAAATCAGGACAGATGGCATGTATGTATTCACATGTATTATATTATAGATTGCTGTGGATTTGCCGTGAAGAATCTGTTTACCAAATCCACATCAAATCATGAATGTGTGAACATACTTCAATGTTTCAATAATGAGATAAGTTCATGCCACAAAAAGAACCTTATTTCAGTAGAGGAAATTGGTAGCCATAGAGCAGCATACACTGACCCCCGGTATAGATGAGATGTAATGCTCCAGCCAAAGCATTTAATGAGGTTATTCACCACAATAAAAAAAAGCATCTTGACGATCTACAGAACAGAATAATTTCTATGGCAACAGGGCCTACATAGTGAAGAAAGCTGTTCTATTTCTGGCAGCGATGCCACTACTTGTATTTCAGACAGAACAAGTAGCTAAATTTCAGAATACAGTTAGGTCCAGAAATATTTGGACAGTGACACAATTTTCGCGAGTTGGGCTCTGCATGCCACCACATTGGATTTGAAATGAAACCTCTACAACAGAATTCAAGTGCAGATTGTAACGTTTAATTTGAAGGTTTGAACAAAAATATCTGACAGAAATTGTAGGAATTGTACACATTTCTTTACAAACACTCCACATTTTAGGAGGTCAAAAGTAATTGGACAAATAAACCAAACCCAAACAAAATATTTTTATTTTCAATATTTTGTTGCGAATCCTTTGGAGGCAATCACTGCCTTAAGTCTGGAACCCATGGACATCACCAAACGCTGGGTTTCCTCCTCCTTAATGCTTTGCCAGGCCTTTACAGCCGCAGCCTTCAGGTCTTGCTTGTTTGTGGGTCTTTCCGTCTTAAGTCTGGATTTGAGCAAGTGAAATGCATGCTCAATTGGGTTAAGATCTGGTGATTGACTTGGCCATTGCAGAATGTTCCACTTTTTTGCACTCATGAACTCCTGGGTAGCTTTGGCTGTATGCTTGGGGTCATTGTCTATCTGTACTATGAAGCGCCGTCCGATCAACTTTGCGGCATTTGTCTGAATTTGGGCTGAAAGTATATCCCGGTACACTTCAGAATTCATCCGGCTACTCTTGTCTGCTGTTATGTCATCAATAAACACAAGTGACCCAGTGCCATTGAAAGCCATGCATGCCCATGCCATCACGTTGTCTCCACCATGTTTTACAGAGGATGTGGTGTGCCTTGGATCATGTGCCGTTCCCTTTCTTCTCCAAACTTTTTTCTTCCCATCATTCTGGTACAGGTTGATCTTTGTCTCACCTGTCCATAGAATACTTTTCCAGAACTGAGCTGGCTTCATGAGGTGTTTTTCAGCAAATTTAACTCTGGCCTGTCTATTTTTGGAATTGATGAATGGTTTGAATCTAGATGTGAACCCTTTGTATTTACTTTCTTGGAGTCTTCTCTTTACTGTTGACTTAGAGACAGATACACCTACTTCACTGAGAGTGTTCTGGACTTCAGTTGATGTTGTGAACAGGTTCTTCTTCACCAAAGAAAGTATGTGGCGATCATCCACCACTGTTGTCATCCGTGGACGCCCAGGCCTTTTTGAGTTCCCAAGCTCACCAGTCAATTCCTTTTTTCTCAGAATGTACCCGACTGTTGATTTTGCTACTCCAAGCATGTCTGCTATCTCTCTGATGGATTTTTTCTTTTTTTTCAGCCTCAGGATGTTCTGCTTCACCTCAATTGAGAGTTCCTTAGACTGCATGTTGTCTGGTCACAGCAACAACTTCCAAATGCAAAACCACACACCTGTAATCAACCCCAGACCTTTTAACTACTTCATTGATTACAGGTTAACGAGGGAGACACCTTCAGAGTTAATTGCAGCCCTTAGAGTCCCTTGTCCAATTACTTTTGGTCCCTTGAAAAAGAGGAGGCTATGCATTACAGAGCTATGATTCCTAAACCCTTTCTCCGATTTGGATGTGAAAACTCTCATATTGCAGCTGGGAGTGTGCACTTTCAGCCCATATTATATATATATAATTGTATTTCTGAACATGTTTTTGTAAACAGCTAAAATAACAAAACTTGTGTCACTGTCCAAATATTTCTGGCCCTGACTGTATATAGTGCCTACAAGTAGTATTCAACCCCCTGCAGATTTAGCAGCTTTACACATTCGGAATTAACTTGGCATTGTGACATTTGGACTGTAGATCAGCCTGGAAGTGTGAAATGCACTGCAGCAAAAAAGAATGTTATTTCTTTTTTTATTTTTTTTTTTTAAATTGTGAAAAGTTTATTCAGAGGGTCATTTATTATTCAACCCCTCAAACCACAAGAATTCTGTTTGGTTCCCCTAAAGCATTAAGAAGTATTTCTGGCACAAATAACAATGAGCTTCACATGTTTGGATTAATTATCTCTTTTTTCAGCCTTTTCTGACTAATTAAGACCCTCCCCAAACTTGTGAACAGCACTCATACTTGGTCAACATGGGAAAGACAAAGGAGCATTCCAAGGCCATCAAAGACAAGATCTTGGAGGGTCACAAGGCTGGCAAGGGGTACAAAACCCTTTCCAAGGAGTTGGGCCTACCTGTCTCCACTGTTGGGAGCATCATCCGGAAGTGGAAGGCTTATGGAACTACTGTTAGCCTTCCACGGCCTGGACAGCCTTTGAAAGTTTCCACCCGTGCCGAGGCCAGGCTTGTCCGAAGAGTCAAGGCTAAACCAAGGACAACAAGGAAGGAGCTCCGGGAAGATCTCATGGCAGTGGGGACATTGGTTTCAGTCAATACCATAAGTAACGTACTCTACCGCATTGGTCTCCGTTCCAGACGAGCCCGTAAGGTACCTTTACTTTCAAAGTGTCATGTCAAGGCTCGTCTACAGTTTGCTCATGATCACTTGGAGGACTCTGAGACAGACTGGTTCAAGGTTCTCTGGTCTGATGAGACCAAGATCGAGATCTTTGGTGCCAACCACACACGTGACGTTTGGAGACTGGATGGCACTGCATACGACCCCAAGAATACCATTCCTACAGTCAAGCATGCATGGTGGTGGCAGCATCATGCTGTGGGGCTGTTTCTCAGCCAAGGGGCCTGGCCATCTGGTCCGCATCCATGGGAAGATGGATAGCACGGCCTACCTGGAGATTTTGGCCAAGAACCTCCGCTCCTCCATCAAGGATCTTAAGATGGGTCGTCACTAGTGATGAGCGAGCATGCTTGTAACTACTCGGTACTCGCACGAGTATCGCTGTACTCGGGCTGCTCGGCGGGGACCGAGTAATCTCGCGATACTCGTGCTGTACTCGTGGTCTTCATTTCTGCATGTTGGCGCTCTTTTGAGAGCCAGCCCTCATGCAGGGATTGGCTGGCAGACCACTGCAATGCCACAGCCCTGTTAGTTGTGGAATTGCAGTGATTGGCCGGCCTGCACAGCGTGACCGAGCCTTTATATCGGCCGGCGCGCTGTGCTCTGCTCACAGCTATCCAGACTGTCAGTGCAGGGAGAGTGTCGCTGATTCAGGGAAAGCTTTGCGGCCCTTTATAGCTTTTTCAGTTGCAGGGCTGCAAACAGTGTGCCCAAAAGTCCTTCTCAGGACTATTCTAGTTGTATACAGGCAGGCAGGGTATAGCCAGGTCGGAGTACAGTAGCAGAGTCCTTCTCAGGACTATTGTTGCTATATACAGGCAGGGTATAGCCAGGTCTGAATACAGGCTAGTGACCAAAAGAGTCCTTGTCAGGACTATTGTACCAGTATACAGGCAGGCAGGCAGGCAGGGTAGTGGTGACCGTATACCAGCCTTCATCATATCTTGGGCTGGTGTACACAGTGTAAAACAGTCCAGATAGTGTCTGACTTGTCTGTAATTGTCGCTCCCCAAAAAAACCTGTTAGGTTCTTATTGCGTCCGTGCTTGGTTTTTAAAACCGCACGTGTGTGCCTGTTGGTGACAGCGTACAGGTGCACTTGTGTGCAATTTCCAGAAACTTTGATATAACGCACAAGTAGTGAATATACACGTCAGTGCACAGCATTGCAAAATGCGCAAGGGCATTGGCAAGGAACAAGGAAGTGGACGTGATGGTGGTGCAGGCAGAGGCCGAGGTCGTGGGCAAGCTCTAATTTCGCCACAACAAAGGGCCACATCTAGTCGCTCGCACGTCCTGTCCCAAATTCTTGGGGACCGCAGCAGTACACCGCTCTTGAACCAAGACCAGTGTCAACAGGTTGTTAGTTGGATAGCAGATAATGCTTCCAGTCAGATTGGCACCACCACAAACACTCTGTCTTCCACACGGTCAAGTGTCAGTAGCCGTGATACTGCACCGCACATTTCTGAACCTGATCCTCCTTCCTACCACCAGGCTGAGTACACGTCCTCCTCGGACATTAATGATCCCACACTTGGACACTCGGAAGAGCTGTTCACGTTTCCATTCACATATTCTGGCCTCTCGCCAGCTCATATTGAAGTGGGTCATGAGGAGATCGTCTGTACAGATGGCCAAATATTTGAGCAGCCACGTTCTCACGAAGTTGGCAACGTGTCTCAACAAGTGGTGGACGATGATGAGACACAATTGTCAGGAAGTCAGGAGGAGGAGCAGGGTGTGGAAGAGGAAGACGACGTGGTGGATGATCCAGTAACTGACCCAACCTGGCAGGAGGATATGCAGAGCGAGGACAGCAGTGCACAGGGGGAGGGAGGCATAGCATCACAACAGGCAGTAAAAAGCAGGGTGGTGGCCCCAGGCAGAAGTCAGGCAACCGTTCCCCGGAACAACACGACGACACAAGGTGCCTGTACAAATGTTAGGTCTTCCCGAGTCTGGCAGTTTTTTAAGTTGGATCCAGATGATTCAAAAAAGGCCATTTGCAACACCTGCCGTGCCAGCATCAGCAGGGGTACCAAAACTAGCAGCCTGACCACCACCAGCATGATCAGGCACATGTCAGCCAAGCACCCGACTTTGTGGGAAGTACAACAGAGTCGAGGAGCAGTGCTTGCTGATGTCACTGCTACGTCTTCGCTGGTTGTGCATGCGAGCCAATCCCCTGTCCATGCTGCCTGCGAACAAGCCTCCTCCACTCCTGCACCTGCAGTTGCCTACGCAGAAAGAACACCATCATCAAGCACGTCCTTGTCCCAGCGCAGCGTTCAGTTATCCATTCAGCAAACCTTTGAACGCAGGCGCAAATACACTGCCAACACCCCACATGCCACAGTTCTAAATGCTAACATTTCGCGACTGCTTGCGCTGGAAATGTTGCCTTTTAGGCTGGTGGAGACAGAAGCATTCCGTGACCTGATGGCGGCAGCTGTCCCACGTTACTCGGTCCCCAGCCGCCACTATTTCTCCCGGTGTGCCGTCCCCGCGTTGCATAACCACGTGTCACAAAACATCACACGTGCCCTGAACAACGCTGTTTCACCCAAGGTCCACCTAACCACAGACACGTGGACAAGTGCTTGTGGGCAAGGCCGCTACATCTCGTTGACGGCACACTGGGTTAATATTGTGGAAGCTGGGACCCAGTCTGAGCGAGGGACGGAACACGTCCTTCCCACACCAAGGTTTGCAGGCCCTACCTCAGTCAGTGTTTCACCCACACTCTACAGCTCCGGAATGTCATGCTCTTCAGCCTCCTCCTCCTCCTGCGCATCCTCATCCACTGTACCCTCCACACCAGTCACAAGCTGGAAGCACTGCAGCACTGCCTCGGCGAAGCGGCAACAGGCTGTGCTGAAGCTAATCTGCATAGGTGACAAACCCCACAATGCAGAAGAGCTGTGGACAGCTCTGAAACAGCAGGCAGATCACTGGCTCACACCTCTGAACCTAAAGCCAGGAAAGGTCGTGTGTGACAATGGCCGGAACCTGGTGGCGGCTTTGAGGCGAGGCCAGCTGACACATGTTCCATGCGTGGCCCATGTGCTCAACCTCGTGGTTCAGCGGTTTCTAAAGTCATACCCAGAGCTGTCTGATCTGCTGGTAAAAGTTCGCCGCCTGTCTGCACATTTTCGAAAGTCACCTACTGCTTCAGCCGGCCTTGCCGGCTTTCAGCGCAGTTTGCATCTTCCGGCTCACAGACTGGTGTGTGATGTCCCCACGCGTTGGAATTCAACTCTGCACATGTTGGTCAGGATATGTGAGCAGAAGAGGGCAGTTGTTGAGTACCTGCATCACCTAAGCCGTCGGGAAATGGGTCAAACTCCACACATAACACCTGAGGAGTGGAGATGGATGTCAGACCTATGTACCATCCTCCAAAACTTTGAGGACTCCACCAAGATGGTGAGTGGTGATGACGCCATTATTAGCGTTACCATACCGCTACTCTGCCTTCTAAAACGGTCTCTGCTGAAAAACAAACATGATGCATTGCAGGCGGAGCGCGAAGAGTTGCAGCAAGAAACAGTAGTGGGTGTGGGTGATAACACACAGCCCAGCCTCGTCTCATCACAACGTGCAGTGGAAGACTATGACGAGGAGGAGGATGAAGACATGGAGCAACTCTCCGGCCAAATTGAGGATATGACATGCACACCAGTCATATCCTCGGTTCAGCGTGGCTGGCCAGAGGACAGGGTAGATGAGGAGGAGGAGGAGGAGGAGGAGGAGGACAGCATGTTCAGTCATCTTGTTGGTCAGGCTACTGAAGTCCTGGCTGTTAAGAGTCTGGCGCACATGGCTGACTTTATGGTAAGCTGCCTGTCTCGTGACCCTCGCGTTAAGAACATCTTGGCCGACAATCATTACTGGTTGGTAACACTGTTAGACCCACGCTACAAGGAGAACTTTTTGTCTCTTATTCCCGTGGAGGAGAGGTCAACCAAAATGCAGCAGTTCCGGAAGGCCATACTCACGGAAGTAGGCAAAGCATTCCCCTCACAAAACGCTAGCGGCATAGGTCAGGAATCAGTGGACAACCGAGGCGTACAGCCGAGAGAGGCACAAGTCCAATCCGCCAGAGGTAGGGGAACAGTCTTTAAGATGTGGGACAGTTTTCTCAGCCCCTCACGTACCACAGCCCCTGAGGTGCGGGGTAGTGCCACAAGAAATCCTAAGTTTGCCCAGATGCTGAAGGAGTACCTTGCAGATCGAACAACTGTACTCCGACATTCCTCTGTGCCTTACAATTATTGGGTATCCAAGCTGGACACGTGGCATGAATTGGCTCTCTACGCCTTGGAAGTCCTGGCCTGCCCTGCTGCTAGCGTTTTGTCAGAGCGTGTTTTTAGTGCCGCAGGTGGAATCATTACAGATAAATGCACCCGCCTGTCAACTGAAAATGCTGACAGGCTGACTCTGATCAAGATGAACAAGGGTTGGATTGGGCCAGACTTCACCACACCACCAGCAAATGAGAGCGGAATTTAAAGTTTGCCATGTACCTCCACTCACCCATGGGTACACACTTCTGGACTTTGGATAATCGCTGGACTGCTCCTCCTTCTCCTCATGCGCCACCATGATGATGACCGTTACAAATTGCAATACTTAGGCCTTTGTTTCAGGTATACCCCCAGTGGTAAATTTTTTCGCCCATTCTTTGCAGAATGGACATTACAACGACAGGAGACCCGCTCCTTTGCAATGGGAACAATGTTTTGAGGCCCTCATGCACGTCTCTACCCAGGGACAACGTGGAGCCTCCCAATTTTTGGCTGCCCTGCCTAAGGGCTATACTATAATACACCCACTTCCTTAAAATGGACACTTAATGTTTTGAGGCCCTCATGCACGTCTCTACCCAGGGACAACGTGGAGCCTCCCAATTTTTGGCTGCCCTGCCTAAGGGCTATACTATAATACACCCACTTCCTTAAAATGGACACTTAATGTTTTGAGGCCCTCATGCACGTCTCTACCCAGGGACAACGTGGAGCCTCCCAATTTTTGGCTGCCCTGCCTAAGGGCTATACTATAATACACCCACTTCCTTAAAATGGACACTTAATGTTTTGAGGCCCTCATGCACGTCTCTACCCAGGGACAACGTGGAGCCTCCCAATTTTTGGCTGCCCTGCCTAAGGGCTATACTATAATACACCCACTTCCTTAAAATGGACACTTAATGTTTTGAGGCCCTCATGCACGTCTCTACCCAGGGACAACGTGGAGCCTCCCAATTTTTGGCTGCCCTGCCTAAGGGCTATACTATAATACACCAACTTCCTGACAATGGGCACTTCAGGTTTACAGGCCATCATGCACGTCTCTATCCAGGGACAATGTGGAGCCTCCCAATTTTTGGCTGCCCTGCCTAAGGGCTATACTATAATAGACCCACTTCCTTACAATGGGCACTTCAGGTTTACAGGCCATCATGCACGTCTCTATCCAGGGACAATGTGGAGCCTCCCAATTTTTGGCTGCCCTGCCTAAGGGCTATACTACAATAGACCCACTTCCTTCCAATGGGCACTTCAGGTTTACAGGCCCTCATGCACGTCTCTATCCAGGGACAACGTGGAGCCTCCCAATTTTTGGCTGCCCTGCCTAAGGGCTATACTATAATACACCCACTTCCTTAAAATGGACACTTAATGTTTTGAGGCCCTCATGCACGTCTCTACCCAGGGACAACGTGGAGCCTCCCAATTTTTGGCTGCCCTGCCTAAGGGCTATACTATAATACACCCACTTCCTAAAATGGACACTTAATGTTTTGAGGCCCTCATGCACGTTTCTATCCAGGGACAACGTGAAGCCTCCCAATTTTTGGCTGCCCTGGCAAAGGGCTATACTAAAATAGACCCACTTCCTTACAATGGGCACTTCAGGTTTAGAGGCAATCATGCACGTCTCTATCCAGGGACAATGTGGAGCCTACCAATTTTTGGCTGCCCTGGCAAAGGGCTATACTAAAATAGACCCACTTCCTTACAATGGGCACTTCAGGTTTACAGGCCATCATGCACGTCTCTATCCAGGGACAATGTGGAGCCTCCCAATTTTTGGCTGCCCTTGCAAAGGGCTATACTAAAATAGACCCACTTCCTTACAATGGGCACTTCAGGTTTACAGGCCATCATGCACGTCTCTATCCAGGGACAATGTGGAGCCTCCCAATTTTTGGCTGCCCTGGCAAAGGGCTATACTAAAATAGACCCACTTCCTTACAATGGGCACTTCAGGTTTACAGGCCATCATGCACGTCTCTATCCAGGGACAACGTGGAGCCTCCCAATTTTTGGCTGCCCTGCCTAAGGGCTATACTACAATAGACCCACTTCCTTACAATGGGCACTTCAGGTTTACAGGCCATCATGCACGTCTCTATCCAGGGACAATGTGGAGCCTCCCAATTTTTGGCTGCCCTGCCTAAGGGCTATACTATAATAGACCCACTTCCTTACAATGGGCACTTCAGGTTTACAGGCCATCATGCACGTCTCTATCCAGGGACAATGTGGAGCCTCCCAATTTTTGGCTGCCCTGCCTAAGGGCTATACTATAATACACCCACTTCCTGACAATGGGCACTTCAGGTTTACAGGCCCTCATGCACGTCTCTATCCAGGGACAACGTGGAGCCTCCCAATTTTTGGCTGCCCTGCCTAAGGGCTATACTATAATACACCCACTTCCTGACAATGGGCACTTCAGGTTTACAGGCCATCATGCACGTCTCTATCCAGGGACAATGGGGAGCCTCCCAATTTTTGGCTGCCCTGCCTAAGGGCTATACTACAATAGACCCACTTCCTTACAATGGGCACTTCAGGTTTACAGGCCCTCATGCACGTCTGTATGCAGGGGCATTGGTGAACCTCACAATTTTGGACTGCCCTGGCAAAGGAAAATACTACAAAGACTCACTTCCTCAAAATGGGCACATTAGACTCAAGAGGCCTTCATGTACGTCTCTTCTCAGGGACATCGGAGTGCCACACAATGTTTTCACGTAAAATCTTTCATGTATTAATCTCAAAAAGTAACATACACCAGCTCTATCTCACTATTGGGTATGTGCCCTTAACATTTCTGCCATGAAAAATCATTTTGGGGTCATTTTGGAAGGTTTTCTGGTGAGTCCGTAAAAATGGCGTGAAACGCGGACAAAATTGTTCACAGCTGTGACTTTTGAGTGATAAATGCTTCAAGGGGTCTTCCCCATGCTGTTGCCATGTCATTTGAGCACTCTTCTGAGACTTTTGTGACATTTTTAGGGTTTCTACATGCTGCCGGGGGGTCATTTCACAAAAATACTCGGGTCTCCCATAGGATAACATTGGGCTCGTTGCTCGGCCCGAGTACACGAGTATCTTGGGAGGCTCGGCCCGAGCTTCGAGCACCCGAGCTTTTTAGTACTCGCTCATCACTAGTCGTCACTTCATCTTCCAACAAGACAATGACCCAAAGCACACAGCCAAGAAAGCCAAGGCCTGGTTCAAGAGGGAAAAAATCAAGGTGTTGCAGTGGCCTAGTCAGTCTCCTGACCTTTACCCAATTGAAAACTTGTGGAAGGAGCTCAAGATTAAAGTCCACATAAGACACCCAAAGAACCTAGATAACTTGGAGAAGATCTGCATGGAGGAGTGGGCCAAGATAATTCCAGAGACCTGTGCCGGCCTGATCAGGTCTTATAAAAGACGATTATTAGCTGTAATTGCAAACAAGGGTTATTCCACAAAATATTAAACCTAGGGGTTGAATAATAATTGACCCACACTTTTATGTTGAAAATTTATTAAAATTTAACTGAGCAACATAACTTGTTGGTTTGTAAGATATATGCATCTGTTAATAAATCCTGCTCTTGTTTGAAGTTTGCAGGCTCGAACTTATTTGCATCTTATCAAACCTGCTAAATCTGCAGGGGGTTGAATACTACTTGTAGGCACTGTAGATTAAACTCTCTGGGTCACAGACTAAAGCTGGTGTCACACACAGCGATAACGACAACGACGTCGCTGCTACGTCACCATTTTCTGTGACGTTGCAGCGACGTCCCGTCGCTGTCGCTGTGTGTGACATCCAGCAACGACCTGGCCCCTGCTGTGAGGTCGCCGGTCGTTGCTGAATGTCCAGCTTCATTTTTTGGTCGTCACTCTCCCGCTGTGACACACACATCGCTGTGTGTGACAGCGAGAGAGCGACGAAATGAAGCGAGCAGGGAGCAGGAGCCGGCGTCTGGCAGCTGCGGTAAGCTGTAACCAGCGTAAACATCGGGTAACCAAGGGAAGACCTTTCCCTGGTTACCCGATATTTACCTTCGTTACCAGCCTCCGCCCTTGCTGCCAGCGCCGGCTCCTGCTCTGTGCACATGTGGCTGCAGTACACATCGGGTAATTAACCCGATGTATACTGTAGCAAGGAGAGCAAGGAGCCAGCGCTAAGCAGTGTGCGCGGCTCCCTGCTCTCTGCACTGTGACATGTAGCTGCAGTACACATCGGGTTAATTAACCCGATGTGTACTGTACCTAGGAGAGCAAGGAGCCAGCGATAAGCGCGGCTCCCTGCTCTCTGCACATGTAGCACAGCGACGTTATGATCGCTGCTGCGTCGCTGTGTTTAACAGCTAAGCAGCGATCATAACAGCGACTTACAAGGTCGCTGTTACGTCACAGAAAATGGTGACGTAACAGCGATGTCGTTGTCGCTGTCGCTTAGTGTGAACCCAGCTTTAAGAATCAAAGTGAGTCGGCCAATTGTCCCACTGCCTTGTATTCAAATAGCTGAGAACAAACCTATCCTGGAACTACATTACATAGCATCTCATCAAATCAATGTCCACTTGAGCATCTGACACCTACCTGCATCTAGCAGTAGGGGTCACACAGAGATCATATTACTGTGGTAAGGTAAGCAGATTATGCAGATGTACTAGAAAGCCTCACCATTACCGCTAGATGGAAATAGCCCACAAATAACTATGAAAATAGCCACATAATTGAACACTAAAACACTTCTCTGTAAATACTGGTCCACATTTATTAAAAAATATCTTTTGATGATTCATGCTGTCCACACCACGGGCAGGATGAATCCGAGATTAAGTACACAATTGCTTTGCTGCCAGGTATGTTTTCCTCTGAAACGCTTCTCCCTGCCCCACTCCAGATGATGGGCAGGTCTATCCCTATGTACACAAATAGACAAGTACAAAAAACAAACAAAACCGCTCACCACTGCAGAGACAAGCCTGAATATATCCTCCTGTTAGTCCCCTTTGGTCCGGCACGGATTACGGCAGCAAGCCGAGAAGATAATAGAAGAAAGCAGTGGAAAAATCCAGCTGGACTCCAAAGGGATAAATAAAAATGCTTCTTTATTTATATCAACTCGATTAAAAATATATATCCATTTCTCAAGTAAAGACACCGGCTTGTTCACACTGATGCATGGCAGATGTATACTACTACGCGTTTCGGCGGAACGCCTTCCTCAGGTCATAGTCAGTACAAGATTAAGAGGATATTTATAAATGTTTTTCCTGAGCAGCGAAGTAACTCACATGTTCTCAATAAATTAATTATATAGGGGAGTATACACTGCTCAGGTAAAATCACAAATTCACAAGAGGAAAGTACAAAAAGACCATGAAGTATTTATCTAACCTTAAATTACATAGGTATCCATCCAGATAAAATACAGAAAAAAATATATATATATCAATTAACATCTAGGTATGAAAATCTTATATATAGATAAATATACATATCTTTTTTTCTTTCTTTTTTTTCCCCATAAATGGACATGAAAATCAATAGACACAATAAAACCCCACTTTATAGATGTAGATAATAATAATAATAATAATAATAATTTTATTCATTTATATAGCGCTATTAATTCCACAGCGCTTTACATACATTTGCAACACTGTCCCCATTGGGGCTCACAATCTAGAGTCCCTATCTGTATGTCTTTGGAGTGTGGGAGGAAACCGGAGTACCCGGAGGAAACCCACGCAAACACGGGGAGAACATACAAACTCCTTGCAGATGGTGTCCTTGGTGGGATTTGAACCCAGGACCCCAGCGCTGCAAGACTGCAGTGCTAACCACTGAGCCACCGTGTCGCCCTTTGTCAAAACACATTATAGGAAGCAAGACATATAAAAAGGACACTGCCCACAGGTATAAGAAGAGAGAGAGAGGAAAAAAAAAAAAAAAAAAAAAACAAAAAAAAAAAATTTATAATGTCTCGCAGTTGTCAGCCGAGGCCTACCCGTATATGTAAGGCTCAGACAGAACACATATCAATATTAATGAGTGACAGAAATATCAGTGTTGAGATCTACAACAACAAATCAACCACGCTCATACAATGGAAGTGTAAAGTGCTGTTGTATTAGTCTCGCAGTTGTCAGCCAAAAAAAAAAAAAGTTAAATTTCTCTCTTTTTTTCAAAAACCTCAATAGCATAAGATCAAATCATGTCTGCTATTTAATCCCTTTGGGAGGCGGGTATCCAACATAAAAATCCACCGACTTTCATGATTAAGTAGCTTTCTCCTATAGTCGCCTCCTCTCAATGGTTTAAAAACCTTCTCTATACCCTTGAATTTAAAAGCTGTCAAATTGCCCTTGTGGACTGTGGCAAAATGTCTAGATACCGCAGAGATACCAATGGTATTAGCGTTCACTGAATCGGACATGTGCTTGCGTATACGTTTTTTAAGTGGCCCCACTGTACAGCCTACGTACTGAATCTGGCATTGTTCACACTCTATCAGATATACCACATGATCACTATTACAGTTAATGAAAGTATTAATGTTAAAGCTATTACCATTGTGGAAAGATACAAAGGTATCACTCTTGCTAACAAAACTGCAGCATTTACATTTAGCGGCACCGCACTTAAAAAAACCTTTGACTTCTAACCACGTGGTAGATCTGACCGGCCGTGCGGAGACAAATGTGCTAGGAGACAAAATACTCTGCAAAGTGGGAGCCTTTCTGGCAACAAATCTAACTGCATTCTTGCTCATGATTTCCTTCAATCTCAGATCTTGGTTCAGCAGAGGTAAGTATTTTTTTATGATATTTTTTATACTGTCAAATTGATCACTGAATTGCGTAGAGAAGGTAATAAAACAATTATCGTTGTCCCTCTGTTTAGATTTGTCGGCAAGGAGGTCTACTCTATTTACTCTGTCAACTATATGCTCTGCTCTGTCTAATACCCACCCAGGATAATCTCGTGCTCTGAGTCTGTCTTTAACCCTTTGTGCCTCTTTTTTGTATGTAGCTGGGCTGGAACTATTTCTCTTAGTACGGATCAATTCTCCCACTGGAATATTTCTCAGAACATGTTTAGGATGGCAGGAAGATGCATTCAGTGTGTTATTAGTGGCCAGAGGTTTCCTAAATGGAGAAATACATACTCTGTTATCTTTGATGGAGAATTCAATGTCCAAAAAATTAATTTTTGTTTTATGTAGATTGTGTGTGAATTTCAGATTGAACTCATTATTATCCAAATATGAAAACAATTCCTCAGCTCTGGATTCTGTGCTCCTCCATACGAGTAACATGTCATCTATGTATCTCCCCAGCCACAAAATATCACTAAAAAAAGGTGAATTAGTACTGTATAAAAACCTCTCTTCCCAAACCGCCATAACAATGTTAGCAAGGGAGGGTGAGAAAACCGCTCCCATGCTAACACCACTCCGCTGCAAAAAAAAAACGTTTATCAAATGAAAAATAATTTTGACTGAGGAGATACTTGACCGCAATTAGCAAAAATTCGACAATAGAAGGGTTATAATTGCTGAAACTATTCAAAAAATATTCCAAACAATTAATGGCTACATCATGAGGTATTGCCGGGTACAAACCAATAACATCTACTGTGATCCAGGTGTATTCTTTTTTCCATTCCATATTATCAAAAAGGGAAATAATCGATTTGGAATCTCTAATGTAGCTAGGGATGAGTCTGACCAGCGGCTGCAAATAATGATCGACCCACTCACCCAGCTTTTCATTGAGACCCCCAATACCCGCTATTATGGGTCTAAGGGGAGGTGGAAATAACCCCTTATGTGTTTTAGGTAAGGAATAATACACCGGGACCACAGGATGATTCACAAATAAATAGTCTTTAAGTTTACCATCAATTGCATTAATAGTTAAACCCTCATTCAAAATAGACAATAACTCAGACTTATATTTTTCTGTAGGATCAGACATAAGTTCCAAATACATGTGATCGTTAGAAAGATCTATGAAATTCAATTTCTTATAAAGTCCAGAGTTCATAATGACCAAAGCCCCTCCTTTATCTGATTGTCTTATCATTAGATCTTTGTTGTTCCGTAAATCTTTTAGTGCTTTCCGCTCACTACTAGACAAATTATGAGACACATTTGTAATATTTGTAGTATGTCTCTCCAGCTCCAAAAGTTCAGATTCAATCAATTCCTGGAATGAATCCAGAATGTGCGGTCTTGATTGCAATGGGTAAAAGGCAGGGTTAGGTGTTGCAAATGAATTATTAAGACATATAACATCCTCATTGGCATTTTTCTCTAAATGTCTCAAATCCCATAACACAGTCTGTTCTTGCAAAGTCAGAAAATCTTGTGAGATCACTTGGGAAGTTGAGACTGTAGGGGCACATATCTCATTGCTTTTGTCAAAGTGACATTTGACTGTAAGGTTCCTCACAAATTTATTAATGTCACATAGAGTATTAAATATATCAAAGTCTCTGGATGGGGAAAACCCCAATCCCTTCGATAAAACATTAATTTGTGTTTGTGACAATATATAACTGGATATATTCCAGATTGGAACACTCACCAATTCTTCAGACTCCGAGTATGGTATTTTCTTCCTGTGTTTCTTGCCTCCCCTTCGTCGTTTTTTGCACGCTTGCGGTTTTTATTGCTGTGGTTGGGAAACCACTGGTTATTTCCCACAGAAGTGGAGGTAGAGGCATTGGATGTATCAGAGAAATCATCTGAAGCATTGGAAACTGTGTGCTCTGAGAGAAAGCTGGAACCGGCAAATGAAACTTTGTTTCTCATAGATGATTTTCTTTTGTAGGAAAAAGATCTCTTATTCCAGCTGTATACTTGATTATTAGCATAGTCATCTTTGTCTCTGATAAATTTCTTTTTCTTCATCTCTGTAATGTGTTCCTCTAATTTTGCAAGGTTATTTGAGATATTCTCCTGTAATTTGCCAAAATGCTTGTTACCAGAAAAAACATTAGCTGCAGTTTGTAGGTCTTTAATTTCCTTTTTTATATCGACCAAGTCTTTCTCTTCCTCTTGCAAAATTAGTTTAATAAGATTCAAGGAACATTGAGACAAAATATTATTCCATTTATCTTGAAAGGTTTGATCATATTGTGAAGTCACTCTTTTATGGATACGGAGACCTCTGGGAATCATATCATTATTGAGATAAGTCTGCAATGAGTTATGGTCCCACCAGATCCTCATTTCTTTGGACATTTTATGTTCCAGATCTTTCATAATATTAAATAAATCATCAGGAGGAACCTCTGTCCTTTCTTTGGGTGTAGAAAAAATCATGGCTGCTTTATCAAGCCTGGCAGAGCAATTTTCATAGTCCAAAAAATTCCTTCTAGATGAATCCATATTAAATCACAATTGTGAGTAGCAATCAGTGTGAAAATAGTTTTGCAGGAGCTGGTTTAAGTAGAGCAAATAGACAAGTACAAAAAACAAACAAAACCGCTCACCACTGCAGAGACAAGCCTGAATATATCCTCCTGTTAGTCCCCTTTGGTCCGGCACGGATTACGGCAGCAAGCCGAGAAGATAATAGAAGAAAGCAGTGGAAAAATCCAGCTGGACTCCAAAGGGATAAATAAAAATGCTTCTTTATTTATATCAACTCGATTAAAAATATATATCCATTTCTCAAGTAAAGACACCGGCTTGTTCACACTGATGCATGGCAGATGTATACTACTACGCGTTTCGGCGGAACGCCTTCCTCAGGTCATAGTCAGTACAAGATTAAGAGGATATTTATAAATGTTTTTCCTGAGCAGCGAAGTAACTCACATGTTCTCAATAAATTAATTATATAGGGGAGTATACACTGCTCAGGTAAAATCACCATTATTTGCAGCCGCTGGTCAGACTCATCCCTAGCTACATTAGAGATTCCAAATCGATTATTTCCCTTTTTGATAATATGGAATGGAAAAAAGAATACACCTGGATCACAGTAGATGTTATTGGTTTGTACCCGGCAATACCTCATGATGTAGCCATTAATTGTTTGGAATATTTTTTGAACAGTTTCAGCAATTATAACCCTTCTATTGTCGAATTTTTGCTAATTGCGGTCAAGTATCTCCTCAGTCACAATTATTTTTCATTTGATAAACGTTTTTTTTTTGCAGCGGAGTGGTGTTAGCATGGGAGCGGTTTTCTCACCCTCCCTTGCTAACATTGTTATGGCGGTTTGGGAAGAGAGGTTTTTATACAGTACTAATTCACCTTTTTTTAGTGATATTTTGTGGCTGGGGAGATACATAGATGACATGTTACTCGTATGGAGGAGCACAGAATCCAGAGCTGAGGAATTGTTTTCATATTTGGATAATAATGAGTTCAATCTGAAATTCACACACAATCTACATAAAACAAAAATTAATTTTTTGGACATTGAATTCTCCATCAAAGATAACAGAGTATGTATTTCTCCATTTAGGAAACCTCTGGCCACTAATAACACACTGAATGCATCTTCCTGCCATCCTAAACATGTTCTGAGAAATATTCCAGTGGGAGAATTGATCCGTACTAAGAGAAATAGTTCCAGCCCAGCTACATACAAAAAAGAGGCACAAAGGGTTAAAGACAGACTCAGAGCACGAGATTATCCTGGGTGGGTATTAGACAGAGCAGAGCATATAGTTGATAGAGTAAATAGAGTAGACCTCCTTGCCGACAAATCTAAACAGAGGGACAACGATAATTGTTTTATTACCTTCTCTACGCAATTCAGTGATCAATTTGACAGTATAAAAAATATCATAAAAAAATACTTACCTCTGCTGAACCAAGATCTGAGATTGAAGGAAATCATGAGCAAGAATGCAGTTAGATTTGTTGCCAGAAAGGCTCCCACTTTGCAGAGTATTTTGTCTCCTAGCACATTTGTCTCCGCACGGCCGGTCAGATCTACCACGTGGTTAGAAGTCAAAGGTTTTTTTAAGTGCGGTGCCGCTAAATGTAAATGCTGCAGTTTTGTTAGCAAGAGTGATACCTTTGTATCTTTCCACAATGGTAATAGCTTTAACATTAATACTTTCATTAACTGTAATAGTGATCATGTGGTATATCTGATAGAGTGTGAACAATGCCAGATTCAGTACGTAGGCTGTACAGTGGGGCCACTTAAAAAACGTATACGCAAGCACATGTCCGATTCAGTGAACGCTAATACCATTGGTATCTCTGCGGTATCTAGACATTTTGCCACAGTCCACAAGGGCAATTTGACAGCTTTTAAATTCAAGGGTATAGAGAAGGTTTTTAAACCATTGAGAGGAGGCGACTATAGGAGAAAGCTACTTAATCATGAAAGTCGGTGGATTTTTATGTTGGATACCCGCCTCCCAAAGGGATTAAATAGCAGACATGATTTGATCTTATGCTATTGAGGTTTTTGAAAAAAAGAGAGAAATTTAACTTTTTTTTTTTTTTTTTTTTTTTTTTTTTTGGCTGACAACTGCGAGACTAATACAACAGCACTTTACACTTCCATTGTATGAGCGTGGTTGATTTGTTGTTGTAGATCTCAACACTGATATTTCTGTCACTCATTAATATTGATATGTGTTCTGTCTGAGCCTTACATATACGGGTAGGCCTCGGCTGACAACTGCGAGACATTATAATTTTTTTTTTTTGTTTTTTTTTTTTTTTTTTTTTTTTCCTCTCTCTCTCTTCTTATACCTGTGGGCAGTGTCCTTTTTATATGTCTTGCTTCCTATAATGTGTTTTGACAAACGAATGTGATTATCTACATCTATAAAGTGGGGTTTTATTGTGTCTATTGATTTTCATGTCCATTTATGGGAAAAAAAAGAAAGAAAAAAAGATATGTATATTTATCTATATATAAGATTTTCATACCTAGATGTTAATTGATATATATATATTTTTTTCTGTATTTTATCTGGATGGATACCTATGTAATTTAAGGTTAGATAAATACTTCATGGTCTTTTTGTACTTTCCTCTTGTGAATTTGTGATTTTACCTGAGCAGTGTATACTCCCCTATATAATTAATTTATTGAGAACATGTGAGTTACTTCGCTGCTCAGGAAAAACATTTATAAATATCCTCTTAATCTTGTACTGACTATGACCTGAGGAAGGCGTTCCGCCGAAACGCGTAGTAGTATACATCTGCCATGCATCAGTGTGAACAAGCCGGTGTCTTTACTTGAGAAATGGATATATATTTTTAATCGAGTTGATATAAATAAAGAAGCATTTTTATTTATCCCTTTGGAGTCCAGCTGGATTTTTCCACTGCTTTCTTCTATGTACACAAATAGGAGAGACTCATCAGTCAACTACAGTGGTGCAGGAAGAAGCCAGTCTGGTGCTCTTCAAAATATGTTTTGTCGTATTTCATGGAAATAACATAACTTTCTACAAAAGTATATAGTGTACAGGTAATATATTGATCACTGGTGACATAATACACAGGAGCTCTGTAT
This sequence comes from Anomaloglossus baeobatrachus, assembly GCF_048569485.1. NCBI lineage: Eukaryota > Metazoa > Chordata > Amphibia > Anura > Aromobatidae > Anomaloglossus > Anomaloglossus baeobatrachus. Next base: position 138,786,991 of record NC_134362.1, on the reverse strand, counting down.
ATAGTATATAGCATATAGTGTACAGGTAATATAATGATCACAGGTGACATTATACACAGGAACTCTGGCAAAACCAGGTAGTCACAGATGACTGTACCCCCCCACCAAGGGTACAGGAATCACCTCCTTCTTGGGAATTAACACCACACATCCCACACACAGGAACACCAGCCACAAATCCTAGTCGCTCCCCCATGACAGCCAGGACACACTAGTGGGCGGGACCAGGTGGATGGAAACGCCCACCTAGGGGTCTTGAGGTGACAAGGGGTGGGAACCAGTCAGTTTCAGTTTAGAGCAGAGTTTGAGTGAGAAGGAGTGGAGTTAAGTGGAGAGTTGGAGGAGCAGTTGGTGACAGGAGCTGAAGTGCAGTGTGGTCAGGGTTGGAGCCCTTGGACCACGGGAGACCCGACTAGGTGGCAGATGGCTTTGTAGGGCCACAGGCGACAGAGATCCGGTCGTGGGAGACCTGAAGTGAACCAGGGCAGTGTTGTAGCCCGCCGGTACCGATGACGGGAATCCGGTCCAGAGGCTGTGCACGGGCAGGGTACCTGGATCCTAGGACGAGGCAAGATTTAAGCCCCTTGTTAATTGACCAGCGGGACAAGGTACCAGGCCCTGTTCCCGAAAAGAGAAACCCAGATAGAGCAGACCGGCAGCCCAACGCGGGGGACAGGGTGTCCTCCAAGAACCCATTAAAGTCCCACAAGTCAGCGTCTGCGGGCAACAGCTCCCTCTGCGTCCAAAGCTGCAGGGGAGCGGATTTCTCCCGTTCCAAGCGGGGTTAATCCATACACCACAAGACACAAGTGCAGGAGGAAGGGCCCCTACACTGTCAACCCGTGTGCGGGACCAGCACACCCCTCCAGAGGCAACCGGCATCCAGCCTTGGTTTACAGTACAGACTCTGTGTGCATTATTCATAATCATGAGTACATCGGTCTCACCCAGTCCAACCTGCTGACAACGCCTCAGCCCTGCTCCTTACCCCACACCTGGGCCCTGGGACTACACCTCCCCTACCCATGGAGGGGATCCCACCTTGCTGCCCTGCTCCATCAGCCCCGGGCACCCACATACCAGGCAGCGGTGGTGCCAACATCCCATCACCGCAACCCACGGGTGGAGTCACAGACAATCTCCCCTGTAAATATCTCCCTTTTTCACTGTGTGCGAGGACGGGCGGTTGCAAGATCTGCAGGGTCCGGTCAACACTCGAGCCCAGGACACGATCCAGGATCTGAGCGCCCCTCGAGCAGCGGAGGTGGCACCCATCTGCGACAATAGTGTACAGGTAATATAGTAATCACAGGTGAAATTGTACACAGGAGCTCTGCATATAGCGTATAATGTACAGGTAATATAGTGATCACAGGTGACATTATACTGTATACAGGAGCTCTGTAAATAGTATACAGTGGAACCTCGGTTTACGAGTAACTTGGTGTGCGAGTATTTTGCTATACATAGCTTGCTGTAAATTTGTAACTCTGTTTACGAGCAATGCTTTGCTGCATGAGCAAATACCGCACACACTACCGTACTTTCACCGCGCTCTGACCCGCTTTTCCAGTCCGCACAAACACGCATAAACACACACACACATATTATGCTCACCTTAACTTCCGTTCCCTCGGCGGCCTCCTGGTTCTTGTAGTCCGCAGGTACAGTATGTGTATCCAGTAACCTTCACAACGATGCAGGAGCTTCTGCTGTCAGCCGCTTCTCAAAGGCAGCATGCTGACTAATCAGAGGCAAGCGGCTCATGCCTTTGACGTCAGCGTGCTGGCCAATCAGAGGCAAGCGGCTCCTGTGTATGATGTCTGTTGCTGAAGTGCTGAATGCGGAAGCTTCTGCATCGCTCGCGATGGTTACCGGATACACATGCCTGCGGTCTAAAAGAACCAGGAGGTCGCCGAAGGAGCGGAGGGTAAGGTTAGCATAATATGTGTGTGTGTGTGTGTACCGCCCCCGTCTCAGCAGCCTGCCGCCGCTGCTCGGATCCAGATCCGCTGTGGCTCGAGGGGACTCCGGACCCGGGAGTCGGAGTCATGCGGCCACTCAGAATAAAAAGGTGGGTATTTACAGGGGATTGTATGGACAGTTTGTGATGCCACCCGTGGTGCGTGGTAAGATGGAGTACCACCGCTGCAATTGGGAGTACCTGGTGGCGATGGTGTGGGCAGCCAGATGTTTAACCCCTCAATAGGTACAGGGATTGCCCTGGGACTCGGTCTAGGGGACAGGGAGGTGCCGTTGGGACGGTTAGGGATCACTTTAGTACTCACTCCGTCCAATAACGCTGACACCGACAACCGTGGTAAACCAAAGTTCTTAGAACTGCTGCAGCTGGGAGGGAGCACACCTGGATCCCATGTCCGTTGGTGTTGCTCGTTAGTCTGTGGCCTTTTCCGTGGCACCTCACTTCTAACTGGTGCCTCTAGCATGGAACTATTGGGTCCCGCTCACCAGTATGGCTAACTAGGTGAGCTTGCTCTCAGGGTTAACGCTTGGGATTTTCTGGACTATGTAGTGGGAAAGTCCTATCCCCCTCGTTGCGCTAGTACGCCGATTTTAGAGCGGGTGGAGAATGGATCTTGAAAGCTTCGTCCTCGTCGGGTAAATTGTCAAGACACTTAAAGCTCCTTCTTGACCTAGGGTCCACTTACCCCGTCGTGCCTTGGCCCCTGCCTGGTGATGGCACAAGGCCGCCGGCTGTCCTCCTCGACAGTCCGTGCACCTTGTCACGATCCCCTGCGACCGGGGTCCAGCTCCTACCAGGCCCAGACCAACGTCTGCCACCTAGTAACCAAGGAGCCCAGCTCCTGACCTCTCCTCTTGAGAGTTACCACTCAACTGAACTACTCCTGACCTCCCCTTAACCAACCCCTCAAGTGGGCGACCCTATTCCCTTCAGGCCGGCCACTAGTGTGTCTGGTAAGTGTGGTGCAGAGTGTCCTAGGAATTTGATTAGCTTGTTCTTGGCAACACCAAAGGTCAGGGACCCGTAGCCAATGAGGAGGTGGATACTGTGCAGAAGGGCAGATTGCACAATACCCTGTGACGACCCGATAGACCAGGGCATCACATTCCCCCTTGGTTAAACGTAGCTCGTCCCCGAGCTACAGGACAGCAGAGGTTTATTTATTTATTTATTTTTTAACTGTAGAAAAAGGTAGAAAAGGGTTAACATTTTTATTTACACATACATCCCACATTCGGGAGACTTGTCACTTAAACGTTCCGGAACTTTTTAAAGAGTTCATCTCCTCAACAGTGGGACGCTACCGGTTTCAGTGGTAGCGGAGACTCAACCTGCTCCGTTGCAGCCTCCACCCACGACAGTCCAGTCCCAATGTCCCGGATCCCATCAACCCGCCACCCAAACAGCCTGAACCCCTGCAAACCTATGGTGGGTCCGTGACCAGGTTGAGGTCCCGGGCGTTGTTTTAGATGACTCTGGTGGGCACAGGAGGTTCAACTATATACAATACGCAAGTTCGTGTTAGTCAGTCCTGTGACCGTGGTCCATTTTTACTAAATATAAAAACCTAACAGAGTCCATGTACCGGTTGTACACATTTTTAGCAATCTTCTAGCAAATCTGATCATTTTCATTCTGTTCATTAAAACCTGTCAATTAAGCACTTATTTACTAACATTTCTACATGAAATAAACTGTGGAAAATAACAAACGAAAACCCCGATACCTAACAATTCTATGGCATCGTTAAACCATTGGTATTTTTAGCATTTTTCAACACTCTTCTCTATACCTCCGTGGAGGCTGACCAGTTAGCACAGGTCAATCTCCTTATCTCTAGACCCTCATCCCCCTCTGGTGGCATGGCAACACTCTCTACAGGTTCCTCGCCCTCAGTGTTAGTTGTTGCTGGCAGGACCCTACGTGTGAGTGGCAAGAGTATAGGCGCTACTCTACGAGTGCTGGAGTGCGTGCAGTGTCAGTAAGCCTTTCCTGTTCTGGTTCTTCCAAGGGTTGTGAGAATGTTAACACAGGGACTATTACTGCTCCATTCTGCATAGGCCAATCTGCTGGAAAATCACCCAGAATAGTATGGATCACTCTTTTTCTTGCTTCCACCACTGGAGTCTGGGGCTGAGGTTCATCTGCCACTCTTAAGGGTTCTGGGCACTATTTTAAATGGTCTTGGGACACCGTAGCCATAGTCTTTCCTTGATCCTTGCTGATTAAGCAGGTCTTTTGGTTATCAAAGTTGGATGGCTGTACTACATATGGCTCCTTTTCCCATTGATCATCTAACTTGTGCAGCTTTCTCTTTCTTTTTAGCACAATCTCGCCAGGGGCGAAGGGGGTTGCTTTTGCTTGCTTGTTAAAGTTCCTTTCTTGCCGTTCCCGGGTTTGACTCAGACTCTCTTCAACACACTTCTGAATTAGCTTGTACTGGGTTTGGCGACGTGAGTGCCAATCCTCTCCGGGTGCGTAAGTCTCAGGCAATTCAACCTCCATCTCCAGATCTACCGGAAGTCTTCTAGGCCGAGCTCTCATCAGATAAGCTGGGGTACACTTGGTGGATCCCACCAAAATATTGTTACAGATGTTTACCAAGTCTGGTAGCTTTTCAGTCCACTGGTTCCGTTCCTCAAGAGGAAGGGTTTTCAGCAGATTGATCACCAGGTGGTTCATCTTCTCACACATCCCATTCGTCTGCGCATGATAGTGTGTGGTGCGTATATTCTTGCACCCGTACAGACTGCAGAACTCCTGGAAGATTTCAGCCTCAAATGCAGCCTACAGAAGTGTGCCTGGAACACCTTTGCCGCAGTACTGGCAGTCAAATCTTTAACGGGCACCACTACCAGGAACCGTGAGTAATGGTCAACCATTGTGAGTGCATACGTATACCCACTCCTGCTGAGAGTCAACTTGGCATGGTCCAGAGCCACAATCTCTAGGGTTTGCTTGGTGACAATCAGCTGAAGTGGTGCTCGCTGACTGGTTCCATCCTGCCTTCTCAAGGCGCAAGGGCCGCAATTTCTACACCAGGCTTCTATGGAGTCTCTCATTCCTATCCAGTAGAAGCGACTTCTCAGCAACATCTCCAGCTTCTTCTATCCAAAGTGCCCAGCTCCATCATGGTACGCTTCCAGCACCACTGGAACATACGCCCTGGGCACCAGGATCTGGCAGAACCTCTCGTGGGTCTTGAGGTTGGTTAAGCTCCTGCATAGCTTGCCTTGGTGAAGGTAGAGCCGACTCCGGTCTTGCCACAATTTTCTGGCTTCTTCTGGGGCGCCTGGGTCAAGACGGGCATCAGCTCTGGCCAGCAACGCTTTGACTAATTTGATTGCAGGGTCCTTGTCCTGGGCTCCTGCCAGCCATGGTGAGGCAATGGGTCACAGGTCATGATTTGCTGATGATAGAAAATAATAGAGTCTGGCTCACTGTTTTGTTGTATTAGGTGCACCGAGGAAAATGTCACAGTATACAAAAAAGGTTAACTCGGGCACACTGAAAGATGAGAGTCTGAGACAAAATGATGCTTGAAAGTCAAATTGCTTGTTTTTATTGGTACAAAGGTCAAAAAAAATAGTTCTAACGTTTCGGCCTTAACATACAGGCCTTCGTCAGAGATAGTCTATAATGGAGATATACAGAAAGAAAAAACATGTTAGCGAGTACACAGAAATCATATTTGTTTTATCACGTATATGCGTTATGTAGAAAGATGATTGAGAGTGATCAAGATATAAAAAAACAAGGTCTACACATTGATGCATAGTAGAAAGCAACAAAAGAAAGAGTTTCGTATTCCATACATGTACAACAATAATGGATAGAAGATGAACACTTCATATACAGAGGGGGAAATCACCATATAGTAAGTTAGTAAAAACATCCAAAACGTACCTATATGATCATAAGAAATATGAATACGTAATTCTCATGTATGGGAGATCCAAATAGAAAGTTATAATTGCCTAAAAAATAGACATAGGATTTAGAAATGAAACCCGACATAAATTTCTAAGGGAGTTTTAAGAAAGTAAGAATTTGTCCTCTGTAGAAATTGAAAGTAGTTAAAGAGTAAAAAAAGGAAAAAGAGGGATGGTAGCAGGGGTGCAGAGTCATAGGGCGGGATCAAGGGAAGATAGAAGGTGGATAGTAAAAATGAAGAATAAGAAGAAAAAGAAAAAAGAGGAAAAAAGAAAAGAACAAAGAGAGAAAGGAAAAAGGAAAAGAGAAAGGTCAGAGTCAAAGATAAGGACATAGAGGAGTACCTTTGCTGTTGACCAATATTAATATGCCAAGAGAGGGGCGGGTAGTCCAATGTTGCTATCAATGTTGTGGAATCCACTACAAAGTGCTATGGTGAAAAATAGGAATAATGAGTAAAATGGTTCACATGATGAGAGGATGCCCATTCCCTCAATATATTAGGACTAGAACAAAACACCGGGAAATGTACATACCCTATAGGTATCATGAACCAAAATCTGTGTGAGAATGCTGGCGTAGATAGTGTCTTCACATCAGAGAGGACAGTAGTTACCAGATGTTTTAGTATGTAAGAGCCTATGAGCATAAATACAGTTAGGTCCAGAAATATTTGGACAGTGACACAATTTTCGCGAGTTGGGCTCTGCATGCCACCACATTGGATTTGAAATGAAACCTCTACAACAGAATTCAAGTGCAGATTGTAACGTTTAATTTGAAGGTTTGAACAAAAATATCTGATAGAAATTGTAGGAATTGTACACATTTCTTTACAAACACTCCACATTTTAGGAGGTCAAAAGTAATTGGACAAATAAACCAAACCCAAACAAAATATTTTTATTTCCAATATTTTGTTGCGAATCCTTTGGAGGCAATCACTGCCTTAAGTCTGGAACCCATGGACATCACCAAACGCTGGGTTTCCTCCTTCTTAATGCTTTGCCAGGCCTTTACAGCCGCAGCCTTCAGGTCTTGCTTGTTTGTGGGTCTTTCCGTCTTAAGTCTGGATTTGAGCAAGTGAAATGCATGCTCAATTAGCTTAAGATCTGGTGATTGACTTGGCCATTGCAGAATGTTCCACTTTTTTGCACTCATGAACTCCTGGGTAGCTTTGGCTGTATGCTTGGGGTCATTGTCCATCTGTACTATGAAGCGCCGTCCGATCAACTTTGCGGCATTTGGCTGAATCTGGGCTGAAAGTATATCCCGGTACACTTCAGAATTCATCCGGCTACTCTTGTCTGCTGTTATGTCATCAATAAACACAAGTGACCCAGTGCCATTGAAAGCCATGCATGCCCATGCCATCACGTTGCCTCCACCATGTTTTACAGAGGATGTGGTGTGCCTTGGATCATGTGCCGTTCCCTTTCTTCTCCAAACTTTTTTCTTCCCATCATTCTGGTACAGGTTGATCTTTGTCTCATCTGTCCATAGAATACTTTTCCAGAACTAAGCTGGCTTCATGAGGTGTTTTTCAGCAAATTTAACTCTGGCCTGTCTATTTTTGGAATTGATGAATGGTTTGCATCTAGATGTGAACCCTTTGTATTTACTTTCATGGAGTCTTCTCTTTACTGTTGACTTAGAGACAGATACACCTACTTCACTGAGAGTGTTCTGGACTTCAGTTGATGTTATGAACGGGTTCTTCTTCACCAAAGAAAGTATGCAGCGATCATCCACCACTGTTGTCATCCGTGGACGCCCAGGCCTTTTTGAGTTCCCAAGCTCACCAGTCAATTCCTTTTTTCTCAGAATGTACCCGACTGTTGATTTTGCTACTCCAAGCATGTCTGCTATCTCTCTGATGGATTTTTTCTTTTTTTTCAGCCTCAGGATGTTCTGCTTCACCTCAATTGAGAGTTCCTTAGACCGCATGTTGTCTGGTCACAGCAACAGCTTCCAAATGCAAAACCACACACCTGTAATCAACCCCAGACCTTTTAACTACTTCATTGATTACAGGTTAACGAGGGAGACGCCTTCAGAGTTAATTGCAGCCCTAAGAGTCCCTTGTCCAATTACTTTTGGTCCCTTGAAAAAGAGGAGGCTATGCATTACAGGGCTATGATTCCTAAACCCTTTCTCCGATTTGGATGTGAAAACTCTCATATTGCAGCTGGGAGTGTGCACTTTCAGCCCATATTATATATATAATTGTATTTCTGAACATGTTTTTGTAAACAGCTAAAATAACAAAACTTGTGTCACTGTCCAAATATTTCTGGACCTAACTGTATATGCCAATATATAAGTGTATATGTCGCGGGCGGAGGAGGGGACGCCGCGCTCTCCCACTTCTCGGGTCCGGCTGGCACTGCTGCGGCCTGCTGCTGCTGCTCGGTGGCTCGAGCGATGGGCCGGATCCCGGGGACTCGAGCGGCGCTCCTCGCCCGTGAGTGAAAGGGGATGGGGATTTTGGGATAGTTTATTGTCCGTGATGCCACCCACGGTTGTGGTGATTTGTTAACACCACCGCTGCTCTGTATGGGGAGCCCGGGAGTGATGGTATGGAGCAGCCAGTTGTTGATGTGCCCTCCGTGGGTAGGGGTTGTGGTGCTCCCGGGGCCCGGTGATGGGGTTGGTATGGTGGACAGGCGGGTCTGGGGTCTGTGGAGGTGCAGGGGCGCAGGGCAGCACTGTGCCACACGGCACGGAGGTACTCACTCAGCCAGTAAACACGACACAGTTCTCGGTAAACAAACGGCTGGTTGGACGGGTCCCTCGGATGGTTCACGGTGCTGATGTTCCCTGCAGTTAGCGGTGATGGTCTCTTCCCTGCGCCTAAGTAAAGTCTCTTGGTAGCGATGGGTCCCCACCGGTTACCCACTCCTCGGCTTCAATCTGGGCCGAAGGAGCCCTACTTTGCCTGCAGGCGCTGGCCCTGGGAAACTGGTGCCCTGGCGGTGGCGGTGTCTCCCCTTCACGGTCGGACTGTTGCCTTCAATCGGGACTTGGTTGTTAGGGGACAGACGTCCCCTTCACTGACGGATTTGGCAAATTATGGCGACTCCTAGCCTTGCCGGGATCCGAAAGGCCCCTGCCCTGGTGCTGACTGTTCTTCGTATACTGCTCCAGTACCGCCGGGTCGCCACCCGTCCGCGGTCCTTCCAGCAACCTCCAAACAGTCCCACTGCAGACTATCACCGCCGTCTGCTGACCTTGCTGTCTCAGTCCGGGGCACACACCCGGACCAACTTCAGGCTTTATTACTGTCACTTTTCTGTCACTCTAACTCTCCACTTCACCTCCTTCTACTCCCTCCTCCTAAACTCTTCTTCTCACTCAAGCTCTGCCTGAGCTCAACTCTACTCTAGCCCTCAGCTAGACTTCAACTGCCTGGTTTTCCCGCCTCCAGGGCTGTGAACTCCTTGGTGGGCAGAGCCAACCGCCTGGCCCACCCCCTGGTGTGGACATCAGCCCCTGGAGGAAGGCAACAAGGATTTTGGGTTAGCTAGGTGTACCTGCAGGGAATGTGGGGTGCATGTGATGTTGTGACCTGTGACCCCTGGCTTGCCCAGGGCGTCACATATATATACTAAGGGGACAAAACATATGGTGGTAAAAGAACCATTTTTACATACCGCTCCAGCGTAGATTAGCGCAGATTTACGTGAGAGTGCTGGTGTTGGTAATATCCTCACATCAAAGAGGGCAAAATAGGCCAGGTGTAGTATTATATAAAGACCTATGAGTACAAATGTACACCAATATATGCGTGTATAATAAGAAAAACTTTCAGCTCACCCATTCCATGTGATCAGATTTCCCTCTGCTGCTCGGGCTGCAGGTGCTGTTACCTGAGTATAATGAAGAGGAAAGAGTTCTGCCCAGCGCAAGGAGGAGAAATACGTCAGCAAATTTCCAGGTGCTTTCTGTTGCTTGGTTTCCAATAAAACGATCATATAAACATATGAACAGTTAAGACATAGTCCTCCGTGGATATTGACACAACAGCGACGCGTTTCGGCTACTGGAGTGTAGCCTTTGTCAAGTGGCTTTACTATGTGAACTGAGTCCTCTTTATACCCATACATGAAAAAGTCCTCCAAACAAACAGGTGCAGGTTCTTGCTGAATTCCTCAGGGTTAACCCATGATGGATCCACAGGCTCAAGGTGTATCACAGTACATTGCAAATACATGGGTTCAAATGGAATATAAAAGAGGCATGCACATTGTATAACAGTTCTCTCATATCAACAGACACTGCTTGAGTGTTATATTATAATATTCATATGGTAAAAGTTACATAAATAATATACAAATGTATAACAATCAGAGTGATGTGAACTATTACCAAAGAGAGTGTGTCACAATATAAATGCATTGTCATAATTGCTCTGTTCCATGGAAATGTCAGAATGACATATGTATTTGATATTCCATACCCAACAATCAATGCACAAATGCAATTAAATCCAGAAAAAACTATGAAAAAAAAAAAAGGGGCATATGATCAAACCCAGTGGCGTAACTAGAAAGCTATGGGCCCTGGTGCAAACTTTTAAATGGGGCCCCCCCCCCGCCAAAATATTTTCCACCCGACTTCACATTTCCCCAATTCATTTGTCACACTATAATTTTGTTGTAATGTTTTAGAGTGAACCATTAAATAAATATAGACATAGTTAACAAATACAGTATTTTAAACAAGCATTATTAAAATCATACAGAAACAAAAGGTTACTCACAAGAGTAGAGATCCACCTGGATATATGTCTTGGTAAGAGACCTACAAATAGAATGATCATTATGTTCAGCTTATTAAGTACATTATACATCATGAACATTAGACAAAGTTTGAATTTTGTGTTTACTTACAGAAATTGGTTTTAAATTAGTAGTTGTCAAATTCCTTAACCAGAAAGTAAACAAATCCAACTGAAATACAAATTAACTTGCAACCGCTCAAATCCATCAAAAATGTTTTAATTAAGACGTAATGGATATTAAAACATCAAGCCAAAAGGAATGATCTTTTTCTCACTATGAAAAGGAAAAGGGGACAGTTAGTGATAACACAAAGTATTTTTGCTCTCTGGAATAACTGCACTCTTTTTGACAAAGCTTTTGCAGTACCAAAAACTGTGCTGCTTTCAAATGTTAAAAGGATATTTGCTTTGTTTTAGAATGTAATGACATCATAATTTATTAATAATTGTAAGCCATCTTACTGTATCAAAGGCAAATAAGTTATACCAAAAAGAGGCAGTAGAAAAACAATAAGTGAAACCGAATTAGTTAACTGAACGAGTTAGTATCAACTTTTTGATAATACAACTCCCTATACCGAACCAACAGCACACTTACGCACACTGCATATTGCTAGAAGTTGCGCCGTCTTGCTTTAGATTCCGCAAATTTGTCAACAATATCTGAAATGTCCAATTTTCTGGCTCTATCATTTTCAATGCTTAGAAGAGCAAGGCCAGAAAGCCTTTGTTGTGACATGCTGCTTCTTAAGTAATTTTTAATAAGTGATAACTTAGAGAATGCTCTTTCAGCTGATGCCACTGTAACTGGTAAAGTGAGGAAAAGTAAGAAAGCTGTACATACATCTGGAAGTGTAGATGACAAAACAGCATTGTCAACTATAAGTAAGTGAGCCAAATCTTTAATTGTGGGAGATTTGGTGATCCCATCTTGAAGTGTGCTGCGAAAACTCAGTAACTGTCCTGGAAAATCTGTGGATATATCATCTTGATAATACTGATGAAATTTCACTGCTTCTTGAAACAAGTAATCATCTGATTTTGTAGCAAGCACACATGGCTGAATGATCTTAAATCTTTCGACTATAGTATTCATGCTACAAAATCTGCTTGATAACTGTGATGTAACTACATCTAAGGTAGCATTAAAAATTGCTGTTTTAAATCTACTCTCTGGATCCTGCAGTCTTTCATCTAAACATAGCTCATCAGTATGGCGCTTTACTTTAACTATTCGTTTATTCACAAACATTGCAGGAATCCCCCACTTATCTGCAAGTGTGATGGCTGTTTTTTTGGCATCTTCAAATTGGTTTCTGTAGCTGCTTAGAGCTTCAATTGTGTTATAAATTAATTGGGCAGCATTGGACAAATCCATATGTTCTGATTGTAGAACTTTGGAGATGGCATTTGTCTTATCCAAAATTTTGCTCTGTAGAACAAGGAGGAAGACAAACTCAAAAGACTCTATTTTTTTTCTAAGTGCCCGAGCCTCTTCTCTTTCTTTACTTTTGGTAGAAGTCAAGATTATCCTTGATAGTGCCTTAAGAACATCAAGAAATCGAAAACGTAGAGCAAGGATTGAATCGAAACGGGATGACCATCTTGTAGGGCACAATCTTTTTAAGGTCACAGAGGATTCAGAGGTGAGAGACTGTAGAAGTGACCAACGGGAGATACTGTCTCCAAAAAATACATATATACTCTGTATTACCTCAAAAAAACGTGACACCTCTGGTACATGGCTTACAGCATCCTGTATCACCAAATTAAGGTTATGGGCTGCACAGTGAACATACAAAGCATTTTTCTCCTTCCTTTGAATGCGAATTTGAACACCTGTATACACTCCACTCATTGTTGCAGCGCCATCATAACCTTGCCCACGACACTTTGACAGCTGCAGTCCCTTATCTTCTATACACTTGATAATATCATTCTCAAGTCCTGCAGCACTCGGGTCTTCAACTACATGAAAACCTAAAAAGACCTCCTGTATATTTACAGCAGTTGCACGTTGACTTTTATCTCGGCTTATGGTCACATATCGGTGAATCTGACTTAACTGGTCAACTTTTGAAATATCCTGTGTTGTATCCATAATTATGGAGAAAAAAGCGGCTGCTTTAATTTCACTTACTATGTCATTTTCAACTTGTTTTGCAAGCACATCTATTATTTCATTTTGTATTTTGGGGCTAAGATACCTAGCTGTCCCCTGAGGTAAGTGGAGGAGCTCCTTCAAAATGTGGTCATATTCAGATAGGAGCTCTACAATGGAGAGAAAGTTGCCATTATTACTCTGTCCTATTTTTTCTCTATGACCTCGGAAAGCTAGATTTGACATTGCCATAGTCAATGTCACATTAGTTATTCGATGTAACACTTGTCTCCAAAAGTTTTTCTCTTTCAAAATCTGTTTTTCAGTTTCATCATCTATTGTTTTTTTTCTTCTCCAGTGATCATAAACAATACATGCATCCATGTGAGCTTGTGAAGCTTCATGAATTTGTATTTTGGCCGAAAGTCTTTGCCATTTTTGTATTCCCTTTGCCCATGCTGGTTCAAAGCCTAATTTTTTACGATCGCCAAATAACCAGCATGGCTCACAATAAGCAGCATTTAACTTTGGCGAATAGCATAGCCACATGACTGGAATAGTGTGCCCTGCTTTTGTTATTCTTTCATAGTACATCTCAGAGAAACATCTATGATGGACACCCTTATCTCTTGGGAATGGCCCTTTAGGCCTGCAAGGACCATTAGCAAGAATAATTTTTTTAACATTGGGGTCTGTAATTGTTATTGGAAAATGTCCTCTATCTGTAACATACCTTTCTCCAATTAACGCATGTTCTATACTGACACTTGCAGTGTCTGCACTTTCTAATGTTTCTTGTAAATCAGAAATGTTGGCACTTGTATGTGGCTCTACCACTTCAATATGGGCACTATCCACCTCGAACAATGACGGAGAACTTGTAACTGAAGGTATGCTAGGTCTCTCAAGCATCTCCTCACTTTGACTAGTTATAGTGGCAGTAGATGTAGAAGCTGCATAATTAGTAGACTGTGAAAAGTAGCTGCTTATTTTGGGTAGTTTTTTCATTTTTTGCTCATTTTCCCTTTTTTTTTTACGCTTATGTGAGCCACTCATGTGATGATAGGATGACATTTTGTAAGATAATGTTAGTTGCTGTGAGGTGAGATTTATTAATCTGCAAACAAAAGAAATACACCAAAGTTTTAAGCCCTGAATATACACACTGCAAAACTTTCTGTGACTGTCCATACTGTACAGGTGATCACAAGCTAACTACAGCCACTGCATTTGGCTGACAGATTCGCAAACCAACTAAAGAAATATAAAATAAGTGTACCCGTACTAAAGACTCAAAATTCCTTAAATAGTACAGTACTGCTAACTTGCCTTTAAATTTGCTGTCTCATGCTCATAAATGAGTAAAATTGCAAAATACTCTTGTAAAAACAAGCAACTTTGCATTTCATCTCTTTAAAAATCTCCACTCAAAAACAGAGGGATTTTTAATCCAATAGCAACCAGCTCATTGCCCAGGTTACTGGCCAACTTGTATCATCATGTAGATGGGTATCTAGGTATAGAGCTTGCGGTACAAGCAATAACGCCTGCAGTCGCTGCCAGGAACCTGTCCGAAACACACAATCCGGCAAGATTCATTCACTCCTCCTCAATTTTTTCTCATGCTGCAGAGTTAAAGCTGCCTCGATCAGCACCCAAGGAGAGCACATGTTTCAGAGCTGAAGTGTAACCATGCTGCTGGTCTAAACTATCTTCAGGAGCACACTGCCCCCAGAAAAGCAAAAAGCAGGAGGCCAAGAAGCAGTGTCTTCTGAAGAGCAAACACAAGAACACCCCTTTTTAAATTGTTGCATACCCGAGCCATTGATCAGACAAATATATGGTCAACATTGAGACACTGAAAAAACAAACACTGATCACAATAACACCAATGGAAGACTGATTACGTATTACTATTACTCACATGGGCAATAATGTAAAAGGACACTTACACAGAACTATATATATACAAGCATATACTTGCAAAGTGTTAAAGGGATTGTTCATGATAACATACTAAAACATATTGATGATGCATTAAATATATCAATATGAGAGGGGTGAGGCACTGACACCTGGCACCTCCATTGATCAGTTGCAATCTGCTCTGACAGTGAAGATAATAAGCGATGTATAGGGAGAAATCCAGCAAATCTCTCACAATGTTTATTGGCTCCTACTGAGTACTGCACTATATCTCCCATCAAATGAATCAAAGATAATCTACCGTGCTCAGCAATGGGCACTAATCAAAGCGAGGGGCTGCTGTGTTCTACTTCTACCCTATACAGCCCTTATTTCCAGCCACTGACGGAGCAGATAACAGGTGATCTGATAATAAGCCATCAATATGTAAGTTCAAGATAACCCCTGTAAACACCATGTTCAAACAGGTTTGAATTCTGACTTTCTTACTATTAATCACATAATAAAACATACATTGTGTCTAGTGCAAAGTTCAGAGCTGCCCCCCCCCCCCCTCCACGTACACTGACACTTGGGATACGGGATAATGATGGGGTACGGGATAATAAGCAACCAGGTTTCCCGTTATCTGAAATCCCTCTATCAGCACCCAGCGTTCCTATGTTCTGATATCCATCTTGTCCTCGGCACCCAGCTTTCCCATGCTCTGCTATACATCTTTCCCTCAGCACCCAGCTTTCCCATATCAGAGCATGGGAAAGCTGGGTGCTGAGAGAAGATTATATCAGAGCATGGGAAAGCTGGGTGCTGAGAGAAGATGTATAGCAGAGAATGGGAAAGCTGAGTGCTGAGAGAAGAGCCTTTTTCCCTCAGCACAAAACATTCCCATCCCATGCTTGTATCTTAGTCCCCCCTCGTATATAGTTCTCCAAATACTATAATGGCCCCCACATAGCCTTCCATATAGTATAAAGGGTCCCACATAATCCTTCATATATTAGCATGCACATCCATAGTCCTCCATGTATTATAATGCATTTCCCATAGTTCTCCATATATTATAATGCATTTACCATAGTTCTCCATATATTATACTGCACCACAGTCCTCCATATTTTATAATGCACCCCCATAGTCCATGTATAATGTAGCCCCCATAGTCCTATCTGTATTATAACGCAACCCTACAAAACTTCATATTGAATTTTGCAGCCTCATACTCCTCCAAATATAATGCACCCCTATAGTCCATGTATAAGGTGTCCTTCCAGCCCCCTAGACCTCCATGTATAATGCAGCCCTTGTCCATGTATAAGGTGTCCTTCATGTTTATTATGCAGCCAGCCTCCCCAGACCTCCATGTATAATAATGCAGCCAGCCTCCCCAGACCTCCATGTATAATAATGCAGCCAGCCTCCCCAGGCCTCATGTATAATAATGCAGCCAGCCTCCCCAGGCCTCCATGTATAATAATGCAGCCAGCCTCCCCAGGCCTCCATGTATAATAATGCAGCCAGCCTCCCCAGGCCTCCATGTATAATAATGCAGCCAGCCTCCCCAGACCTCCATGTATAATAATGCAGCCAGCCTCCCCAGGCCTCCATGTATAATAATGCAGCCAGCCTCCCCAGGCCTCCATGTATAATAATGCAGCCAGCCTCCCCAGGCCTCCATGTATAATAATGCAGCCAGCCTCCCCAGGCCTCCATGTATAATAATGCAGCCAGCCTCCCCAGGCCTCCATGTATAATAATGCAGCCAGCCTCCCCAGGGCTCATGTATAATAATGCTGCCAGCCTCCCCAGGCCTCCATGTATAATAATGCAGCCAGCCTCCCCAGGCCTCATGTATAATAATGCAGCCAGCCTCCCCAGGCCTCCATGTATAATAATGCAGCCAGCCTCCCCAGGCCTCCATGTATAATAATGCAGCCAGCCTCCCCAGGCCTCATGTATAATAATGCAGCCAGCCTCCCCAGGCCTCATGTATAATAATGCTGCCAGCCTCCCCAGGGCTCATGTATAATAATGCTGCCAGCCTCCCCAGGCCTCCATGTATAATAATGCAGCCAGCCTCCCCAGGCCTCATGTAGAATAATGCAGCCAGCCTCCCCAGGCCTCCATGTATAATAATGCAGCCAGCCTCCCCAGGCCTCCATGTATAATAATGCAGCCAGCCTCCCCAGGCCTCCATGTATAATAATGCAGCCAGCCTCCCCAGGCCTCATGTATAATAATGCAGCCAGCCTCCCCAGGCCTCATGTATAATAATGCTGCCAGCCTCCCCAGGGCTCATGTATAATAATGCTGCCAGCCTCCCCAGGCCTCCATCTATAATAATGCTGCCAGCCTCCCCAGGCCTCCATGTACAGTATCATGCAGCCTCCCCAACCCAGGCCTCCATCATGGAGGCCTGGGGTGGGGAGGCTGCATGATACTGTACATGGAGGCCTGGGGTGGGGAGGCTGCATGATACTGTACATGGAGGCCTGGGGTGGGGAGGCTGCATGATACTGTACATGGAGGCTCCATGTACAGTATCATGCAGCCTCCCCACCCCAGGCCTCTGACCACCGTGTACTCACTTTATATATATAAAAAAAAAAAAAACAAGTACTCACCGATCTTCTCCTTCCACTGCTGCTCTGTCCTGACGTCTCCTTGTTCCACTGCTGCTGTACTCCCTGGAGTCCCTGCTCTCCTCCTTCCACTGCTGCTCGTCCTCCTCTCTCTCCCGGTGCTCCGGTCGGCGTCCTCACTCCCTGCGCTCTGTGCACTCAGCACAGCAGTCGCACAGGAGTGACGTCACCGCGCAGGCACAGGGGGAGTATGATGATGCAGAGCGGCGCTGGCCGCTCTATGCTTCATTATTACTGTGCGGCGCGCGGTGACGGGGGAGGGGGGCCCCGGTGCCGCCGCTGACATCGGGCAGGAGGGCCCGGTGTCGGGGGCGGCAGCGGGTCATATAGTGGGCGCGTGCACTGTGACAGATCAGCGCAGCTTCTCTCTCACTGAGAGGAGCTGGCTACTGATCTGCCGGGTCCCCGCGGGCCCCAAACTGCCCGGGCCCGGTCGCGATGGCGACCGCTGCGACCGCGGTGGTTACGCCACTGATCAAACCTCATTTTGAAGGTGACAATCTACCAAGAGATATAAAAGGCATCACTCTCCACTAGAGTTGAGCGCGGTTCGCGGTTCGAGGTTCTCCAGTTCTAAGCTCGAGTGATTTTTGGGGCTGTTCGAGATCGAACTAGAACTCGAGCTTTTTGCAAAAGCTCGATAGTTCTAGATACGTTCGAGAACGGTTCTAGCAGCAAAAAGCAGGGCTTTTTACAGCTACAGTGTGCAGGAGCCATCGCTGGCAGCCTGCCACAAGCTGGTAACCAAGATAAACATCGGGTATCCAAGCAAAGCGCTTTGGTTAGTAACCCGATGTTTATCTTAGTTACGTGCAGGAAGCCCACACTTCCCCGCTCAGCTCGCTCCGCCCCCTCCTGCCCACGGCATGTACACACACACACACACACACGTACACATACATACACATACACACACACACAAACCCACCCCCCCCCACTCCCCCCCTCCCCCGCTCGGCTTACCTGCGGTGATGAAGTCCCGCCATCCCGACCTCAGCGCTGTCACTTTCCTCCATGGCCGCCGCTTGTCACATCACCTCTCGCTTCTGACCCGAGACTGACTAGCGGTGACGTCACGGACCTCTCGCGATACTTGAGGGGAAGGCGCCGGTCATTGAACTCAGTGACAGGGGCTGTCGGCAGTGCTGGAGATCAGCGCAGGTAATGTACCTCGCTGACAGCAGCACTTGTCACCCCCCTGCAGTGACCTGGGCTGACCCATTGATGTTAGCTCAGGTCACTGCACTGCTCTCCCAGCCAATGGGGAACATCCTGCTCTTCATTGACTGGGACAGTGTGGATCGTCATGGCAACCCCTTGGATTACAGCAGACCTGGATTTGTTTTTCAATCTAATAAATTGGTTAAAGAGGGAATGTTTTGGGGAGTGTTTTTTCAAATAAAAATGTGTTTGTCGTCTATTTTTTTTTATTACTGACTGGGTTGGTGATGTCGAGTATCTGATAGACGCCTGACCTCACCAACCCCAGGGCTTGATGCCAGGTGACATTACACATCTGGTATTAACCCCATATATTACCCCGTTTGCCACCGCACCAGGGCGCGGGATGAGCTGGGGCGAAGCACCAGGATTGGCGCATCTAATGGATGTGCCACTTCTGGGGCGGCTGCGGCCTGCTATTTTTAGGCTGGGGAGAGTCCAATAACCATGGACCTCCCTAGTCTGAGAATATCAGGCCCCAGCTGTCTGCTTTACCTTGGCTGGTGATCCAGTTTTGGGGGACCCCTACGTGTTTTTTTTTTTTTAATTATTTATTTAATTTAAAATAACAGCGTGGGGTGCCCTCAGTTTTGGATTACCAGCCAAGGTGAGGTTGCCAGCTGTGGTCTGCAGGCTGCAGCCGTCTGCTTTACCCTAGCTGGCTACAAAACTAGGGGGAACCCTACGTCATTTTTTTTTTCATTTTTTTGACTAAATACAAAGCTAAGCACCCCTTAGTGCCACATGAAAGGCACCAAAGGGTGCTCCACTTTTTCTCCACTTTTTCTCCACTTGTTCTCCACTTTTTCTCCACTTTTTCTACATTTTTTTCTCCATTTTTTCCAACTTTTTCTCCACTTTTTCTCCACTTTTTCTCCACTTTTTCTCAATTTTTTTCTCCACTTTTTCTCCACTTTTTCTCCACTTTTTTTCCATTTTTTTCTCCACTTTTGCTCCACTTTTTCTCCATTTTTTCTCCACTTTTTCTCCACTTTTTCTCCACTTTTTCTCCATTTTTTTCTCCACTTTTTCTCCACTTTTTCTCCAGTTTTTCTCCACTTTTTTTCCATTTTTTTCTCCACTTTTGCTCCACTTTTTCTCCACTTTTTCTCCATTTTTTCTTCACTTTTTCTCCATTTTTTCTCCACTTTTTCTCCACTTTTGCTACACTTTTGCTACACTTTTTCTCCATTTTTTCTCCACTTTTTCTCCACTTTTTCTCCACTTTTTTTCCATGTTTTTCTCCACTTTTGCTCCACTTTTTCTCCATTTTTTCTCCACTTTTTCTCCACTTTTTCTCCACTTTTTCTCCATTTTTTTCTCCACTTTTGCTCCACTTTTTCTCCATTTCTTCTCCACTTTTTCTCCACTTTTTCTCCACTTTTTTTTCCATTTTTTCTCCACTTTTTCTCCACTTTTTCTCCACTTTTTCTCCATTTTTTCTCCACTTTTTCTCCACTTTTTCTCCATTTTTTTCTCCACTTTTTCTCCACTTTTTCTCCACTTTTTCTCCACTTTTTCTCCACTTTTGCTCCACTTTTTCTCCACTTTTTTTCCATTTTTTTCTCCACTTTTTCTCCACTTTTTCTCCACTTTTTCTCCACTTTTTCTCCACTTTTTTTCCATTTTTTTCTCCACTTTTTCTCCACTTTTTCTCCACTTTTTCTCCACTTTTTTTCCATTTTTTTCTCCACTTTTTCTCCACTTTTGCTCCACTTTTTCTCCATTTTTTCTCCACTTTTTCTCCATTTTTTCTCCACTTTTTCTCCACTTTTTCTCCACTTTTGCTACACTTTTTCTCCACTTTTTCTCCACTTTTTCTCCACTTTTTTTTCCATTTTTTTCTCCACTTTTGCTCCACTTTTTCTCCACTTTTTCTCCACTTTTTCTCCACTTTTTTCCATTTTTTCTCCACTTTTTCTCCACTTTTTTTCCATTTTTTCTCCACTTTTTCTCCACTTTTTCTCCACTTTTTCTCCACTTTTTCTCCACTTTTTTCCAATTTTTCTCCACTTTTTCTCCACTTTTTCTCCACTTTTTCTCCATTTTTTTCTCCACTTTTTCTCCACTTTTTCTCCACTTTTTTCTCCACTTTTTTTCCATTTTTTTCTCCACTTTTTCTCCACTTTTTTTCCATTTTTTTCTCCACTTTTTCTCCACTTTTTCTCCACTTTTTCTCCACTTTTTTTCCATTTTTTTCTCCACTTTTTCTCCACTTTTTCTCCACTTTTTTTCCATTTTTTTCTCCACTTTTTCTCCATTTTTTTCTCCACTTTTTCTCCACTTTTTCTCCACTTTTTCTCCACTTTTTCTCCACTTTTTTTCCATTTTTTTCTCCACTTTTTCTCTACTTTTTCTACATTTTTTTCTCCACTTTTTCTCCACTTTTTCTCCATTTTTTTCTCCACTTTTTCTCCACTTTTTCTCCACTTTTTCTCTGTTCTTTTTCTATAGTCGGTCTACCCATTAGCTCTGCCATGCATACTGTAGCTCTACACCTACTGCACATGTTACTTTATGATTGACATCTCTTTCGTACCAGAGCTGTCTAAGTCTACTCTGACCCCATATTTGTCATTACTATATTGTCCTTGTACTGTATTATGACATTTGTATCATGTGTTTCATTTCTTGCTGTGTTGCAATTTTTTTGCTGCATCCTAATTGTACCTCTACATTGTTCTAGTTTATGTTATTGTTCTCTCACTCTTATGTGATACTGATTATTGTCATTTTTCATGATTACATGCAGATAAGTCCAATCTGACGAAGGCTCAGGCCGAAACGTCATTTGTAACTTGTTTTGGACAAAAACATATATGCTTATGAAAAAAAAATTTTTCTTAATACGGACCAATAAAGAGTGATTTTGCATTACTATCCGTTGTGACTTACTGACTTAGTCTGGGAGATTTAGAGTGCCGAGGTTACTCACTAATTTTATCTATTATTACCTCTGAGCACCTATATACCAGTGAGCAGAGCTTCCTCTACAGTAGTTCTCCTGATTAGGCATGCCCTTACCTCATGAGCAGGGCATTGCAGCTTTGGTAGCAACCATTACGACATGGACTCTGCTGCTGTGGACTCGGGGAGAGTGAGTGCAGATTCATTGCACCCACACTCCTCACATGAAGGGTCCGCACTCCTAGAAAATGGGGGATACGTTCCCTGAGTGTCTCCCCCCCATATTCTAGACGGTCCAGAGTCGTCGTGGGACCCCTTTATTTTTTTTCTTACAATAAATTGGTGAAAGAGGAAATGTTTTGGGGACTGTTTTTTCAAATAAATTTCTTTTGTCGATTTTTTGTTTTTGTTAGTACTGACAGTTTATGATGTTGGGTATCTAATAGACGCCATGACATCACAAACTGCTGGGCTTGATCTCAGGTGACTTTACAGCTAGTATCAACCCGATTTATTACCCTGTTTGCCACTGCACCAGGGCACGGGATGAGCTGGGGTGAAGCGCCAGGATTGGCGCATCTAGTGGATGCGCCACGTCTGGGGTGCCTGCGGCCTGCTATTTTTAGGCTGTGAAGGCCCAATAACTATGGACCTTTCCACCCTGAGAATACCAGACCACAGCTGTCCGCTTTACCTTGGCTGGTGATCCAATTTGGGGGGGACCCTACTTTTATTGTGTAATTATTAATATTTATAAAATAATTATAAAAAAGAGCCTGAGGGGACCTCCACATTGGATCCCCAACCACGGTAAAGCTGCCAGCTGTGGTTTTCAGGCTACAGCCGTCTGCTTTACCCTAGCTGGCTATCAAAAATGGGGGGACCCAACGTCATTTTTTTTTTTAACTATTTTTTAAATAGAAAAAATTAATGGGCTTCCCTGTATTTTGATTGCCAACCAAGGTAACGGCAGGCAGATGGGGGTGGCAACCCATAGCTGTCTGCTTTATCTGCGCTGAGAATCAAAAATACCGCGGAGCGCTACGTCATTTTTTTAAAGATTTATTTTTACAGCACTGTGATGTCCAGCAATCAAAATACAGGGAAGCCCATTTTATTTTTAGTTATTTAAATAAATAATTAAAAAAAATATATATGGGCTCCCGCTGCATTTTTTGTATTGCTAGCTAAGGGTAATCCAAGCAGCTACTGGCTGCTAACCCCCACTGCTTGGTGTTACCTTCACTGGCAATGGAAAATCCAGGGAAGCATTTTTTATTTTTTTTGCCAAAAAACTGCAAAAAAAGGACGTGAGCTTCGCCATATTTTTGTATGCTAGCCAGGTACAGCAGGCAGCCACGGGCTGCCTCCAACCCCCAGTTGCCTATTTGTACCCGGCTGGGAACCAAAAATATAGGGAAGCCCGTTTTTTTTTAATTATTTCACTTATTTCATGAAATAATTAAAAAACAAATGACGTGGGCTTCGCCCCATTTTTGTGTCCAGCCGGGTACAACTAGGCAGCTGGGGATTGGAATCCGCAGCACAGGTTAGCCCGAGGTTTCTGGGCGCCTCTGCTGCGGATTTCATTCCGCAGCCGTCCCAGAAAATGGCGCTCTCATAGAAGCGCCATCATCTGGCGCTGTATCCAACTCTTCCAACAGCCCTGGAGCCGGGTGGCTTGTTGGGTAATCATGAGTTAATACTGGCTTTGTTTTACTAGCCAGTATTAAGCCAGAGATTCTTAATGTCAGGCACGTTTGACCCGGCCATTAAGAATCTCCAATAAAGGGTTAAAAAAAAACACCACACAGAGAAAAAATACTTTAATAGAAATAAATACACAGACACATTAGAGACTCCATCTTTATTACCCCCTGTCAGCCCTCCACGATCCTGCTCTTCTGTCTTCTTTCTTTCTAGTGTAGTAGTAGTGACGATTGTAGTGAGGATGAGATTCACCAGCTCATCACTTGGGGCTGGGGAACCTCCATCCTCACTACAATCCTCACTAGTGTAGTAGTAGTGACGATTGTAGTGAGGAAGGATGAGATTCACCAGCTCATCACTTGGGGCTGGGGAACCTCCATCCTCACTACCATCCTCACTAGTGTAGTAGTAGTGATGATTGTAGCGAGGAAGGATGAGATTCACCAGCTCATCACTTGGGGCTGGGGAACCTCCATCCTCACTACAATCATCACTACAATCGGGAAGCAGCGTGCAGCCTTCACTCCGTGAGTGATCAGTGCTGGCTGCTAGCGGTAACAGCGGTAACGCTGACAGACGCGTTACCATAGCAACGGTGCTCTCGGAGTCGCGGTTAGCGGTGACATCACCGCTAACTGCGTTGCTATGGCAACGGTGATCTCCGTTAATGACCGGCTGTGTCAGCCGGTCCCTAACGGAACAGGGAGTCGACCGTGTGCTAGAGCATGTCGCCGGTACACGGCGATACACATATGTGCACCGTGTACCGGAGAGATGCACTCGCAGGTCCTACATGACGTGTCATAGTCATGTGACCAGTCTGTAGCCAATGAGATAATAGCCACGTGACTGGTCACATGCCTATTTTGACGTCACGATAGGTCCTGCATCTCTGCTGGCAGTGCCATCACCGGGAGGATTCAGCGATCATCGGATGGAATAGCGGCAGGAGACAGAGTGCAGAAGGGATCGCGAGGACCGGTAAGTGTTATGGCAATGTTTATTAACTGTTTGTGTACATTTATCATGCATTTTTATGTGTTTGTGATTGCCTCCCATTATAGCCTATACGTTCGAGTTCGGTTCGTCGAACGTTCGACGAGCCGAACTCGAACGGGACCCCCGTTCGGCGAACCGGCCTCGAGCCGAACCGGGACCGGTTCGCTCATCTCTACTCTCCACCCATGTATAATATGTTCCTACAATGAATCATATAAAGGATAAGCAATTGTATACATGCCTGAACTATTTATATCAATTCCATTGTCCCATGCACGAATGGTTCAATGATCAAAAACTGGGAAAAAAATGCAAATTTGGATCCAATTCTATGTTTTTTCCACGTATAAACTTGATTTTTTGAATAATCTTCGTTATCTCGTTCCCATTTGCGTCATGACATTTTGTCTACCTGCTCATTGAGTTTGATGAACTGCATTATTAAATATGAGCAATTGGAGGTAGTGAAAATACAACAAACCATCACTGAGATAGAAGAAAAAATGTCTAATGTGGTCAAACCCGACAATTATGAGAACCTAATGAAGAAAATGTCTAACAACATAGAAAATTTAGAAAATAAAATTGTGGATATTAAAAGACGCAAATGGGAACGAGATAACGAAGATTATTCAAAAAATCAAGTTTATACGTGGAAAAAACATAGATTTGCGTTTTACATCAAATTATCATCAAAGCCGAATAAACTTCCTGGACATCACCCTGCAGGCCGGCGGAGGTACGCCAGATGTGCTAATTACTCCTTATCACAAGGACATAAGTGAGAACACCATTTTGAGATATGGTTCATGTCATCCTAGGCATGTGACTACTAACATCCCTAAGGGGGAGCTAATTCGAACTAAACGCAATTGTTCAGATAGCAGGTATTTGGATGAAGTATTAAAGAACAAGTGCAATGATCTAAGAGATAGGGGTTACCCAAAAGATTTGTTAGCTAGGACATATGAGGAGGTCATTCAGATCAAACGTCAGTAACTGCTAATAGATAGGGTAAAACCCTCATGTAGTAATGACAATAATGTCATAATCTTTGTCACCACTTACAGTGAAGATTTTAATGATATTGTAAAAATTGTGAGAAAATATATCCCCATTTTGAACAGTGATCTGACAACCAGGGAAGTATTAACCAAGTGTGATATTAGATACATTCCAAAAAAGCTCCCACAATTGGTAACATGGTATCCCCAAGTTTTTTAAAATCTCCCCTTCAGAAGAGCTCCACATGGTTGGACCTGAAGGGCTTCTTCAAATGTCATCACAATATATGTATTTCTTGCTCTTATGCTGGTAGGACGAAAACATTTACCTCTATAGTCAATGGCCATACCTATGACATTAATGGATTCATTAACTGTAACACCACCGGGGTAATCTATTTAATAACATGCACCCTATGTCAAATTCAGTATGTAGGGTGCACTATTGGTCCCCTTAAGAAACGCATAAGGCGACACTTATCCGATGCCTTGAGAACAAATAAAATTGGTACTTCAATGGTATCAAAACATTTTTCTGAAGTACACGGAGGTGACAACAGTAGTTTCAGCTTTTCTGGCATAGAAAAGGTTCACAAACCCATCAGAGGGGGATGTTATAGACGTAAAATCCTAAATCGTGAGTCTTTTTGGATCTTTAAATTGGGAACTAGGCAGCCAAATGGTCTGAATATACGCAAAGATCTGATATTGCAATACAATTGATTGCCATGTCTCCGTGGGGTGAAATACATATATAATTGATTAAATAAAGGTTAATATATACAAAATAAAAATTTAAAAAATAAAAGAACAACAATTATAGATGATATACAATAAATAAATAGTAAAACATACGTATACTTAAGGTTTTTTTTTTTGTTTGTTTCCCCCCCCCCCCCCCCCCATAGCGGAGATTTGTCAATACAATTAATAGTTGAATTCAGCAGAGTTGCAGATTGGTGGGACTCAAAGGAAAACCACATAGGCATTTTTTCATAATTTTTTTTTTTTTTTTTCTCCCAGTTTTTGATCATTGAACCATTCGTGCATGGGACAATGGAATTGATATAAATAGTTCAGGCATGTATACAATTGCTTATCCTTTATATGATTCATTGTAGGAATATATTATACATGGGTGGAGAGTGATGCCTTTTAAATCTCTTGGTAGATTGTCACCTTCAAAATGAGGTTTGATCATATGCCCCTTTTTTTTCATAGTTTTTTCTGGATTTAATTGCATTTGTGCATTGATTGTTGGGTATGGAATATCAAATACATATGTCATTCTGTCATTTCCATGGAACAGAGCAATTATGACAATGCATTTATATTGTGACACACTCTCTTTGGTAATAGTTCACATCACTCTGATTGTTATGCATTTGTATATTTTTTATGTAACTTTTACCATATGAATATTATAATGGAACACTCAAGCAGTGTCTGTTGATATGAGAGAACTGTTATACAATGTTCATGTCTCTTTTATATTCCATTTGAACCCATGTATTTGCAATGTACTGTGATACACCTTGAGCCTGTGGATCCATCATGGGTTAACCCTGAGGAATTCAGCAAGAACCTGCACCTGTTTGTTTGGAGGACTTTTTCATGTATGGGTATAAAGAGGACTCAGTTCACATAGTAAAGCCACTTGACAAAGGCTACACTCCAGTAGCCGAAACGCGTCGCTGTTGTGTCTATATCCACGGAGGACTATGTCTTAACTGTTCATATGTTTATATGATCGTTTTATTGGAAACCAAGCAAAATAAAGCACCTGGAAATTTACTGACGTATTTCTCCTCCTTGCGCTGGGCAGAACTCTTTCCTCTTCAATATATGCGTGTAGTTACACTAAGCGGTGAACTCTTGTAGTAATGAAAAAACAGCATTTCATACCACTCTAAAGTAGATTGGCACAAGGTGAGTCCAAAACTGGACTGTCACCCTAAGGCTATGTGCCCACGGGGACAGTGTCCTGCGGATATATCCACAAGACATTCCGCAGGAGCTCCCAGTAAACTGCACCACAACTGTTGTCTGTTTCCATGCTGCGAAATGTCGTGCGGATATGGTGCGGGCTTTCTGCATTGAGGATACAGTACCATGGCTTCAGCACTGCATCCTCAATGCAGAACAAGTGCTGCAGTGATCGGGGTGTTCATACTTACCTCCATCATGCAGCACCTCGCTTTCCGACAGCCGGGCCACTCTCTCAGTATCTTCAGGAGAAGGTGGGCGGGCCTGAACTAGCTCCGGCTGTCACATGACCGGAGCTCGTGCCTGCTCCGCCCACCTCTTCCTTCCTGACCTGGATTCACCGCGCTCCTGTGCACCGGACGGAGAAAGTGACTCCGGTGAGGCAGGTAAGTATATGGGACCCTGCGGAGAAATCCGAAACAATAATTAACATGCTGCAGATTTTTCCGCACGGAAATCCGTACGATTTCCGCTGCGGAAAAATCCGCAGCGTGGGCACAGCATTTCCCAAATGCAATAGAAATGGCTGGGGAGTAGCTGTGCTGCAGATTTCTGGAAAATCCGTGGCTTTTCCGCGAGAAATCCGCGGCAAAATCCGCGCATTTTCCGCAGCGTGGGCACATAGCCTAAGGGTAAAGGTGCTAGAATATATGATCCTGTGGAAGTATAAACAGGTGTCTATAATAAGTCAACAGCAAAGGAAACAGAGAAAAAAAGAAATACAAAATAGTATCACACAACTGGTATGCTGATAATGAGCAAGGGTATAATGGAGGAAGGGTTAATAAGATTGGGGAGAGCGCATCACATTCCTGGAAAAGAAGGATAAGAAGGAAATAGAAAAGAGACAACATCATGAAAGGGCTTGGAAGGAGAACAGCAAGGAAAAATACCTGTACCTGGGGAAATGGAGAAAAACTCAGAAGAATTGGATGTGCTGGCAGTCTCCACGTGGAGTCCTCTGGTGCAGGGGATAATACGAGAACTGCCCTTATATACAATGTGGGTCAGCTGGGAGTTGTGACGCAGGGCCTGGCCGTGGCACGCATGCTGCCCATTCACGGAGAAGCCAGTTGGACTGGTCGGCGCATTCACAAGAACCTGAACCAACCTCCTGGACGCCCTATTGTGGCCTCTACGGACTCCATTTTGTCACCTCTGGCCATTACTCTTGAAAAAATTCTAAATCCCTTGATACCTCTTATTCCTTCATATATCAAGGACACTAATGACTTTCTTCATTTTCTCAGAACTACTAGTAATATCTCTCCTGATGACATTCTGGTAACACTTGATGTAAGTAGTTTATATACAAGTATTAACCACCAACAGGGTATTGCGGCAGTAGCCTCTTTCTTGGACAAACATGACACAATATCTCCCCAACAGAGAAAGTTCGCTATAGACCTCCTTACAGTAGTGTTGCATAATAATTTCTTCCCTTTCCAGGATCCATTTTATGTACAGATACAGGGGACCGCTATGGGATCTAATGTAGCACCGCCATATGCTAACATTTTCATGTCTCACTTTGAAGAGACTTTTGTTTACACTCAGCCTATGTATTCTGCGCACGTGGTGACATGGCGCAGATACATTCACAATATTTTTATG
Source organism: Anomaloglossus baeobatrachus (assembly GCF_048569485.1). Lineage (NCBI taxonomy): Eukaryota > Metazoa > Chordata > Amphibia > Anura > Aromobatidae > Anomaloglossus > Anomaloglossus baeobatrachus. The sequence continues at coordinate 138,758,184 of NC_134362.1, read as the reverse complement.
ATATGGCATGGTGACACATCCCAATTGGATACCTTTTACTCTGATCTAAACGATTGTATACCGAATCTGAAATTTACCTTGAATTCTGACCAACATAAAATGAATTTCCTGGATGTCCTCATTCTAAAATCAGCCAATGGTGTTATCTCAACGGATCTCTACACTAAACCCACGGATAGGAATAATCTGTTGCACTATACCAGTGCACACCCTGCTCACATAAAAAGGGCATTACCAATATCTCAGACTATGCGAGTGTATCGCATAGTATCAGACCCCGATATCCGTTAGAGACGCCGCATGGAGATGGGTGATAAATTTATGGCAAGAGGGTACCCGTGTCAAATTGCTACTCCAGATTCTCTCGATAGATGAAGAAATCCAATACAAGGCCCACGAGCAACTTTCGTTGCGACATTTCATCCTTTCCAAGCACATATTAAAGGTGCTATCCTAAAACATTGGTCATTACTAGGTAGGCCTTACCCTAACATTTCTGAAATTCAGAATAAACCCCTCTTTTGCAATAAACTCCCCAGAAATCTTAGAGACACACTAGTACGAGCAGACATTGGCTCTCAGACCAGACAAGCACGACAAACCACTTTACAGACAACTCGCACTGGTACTTACCCGTGCTTGCACTGCATCCAATGTTCCAATAATACTAAAGGGAACACCTTCACCCATCCCCGAAAAGGCAGGATCTTTCACATTAAAAATTTCTTCACATGTGACTCGTCATATGTTGTATACTTAATCAAGTGTCCCTGAGCTCTCGGATATGTTGGGGAAACCACCCAACATATCCGAGACCGAATAAGTAAGCATAAATCCACCATTAGGTGTAAACAGACACTTCTACCTATCCCAGCACATTTTATGCAAATGGGTCATACGGTAGCGCAGCTAAGGTACCAAATTTTGGAACACGTATCTCAACCAAGGAGAGGTGGTAATAGGGTGCAGACGTTAAAAGAACAGGAGGCCTTCTGGATATTTACCCTGCAAACATTATAACCGTTCAGTCTCAACCATGAATATGAGGTCTTTTATTAGATCTGATATCTTTTTCTCTGTGATTCTTACTCTATGAGTTCCTTCGTTTGTGTTATCCACCTTTTTCATCCATTCACCTTGAGTATCTCTTTTTTTCTTGCCTTCACATTCTACATTTCTTTTCTTTTTTGTCTGGACTTCTTTTTCTTCTTTATTATCACTTCTTTATTATTATTCTATTTTCTATTTTTATCATAATTATTTTACTACTTATTTATTTCGTAATTCTTATTTATCCTTTATTCCCTATTTCTTCATTATTTGTTACATTATTTCTCATTTTTCATTTTTTGACTCTATTTCCAATTCCTGTATCATTTTTCATGTTTAATTTTTATTTTTCATTTTATTTATTTTTTATTTTATTTTTTATTTATTTTTCATTTTTATTTTATTTTTCTACCATTATTCATTATTTCTTTTACATTTCTTCATTACCCCCTCTACCTTCACCATTTGTTATATTTTTCTAATTTTATTTTTATATTTATTTTTATTTTTTCTATTTATTTTCATTACTCTTACTTTTCATTACTCATTTTTTATCAATACTTTTATCTTTCATTTTCTAATCTTTTCCACTTCTTTTTCATTCCATTTTTTTTATTCTCCATTATTTAATTTTCTTTTTCTTTTTGTTTTTGCCTTTTTTTCTTTTTCCTGTCTTTTCCTTTTTTTTCCCAACAGTCCTTTATCATTTATTTACTCTCCCTCTTTCTACCATTCCAATATTGATTCCTTTGTAGTGCACATATTCCCTTTCATATGATTATCCTACAATATGTCTTTACTAATATGATATTGACGCAGTAAATGTCACACGGCTTCACATCACAGACGCAGCAATGATCACACGGAATATCCTACCGGTATCACAACCCTTCTGGAGGGGTGTGCCCGCTCATGCGCGGTCATGACCGCAACTGCGGCTGGTCTGCGCCTGCGCCCGGCCCACTCCTTCCACCTTCTACACTTCTCCGGTGATCGCCACTTGTGCATGCGCCGATTGGCCCTGGAGGCCCTTCTGCGCATGGGTGATTGAGCGTTTCACGGAGCGTTCCACTGACCGGATATCCGGCCTTCACATCACCGCATGTTCCTTCCCACACACCATATGACGCGCACATGCGCTGCCTGTGGCCGCAGCGGGCGCATGCGTCGACCAATCCAACTGGCTTCTCCGCGCATGGGCAGCATGCGTACCATGGCCAGGCCCTGCATCACAACTCCCAGCTGACCCACATTGTATATAAGGGCAGTTCTCGTATTATCCCCTGCACCAGAGGACTCCACGTGGAGTCTGCCAGCACATCCAATTCTTCTGAGTTTTTCTCCATTTCCCCAGGTACAGGTATTTTTCCTTGCTCTCCTTCGTTTTCCAAGCCCTTTCATGATGTTGTCTCTTTTCTATTTCCTTCTTATCCTTCTTTTCCGGGAATGTGATGCGCTCTCCCCAATCTTATTAACCCTTCCTCCATTATACCCTTGCTCATTATCAGCATACCAGGTGTGTGATACTATTTTGTATTTCTTTTTTTCTCTATTTCTTTTGCTGTTGACTTATTATAGACACCTGTTTATATTTCCACAGGATCATATATTCTAGCACCTTTACCCTTAGGGTGACAGTCCAGTTTTGGACTCACCTTATGCCAATCTACTTTAGAGTGGTATGTAATGCTGTTTTTTCATTACTACAAGAGTTCACCGCTTAATGTAACTACACGCATATATTGGTGTACATATGTACTCATAGGTCTTCATATAATACTACACCTGGCCTATTTTGCCCTCTTTGTTGTGAGGATATTACCAACACCAGCACTCTCACGTAGATCTGCGCTAATCTACGCTGGAGTGGTATGTAAAAATGGTTGTTTTACCACCATATGTTTTGTCCCCTTAGTATATATACACTTATATATCGGCATATATTTATGCTCATAGGCTCTTACATACTACAACATCTGGTAACTACTGTCCTCTCTGATGTGAAGACACTATCTACGCCAGCATTCTCACACAGATTTTGGTTCATGATACCTATAGGGTATGTACATTTCCCGGTGTTTTGTTCTAGCCCTAATATATTGAGGGAATGGGCATCCTCTCATCATGTGACCCATTTTACTCATTATTCCTATTTTTCACCATAGCACTTTGTAGTGGATTCCACAACACTGATAGCAACATTGGACTACCTGCCCCTCTCTTGGCATATTAATATTGGTCAACAGCAAAGGTACTCCTCTATGTCCTTATCTTTGACTCTGACCTTTCTCTTTTCCTTTTTCCTTTCTCTCTTTTTTCTTTTTTCCTCTTTTTTCTTTTTCTTCTTATTCTTCATTTTTACTATCCAGCTTCTATCTTCCCTTGATCCTGCCCTATGACTCTGCACCCCTGCTACCATCCCTCTTTTTCCTTTTTTTACTTTTTAACTACTTTCAATTTTTACAGAGGACAAATTCTTACTCTCTAAAAACTCCCTTAGAAATGTATGTCGGGTTTCATTTCTAAATCCTATGTCTATTTTTTAGGCAATTATAACTTTCTATTTGGATCTCCCATACATGAGAATTACGTATTCATATTTCTTATGATCATATAGGTACGTTTTGGATGTTTTTACTAACTTACTATATGGTGATTTCCCCCTCTGTATATGAAGTGTTCATCTTCTATCCATTATTGTTGTACATGTATGGAATACGAAACTCTTTCTTTTGTGGCTTTCTACTATGCATCAATGTGTAGACCTTGTTTTTTTATATCTTGATCACTCTCAATCATCTTTCTACATAACGCATATACGTGATAAAACAAATATGATTTCTGTGTACTCGCTAACATGTTTTTTCTTTCTGTATATCTCCATTATAGACTATCTCTGACGAAGGCCTGTATGTTAAGGCCGAAACGTTAGAACTAATTTTTTTGACCTTTGTACCAATAAAAACAAGCAATTTGATTTTCAAGCATCAGTTTGTCTCAGACTCTCATCTTTCAGTGTGCCCGAGTTAACCTTTTTTGTATGATTTGCTGATGGGCACCTGGTCTAGGCCATTCCACAGACGGGGGCTGATGGAACGCTGGCAATTCAACTTCTTCCAGATCATTTTCATCCCCCCCAGATGGGGCATCCTGGACAATGCATCGGCGTTGGTGTTAATGTGACCAGCCCTGTACTTTATAACAAAATTTGCTAACCTTGCGACCCAGCATTGCTCCAAGGCTCTCAGTTTTGCCGTGTCCAGGTGAGTCAACGGATTATTGTCTGTGTATACTGTGAACTTGGCAGCGGCAAGGTAATGCTTGAATCTTTTGGTCACGGCCCATACGAGTGCCAGGAACTCCAGCTTGAATGAGCTATAATTCTCCGGGTTCCTCTCCGTGGGCCTCAACTTCCGACTGGCGTAGGCTATCACCTTCTCCTTGCCCTTCTGCACCTGTGACAGGATGGCCCCGAGCCCCACATTACTGGCATCTGTATACAGCACGAACGGGAGACCGTAATCGGGATAGGCCAGGATTTCATCCCCGGTCAGGACAGAATTCATCCGTTCAAAGGAATCTTCTTGCTCCTTACCCCATTGGAACGGAGCCCCTGAGGATTTGCTGCGTACAGACTGACCTACCAGAAGGTCCTGCAAGGGGGCCGCTATCTGAGTGTACCCCTTGACGAACCTCCAATAGTACCTCATCAGGCCCAGGAACTGCCGCACTTCCCTGATGGTGGTGGGCCTTGGCCAGTTCTGTATAGCTGTGATTTTCTCGGGGTCCGGTGCCACACCTTCGGCACTCACCAGATGCCCTAAGTACTGTACCTTCGGCTTCAACAGGTGACACTTGGATGGCTTGAGCTTCATCCCGTATTTGAGCAGGGCATCAAACACCTCAGCCAGGTGCTCCAGGTGTGCTTCGTATGTCTTGGAGTAGACAATGATGCCGTCCAGATACAGCAGGACTGTTTCAAAGTTGCAGTGACCCAAGCAGCACTCCATCAGCCTCTGGAATGTCCCCGGTGCGTTGCACAGCCCGAATGGCATGATGTTGAACAGACACCGGCCAATCGTGGTAGCAAACGCGGTCTTCTCCTGGTCTTCCTCGGCGACTGCCACCTGTCAGTACCCACTGGTGAGATCAAGGGTGGAAAAGTAAGTAGCAGACTTCAAAGCGGCTAACGATTCCTCAATTCGGGGCAAAGGGTAGGCGTCTTTGTGTGTGATTTTGTTAATCTGTAGGTAGTCTACGCACATCCTCATGGTACCATCTTTTTTTCTCACAAGTACCAGTGCGGCGGCCCAGGGACTGCAACTGTCACGGATCACTCCGGCTTCCTTCATGCTTCTGAGCATGTCTTTGGCACATTGGTAATGGGCAGGTGGTATGGGCCTATAGCTCTCCTTGATAGGTGGGTGAGTGCCTGTGGGTATGTGATGTTGTACCCCTTTAATCCACCCAAAATCCAATGGGTGTTTGCTAAAGACCTGCTCATACTCCTTGACAAACCTGTAGACCCCTTGTTTATGATGTGCAGGTGTAGAGTCGGTGCCCATGTGTAACTCCTGACACCACTTCTCTACCGGGTCCTGAGGGCTGTTACTAGGCTGGCTTGAGGAACCTGTTGCATGGATGTCATCTGCATTAACTACAAACAGCTTGGCTAGGGTGGCATTTCTGGGTAGTGTGACTTCCTCCTCTCCACAATTCAACACTCGCATGGGCACGCTCCCCTTTTGTATGTCGACTACCCCTCTGGCCGTGAACACAGTGGGCCAATGCTCCGAGGATAGGGGCTCTACTACTGCCTGCTACTGCACTACAAGAGGGGCCACATCCATCACCCGTACACCACCTATCTCGCTTCCAGAGAGATTTACCTGTTGCTGCTGCAGGAGGGCTCGGATCTCACGTTGCAGGACTCTCTGCCGCCCTGCTCATGCAGTCTCAGACAGCTGGTGAAGCAAAAACAGTACTTTTCCCATACAATTCTCAATGACATTTGTGCCTAAAATGATCTTCGGGTTCCGATCACTAGGGTCATTTTGTACCACTATGAGGCCTTGCCTCGGCAATTCTACCTGGCCCACCTTAATGGTCACCTCCTTGAACCCGATTTTAGTCACAGGTAACCCGTTGATGGCTGAGATGGTAAGGCTGTCATCTGGTGGGGTAAGTTCATCATCAAGCCAAAATTTCTTATATAGTACATAGGGAATAGTCGCTACCTGGGAGCCGGTATCGAGAAGTGCAGAGGTCGGGATCCAATCCAGGGTGATCGAAATGATGGGCCGTCTCCCTACATACCGCTCTCTCCAGTCTGCTGGGCCTTGGGAGTTTATTCCTGGGCATTGGTTCTTGGCCCCAGGGGTTGCCTGTTTAAAGGACAGCTCTTAGCATAGTGGCCGGTTTTATTACATTTGTAACAAACAGGTGGTCCATACCAGTCACTGCTTCGTCCCTTGTATGCCGAGGTCCACCTCCTCATCCAGGGGACGTCCTCCGGGCAGTCAGCCAGTTGGATCTCTCTCGACAGGGTAGCCTTCGACTTGAACTGCATCACCTCCAGTATCCTTGCGACGTCGTTACTCAGTTGCTATACTTGAGCAGACAAATCACTTGTTCCGCTCCCGGACGTTGTTAAAGGAGCGGGCTCCGGCAGTGCCAAGGCAGGGGGTTTCACTTGCATCGGGGACTTTCTAGCTTGCCAGGATGGGAGTGGAGAGTCAGGAGCCTCTGGGGGCTGCAGGGCTTTAATTGCCTGTTCTTTCAAAGTAGCAAAGTCCATAGCGGGATGTTCAAGTGCCCAGAGCCAGAGCTGCTTTCGGTCCTCCAGTGACTCTATGCCTTGTAGGTACTGCTCCACCAGCATCTTGTTCCCCTCTGGCTCTCCACTATCGTTGGTCAGTCTTAGGGTCCGCAGCGCCGCTTATAGCTTTAAGGCGTAATCCCTATTGCTGTCTTGGGGCCGTTGTTTGCAGCTGTAGAACCGCATCCTCAGCTACGCTTCGGTGCGGGTCTCAAAGGCAGCTCCCAGTCTTCTGAAAATGGCGGGCACCGAGATTCGATCTGCTTCAGTCCAGGTCTCCACTTCTAATTCAGCAGCACCAGTTTGCTGCCCGAGCACTCCAGACGCCGACTGCCGTCCGTTTAGTGGGTACATATCAAGTACATTACATATTTTACTTTTGAATCCCTGCAGCTCTGGCCGGCCATCATACTGTGGAAGCCAAGCTGAGCCTGGCATATAGGGCAAGGTTATGGGCATTATGGGGACAACCGCCTCGGGTCCCGGTGCCGCCGCTCCTGCGGCCGGAGCAGAGTCCACCACACCAGCATTACCACTGGTCGGGTGGAGGCAGCGCCGCCACACTTCTATCGTCTGGTGCCGACATCTTCGCGCTCCCCCTTGGTTTTTGCTTCGTACTCCTTCATGCGCTGTGTCACTCTGGGAACTTCCGGTTTCCGGCCTCACACTCAGGACAAAGGGCGGGGCTTCTGCTTCGCACGCTGTCACGGGGAACATGGCATTTTGGCATGAAAAGATGGCGGAATTGGCGGGAAGAGGGATTTTGACTCGCGGTTTTTGGTTCTAAGGTGCACGTCACCCAGGTAAGTGGGTCCTGCTTGAATCCTGTTCGTGACGCCAAAGTTTCCAAGGTGTACCGCCCCCGCATCAGCAGCCTGCCGCTGCTGCTCGGATCTGGATCCGCGGTGGCTCAAGGGGTCTCCGGACCCGGGGGTCGGGGTCGCGCGGCCACTCGGAATAAAAAGGGGGGTATTTACAGGGGATTGTATGGACAGTTCGTGACACCACCCATGGTGCGTGGTAAGATGGTGTACCACCGCTGCAATGGGGAGTACCCGGTGTCGATGGTGTGGGCAGCCAGATGTTTAACCCCTCCATGGGTAGGGGGAATGCCCCGGGACTCGGTGTAGGGGACAGGGAGGTGCCATTGGGACGGTCAGGGATCACTTTAGTACTCACTCAGTCCAATAACGCTGACACCAACAACCGTGGTAAACCAAAGTTCTTAGCACCGCTGCAGCAGGGAGGGAGCACGCCTGGGTCCCGTGTCCGTTGGTTTTGCTTGTTAGCCTGTGGCCTTTTCCGTGGCACCTCACTTCTAACTGGTCCCTCTAGCGTGGAACTATCGGGTCCCGCTCACCAGAATGGCTAACTGATTGAGCTTGCTCTCAAGGTTCACGCTTGGGATTTTCTGGACTATGTAGTGGGAAAGTCCTATCCCCCTTGTTGCACTAGTACCCCGATTTTGAAGCGGGTGGAGAACGGATCTTGAAGGCTCCGTCCTCGTCGGGTAAATTGTCAAGACGCTTTAAGATCCTTCTTCACCTAAGGTCTACGTACCCCGTCGTGCCCTGGCCCCTGCCCGGTGATGGCACAAGGCTGCCGGCTATCCTCCTCGACAGTATGTGCCCCTTGTCATGATCCACTGTGACCGGGGTCCAGCTCCTACCAGGCCCAGACCAACGTCTGCCACCTAGTAACCAAGGAGCCCAGCTCCTGACCTCTCCTCTCGAGAGTCACCACTCAACTGAACTACTCCTGACACTCCTGACCTCCCCTTAACCAACCCACCAAGTGGGCAACCCTATTCCCTTCAGGCCGGCCACTAGTGTGTCTGGTGGGTGTGGTGCAGAGTGTTCCTAGGAATTTGATTAGCTTGTTCTTGGCAACACCAAAGATCAGGGACCCGTAACCAAGGAGGAGGTGGATACTGTGCAGAAGGACAGATTGCACAATACCCTGTGACGACCTGATAGGCCAGGGTGTCACATGTGTGTGTGTGTTTTTGTGCATGTGTGGAATGGCGCAATAATGGTACCAGGATGGGATATTGCATAAGTTGTGGAACAAATTGCCTGAGCTGCAATTATATCCTATGGGAAATTTTGCTTTGCTAGACGAGTAACTTGGTTTACAAGCACACTCCCAGAACGGATTGTTCTCGTAAACCAAGGTTCCACTATATGGCGTAAAGTGTACAAGTAATATAGGGATCACAGGTGACATTATTTATACACAGGAGCTCTGTATATAAAATACCCAGGAGTAAATAGAAACCATTATGGATAAATAAGACAGTACAAAGTAAAATAACACAAAGGCCAAGGGCATACAAAACCTTAAAGGCAGAAAAGTCAAAAATAGCATTTCAGGAGTATAGAGATCTCAATAAGAAATGTACTGGAAAGAAAAAAAATCAAGCTAGCAACGTTAGCTACTAGTGATGAGCGAGCACTGTTGATGAGTTAGCACTAAAATGCTCGAATGCTGATTACTCAAATCAAGCAGGTCGGACGCTAGGATTGAGTCGATTTGAGTAACAAGTATAATGGAAGTCAATGGGAAACGCAAGCATTTTTCCAGTAGACCATAACAGGAGGTGTGGGGGGGCGTGAAAATCACTAAAATGTCTGGAAACACCACTGAAATGGAATAGGCAAAGCATGGGAAAGACCTGGTTGCATCGTCAATTCCCAGGTTGAACTAATGGGAACAATGTTGTCAGAATAATACACCACTTTAGGCCTGTGCCACACATCCGTGCTGCCGGCACGTGTTTGTCATTTTTTACACGTACCGGCGGCACGGAGACACTTTAACCAATGCTACCCTATGGTAGCAGGCACACACACGTAAAACCACACGGAACGTGTGTCCGTGTGCGTTTGTACGTGTGTGCGATTTTCAAAGCGCTGACATGTCAGTGTTTTCTCCGGCAGCACGGGTGTCACACGGCCCGCACCCGTACCACACGGGTGTAGTGTGGATGCGGTCCCGTGTGACACGCGCCGGAGTAAACACACATGTCAGTTAAAAAAAAAGAAAAACATTAACTCACCTTCTCCAGCCCTCCTGTCTCTGCCGCTGCTGCCTCTTGCTGCCGACCGCCGCTCATTATTCTCATTGAATATTCACTTCACTGCCTGGCAGCACAGCAGCGGGGAGACGGGAGGGCTGGAGACCGAGGATCAGCACCACGGACAGCAGCGCGGACATCAGGAAGGACCAGGTGAGTATAATAATTACTGATTCTACGTGTGCTATCGCGGATAGCACACGTAGAACACACGTGTCACGCACGTACCAGAGACACGTACTTACCTGCACACAACACGCAGGGAAAATACGTGTCTCTCGGCACGTGCGTGAAATTCACGTGAGTGTGGCAGAGGCCTTATGGAGTGACAATTAAACAAAAAAAAACAAAGCAAAAATGGATTTTCCTGGAAAAAAATGTTAAGAAAAATTCTTTCCTGGATAATGCCTTGTACTTATAACAAAGTAAAATAGAAAAAAAAACTCGCCTCTTCCTCTTCTTAGGCTATGTTTACATGTTATTTTGCACTCTCATTGCTTTCAGTGGTAAGAAAATGCTGCAAAAATGCTGATAGAATTGACATGCTGCTTCTTTAAAAAATGCAACATTTTTCCATTTCAGTCAGGAAAAAAAACAAATAATTGTGTGCATTAGCTTTATGAATACTCATCGCTTTACTGGTACTGTAACAATCAGGTTTGCATAAAATTCATTAAAAACGCTGAAAAAAAAACCACAGCAAAAATGGAACATATGAACGTCTGACTGCCCAGACCAATACCATTAACTCCAGCTCGAAGGAGCTGACGTTTTCTGGATTCCTTTCAGTAGGACGGAGCTTCCTGCTAGCGTGGCAATCACTGTTTCCTTGCCACTCTGCACTTGAGACAGCACAACTCCCAATCCCACATTGCTGGCATCAGTATACAGCACAAAGGGGAGGTGATAGTCAGGATACGCCAGAATCTCATCTTCTGTCACAGCCAACTTCATTTGTCTGAAGGAATTTTCTTCTCCTTCACCCCATTCAAACGGAGGACCAGAAGTCTTGCCTTTTTTGGCCCGACCTACTAGGAGTTCATGTAAGGGTGCTGCCATTTTTGTGTAGCCCTTTATGAATCTCCTGTAGTATAATACCAGGCCCAGGAACTGACGTACCTCTTTGACGGTGGATGGTCTTGGCCAGTTTTTGATGGCAGTCACCTTTTCTGGGTCCGGTGCCACTCCTTCTGCGCTGACCACATGACCAAGATACTGGACCTTGGGTTTCAATAGGTGACACTTGGACGGCTTCAACTTCATCCCGTACTTTGACAACGCTTCAAATACCTCTGCTAGATGTTCAAGATGTTCCTCGTAGGTCTTTGAGTATATGGCCACATCATCCAGGTAGAGCAGTAGGCAGCATTCCATTAGTCTCTGGAACATTCCTGGTGCATTACACAGTCCAAATGGCATGCTGTATAGTTCACACAGGCCCATTGGTGTGGCAAATGCAATTTTCTCCTGGTCCTCTTCGGTGACGGAGACCTACCAGTAGCCACTGGTGAGATCTAGGGTAGAGAATTAGTTAGCAGCCTTCGGTGCAGCCAGCGACTCTTCTATACGGGGTAGCGGATAAGCATCCTTATGGGTGATTCGATTGATTTGCCTATAATCCACGCACATTCTCATGGTGCCATCTGTTACGGGGGGCTGTCTGATAATAAAACCTAAAGGAATGTCAGACAGTCAGGGTCCACCGTGCAAAGACTCTGCTGCAGACTATGGCAGAGGATAAGGGGTATATAAGTGTGCCACTGTAAATAATGATAGTACAAGTGCAGAGTGCAATACCTCTGTTATACTCACAGAGGAATATAATTAGAAAATAAAGCAATTCCTCCCTTATTGGAGGGTGTGTGGAATGGTCTCTGTTAAAGATCACAGAGACAAAAGCAGTGAGTGTGAAATGGCACCTACCTAGGTCCGTTCCTCTAGTGGAGCCAGGAGACGGACAGCAGCGTAAGCCGCACAAAGCTCCTACCTGCGTTCGCTCCACTAGTGTGCGAGGACACGAACCACTAGATATGGCACCTGCCTAGGTCCGCTCTTCTAGTGGTGCAAAAGAGACGGACAGCAGCGTAAGCCGCACAAAGCTCCTACCTGCGTTCGCTACACTAGTGTGCGAGGACACGAACCACTAGATATAGCACCTGCCTAGGTCCGCTCTTCTAGTGGTGCAAAAGAGACGGACAGCAGCATAAGCCGCACAAAGCTCCTATCTGCGTTCGCTCCACTAGTGTGCGAGGATACGAACAACTGCCGACGCAGTATAAGGAACGTTACCCTAGCGGCAACGTCCACCTACGAGTAGAATCACAAGGCCCAGCCGGACCATGTGCCTCAGGCACCTGCCTATGTCCGCTTCACTAAGAGGTAAGGATACGGACTGCAGCCGAAGCTGTAAGGTATAAGAACGCTACCCTGCTGGTAGCGCTCACCTAACATAAACAGAGAGATGCCTAGAGGAACGTGCACAGAGCGTCTACTCGCATGCATGAACCAAGAGGACTGAGCGCCGGGCGGCGTGCGTCAGGGTCTTATATAGACTCTGTGCCTCATCCAAGATGGAGGACACCAGAGCCAATCTGCTGCCAGAACGACAGCAATGACGTCACGCTGGCCTATCACCGAGTAAAGCGTCACAAGCACATGACCAGCGACCAATCGGCATAGAAGGTGTCAGAGACATGTGACCACGTGTCACAAGCACATGACCAGTGGCCAATCAGCTTAGAAGGTGTCAGAGACATGTGACCTCGTGTCAGCGATGATGTCACCCGCACATGTGCAATGGCTCCAAGATAGGACTTAGTCTCCAGCGCTTGCACATGTGCAGTAGCAAGAAATCCGTACATAGTCTCCAGAGCCACAGCAACCGTAACACCATCCTTCTTTTTGACCAGAACCAGTAGTGCTGCCGAGGGGCTATAACTACAGTGCCTTGCGAAAGTATTTGGCCCCCTTGAATTTTTCAACCTTTTCCCACATTGCAGGCTTCAAACATAAAGATAAAAATGTTAATGTTATGGTGAAGTGGGACACAATTGTGAAGGTGAACGAAATGTATTGCTTATTTTAAACTTTTTTAAAAAATAACTGATAAATGGGGCGTGTAATATTATTCGTTCCCTTTACTTTCAGTGCAGCAAACTCACTCCAGAAGTTCATTGAGGATCTCCGAATGATCCAATGTTGTCCAAAATGACTGAATGACTGATGATGACAAAAATAAGCCACCTTTGTGTAATAAAGTCTTCGTATAAATGAACCTGCTCTGAGATAGACTCAGTGTTCTGTTTAAAGCACAGATAGCATTATGAAGACCAAGAAACAGAACAGGCAGGTCCGTGACCGCTGCCTACAGTTGTAGAATCTCATTCTCAGCTCTGCCTATGTACGGGTTTCAAAAGCAACTTTGAGCTCTTCGAAGATGGTGTTCACTGATCCCCAATCGTCATCTGACCAGGTCTCCACCCAGGGCCGTATTTGGAGTTCATGCTGCCCTAGGCACTGTCAGTAGTGGCGCCCCCTTCTGATCAGTCAGATTAAGGGTATGTGCACACAGCGTTTTGTTTTCAGACAGATCCGTCCTGTAACCCGCCCAAAAACCCCAAACTCTAAATATTAAAGAAATGAACTCATACACTGCAGTGTAAAAAAGACTTGCTGCCCATATGTTCAGTCTTTGGAGTTTTTTTAAGCACGTCAGGTTTCCTCAGACATGAAGCGGCTGACAGTGACCGGTCCATTATATGGCGCCTGCTGGTTGGATGCCGCTTACTAGTTCACTTAAAAAATATGTAAAATCCAGTATCTAAAAGATGTTGGAAAAAACAACCAAGAAGCAACAGAAAGAAAAAAAAAATTGCTTCAGGATAAAATGATGTCTGTCCTGAAGTGTTTTCCGTCTGAATAATTCCGGGGGTTCACAGACAACTACAAGAGGTGTGCACATTCCCTGATAGAGCCCAGAGCCTTCAGATAGTAGGTAAGACCTGCATACACATTAACCTAAAGTGGTCTAAACCCGCCAGTATCGACAGGTTCTGCTGACAGTCCAATGTGAATGGAGGCTCTCAATTCTGATTGTCGGGGGAATAAGGATCCAGCATCTCCGATTACGGAGAACACAAACAGTTGGCAGAATGAGTGCTCCTGTATATGGGAGAGCTGAGCGAGATAGCTGTCGGCTGAAAGATCAGATTATACTGTATGGGTGCTTTAGTCTATTACTTATTCGGCTGACAGACATGCAGATAGCTGTATTTTTAGTCCAGCACACTGACACTATGTTTTAGGATCAAGACTGATAAGGTAAAGATTACAACAGCCACATGACTATCTCTAGAACCACCATCAGTACAGTAATACATAACTAAAACCACACTAAATACAAGAATACATAACCAAAACCACAGTTAGTACAGTAATACATCAACAGAACTACTGTCAATACAGTAATACATCACCAAACCCACCCTAAAGACAATAATACATCATCAAAACATTGCACTTGATTGTACAGCAATCAAGTGCAGTGTCAGGTTAGACCCATATACATATATGTATTGTATTAACGTAGCTGTTACCAGTCATCATTAGACTGTGGACCATATAAGAACCACAATACTGATTAGTCCCAGGCAGTAGACTTAACATTTGGAGGAGATCTTATATGTTTAGGTCCTTTAATTCTGAGGAGATTAGTAGGGCAGATGTGCGCTCAGTAGGGAGAAGGGGCATCATAGGGTGGGACTTGAGACCCCCACCAATTGCTCAAAAGACCTCTTAAGTGCACAGCTCAGGAGACAGGACAATGAAATTTTACTCCCGGCATCCATTCTGTCTGCATGTTCTGGTTCTCGGAAACACTCGGGGCCACGGTAGTCATACCCCCAGCGATTGGAAAGTTATTCCCCATCCCAAGGATAGGGGGTAAGTTTCCAATGTGAGAAAACCCCTTTAAACCAGCATTAACACTGCAGCCAAAGATGGGAAACTGATTTATCTAAACAGTGTCCATCACCCGATGCACGAGCAAAACTTTCATTTGTCAGGTGAGATGATTTTTAAGCTGACTGAAAGGGAACCTGTCACCCCAAAATGACACCTAGACCGCAGAAATATTTATATGGGGGACATGATCTGTGGAGAAATAATCCCACCCATATAGTTCAGCTTAACAGGAACTGGTCACGACCTTTAATATTAAACTGATTTATCGTCTTGTTAGTCAGAAAATGTGCATCACTTACATTGCGTCACTAACAAGACATTGGGGGCAGTTTAAAATTGAAAAAGGGTGTAACAGGTTCCCTTTAATATTCACTGAAAAAGCCACATTTATTTGATATGAAAATTAGGACATTTCTGCGTGGCCTAAGCCTGGGTGCACGATACCACCTAATATAGGAAAATACTAGCCAGGCCTGTGTCTTGATTAATAGTGATCCATTGGTGAGAGTGAGCACCGTAACACCAGATCTCCTGACTGCACCGCACCCAACACTGCGGCACACTCGAAGCGTCAGTGCGGGTGTGCACACAACACAGGAGGAGCACAGCGGCACACACCAAGCGTCAGTGCGGGTGTGCACACAACACAGGAGGAGCACAGCGGCACACACCAAGCGTCAGTGCGGGTGTGCACACAACACAGAAGGAGCACAGCGGCACACTCCAAGCGTCAGTGCGGGTGTGCACACAACACAGGAGGAGCACAGTGAGGAGGGGGACACGGCGCTGTGATGTGCTGTCTGCTCACTTCAACAACCTTACTCCTCATTGAATCTGCAGTCATAAATACAGGCAGCAACCAGGTGTCAGAACGTACCTGCAGTCACATTGCATGCACACCCACGCGGACACTGGAGTCACATTGCATGCGCACCCACGCGGACACTGCAGTCACATTGCGTGTGCACCCACACTGACACTGCAGTCACATTGCATGCGCACCCACAATGACACTTTGAGTGCTACTCTGCTCCTCCAGTGTCAGGACACGTGCAGAAATGCTGAGTGATTTTAGACAGCACTGACTCACCTAAGGATGAGGGACTGTCTTTAATATGCAAATAGGACGGTGCACATCTGCACCAAGACATCGGCCGCAACAGGGTGCACAGAACAGTCTGCATATATATAATAAAATATTAAGTTAAAACTGTACATGCCAGAGCGACGTCCCCTATATAAATGTGTATGCAGATTAATTGGCATTTTGGGAGTGAAAGTAAAATGTCATCGTTCTTAGCAACACATTGTCCTGCGTCTCCCAAGACTTCCCTCTTGTCTGGTCTGCTGCAGCATACACTGAAACGGTGCCCGTATAGGGAATCTGTCACCAGGTTTTTGCTCCCCCATCTGAGAGCAGCATAATGTAGAGACAGAGCTCCTGATTCCAGCAATATGTCACTTACTGAGCTGTTTGCTGTTCTTTTCTCTGCTGCAGATCTCGCAGTTATACAGAGCTCATGAATATGCTGGACTACCTGCAGCACACCAAGTAGTCCTGTAAAGATAACTACTGCTGATTAAACAGTGATTTTATCAAAACAACACTAAGCAGCCCAGTAAGTGACAACACTGGAATCAGGATCTCTGCCCCTACATTATGCTGCTTTCAAATTAGGTGGCAAAAACCTGGTGACAGACTCATAATTCTCACTAAAGAGTAACCACCCGAAGTAAGCCCAAGGCTGTGCCCAAGAATAAATAATTGCCCATCACTGAGCTCACTTCACAAAAAATGACCTCACACCGTCTCACTTATAGTATACAGCCTCCACATTATCTCCTATAACATTTCCACTACACTGCCCCCTCACATGAAAACCCCCACTGTCCTCACCACTGAATTATACCCTCCAGACCTTCCTCACATATTAACTATGACCTCCACTGTCCCCACCTCTCCATGCAGCCCCCACTTTACTGTCCCCCTCATGATGTCCCCACTCTATAATGAACCTTCTGCTTCGCATTCTGTATACTGAGCCCTCCCAGGCTCCTAACTGAGCGCTCCCCATGCTGCCCCTTCTCCATATCAAGCCCCCTCCATACCAAGCCCCCCCATGGTTCCCCTTCCATACCGAGCACCCCCCATGCTTCCCCATTCTTCATACCATGCCTCCCCCCATGCTACTCCATTCTCCATACCATGCCTCCCATTCTCCATACTGCAACTCCCATTCGCTATACTGTCCACCACCCTCATTTTCCTTCCCCCCCATTTTCCCATTCTGCTCCATACCCAATGCAGGCGCACCCCCATCCTGCTCCATCCCCCATGCTGCACACCCCCATCATGCTCCATCCTCCATGTTGCGCCCCCACATCATGCTTCATCCCCCCATCCTCCATGTTGCGCCCAAACATCATGCTTCATCCCCCCCATCCTCCATGTTGCGCCTCCACATCATGCTTCATCCCCCCATCCTCCATGTTGCACCCCCACATCATGCTTCATCCCTCAAATCCTCCATGTTGCGCCCCCACATCATGCTTCATCCCTCCATCCTCCATGTGGCGCTCCCACATCATGCTTCATCCCCCCATCCTCCATGTTGCGCCCTCCCATCGTGCTCCATCCCCCCATGTTGCGCCCCCACATCATGCTTCATCCCCCCATCCTCCATGTTGCACCCCCACATCATGCTTCATCCCCCCAATCATCCATGTTGCGCCCCCACATCATGCTTCATCCCCCCATCCTCCCTGTTGCACCCCCACATCATGCTCCATCCCCCCATCCTCCATGTTGCGCCCTCTTATCGTGCTCCATCCCCCCCATGTTGCCCCCCCACATCATGCTTCATCCCCCCATCCTCCATGTTGCGCCCCCATATCATGCTTCATCCCCCCATCCTCCATGTTGCACCCCCCACATCATGCTTCCTCCCTCAAATCCTCCATGTTGCGCCCCCACATCATGCTTCATCCCCCCATCCTCCATGTTGCGCCTCCACATCATGCTCCATCCCCCCCATTCTCCATCGGCGTTGTCTTTGGCTGTAAAGTGCTTACCTGCTCCAGGCTGCATCTCTGGTCCTCTGCGGCGGCTCCATCTCCCGTTCTCCTCTGCGCGGCGCTGCTGTGACCTCTGCACAGCGAGCGCATGGCAGCACGTCGGGGCAGGGAGCTGATTGCAGCTTCTCTGACCCCGGAAGTGGCGGCACACTCAGTTTCATTTATATTCGCGTGTTATAGACGCGACTATAAATGACTGCGGCACCCCCTCCCTCCTCCAAAAAGGCACCGGATTTAATAAAGAGTTTGGAGGAAGAAGGAAGATTTAAAAAAAAAAAAATAATTTTTTTTTAAAGTTTTGGTCTGGGTGCCGCCCCCTGGAAGGCGCCGCCCCAGGCACGTGCCCTCAAGTGCCTAATGGCAAATACGGCCCTGCCTCCACCTTCAACTCTGCTGCACCCGTTAACTGTCCCAGCACCACAAATGCTCTTTGTTTGTCGGTCATCGCATACATGTCTAGTACAGTGCAGATTTTCTTTTGAAATCCCAGTAAGGCATCCGGTTTATCATATTGGGTCAGCCACACCGCTCCCAACAGATTCGGCAGGGTGATCGGCATGATCGGTGCCACCGCTTCAGCTCCGGGTGCAGCCACTTGTGCGACCGGAACAGGTCCCACTGCATTGCCGTCCCTCGGCGCTACCAGGGAAGGCCCCGCTGCACTCCTGTCATCTGGTGCCTCCATTTTTCCCACCTGCCTTGGTTATTCTCACCACTCTCACAGGGACTGGAGCACTTCGGGAGCTTCTGGGTCAGGGCACTGCCTTCTTCCGCCAGCGCTTGCAGGAGTTGTGGGCGGGAACCCCTTTCACGCCTTTTTTCACCAGAAGGCGCAGTTGTTTTTTTTCACAAAATAAAAATGGCGGTAGTTTGCACACAAAACAGTCCATAAGGCACACGTCACCTGTGTAAATGGGTCCAGTCCATATCCTGTTTGTGACGCCAAGAAAAAGCTGTATCGCCCAGGTCTATGGGGTACTCGATCCCGGGCTGTATATGCACGGGGATGCTGTGTCACAGTTCTGCAATGGCCGATGCCCGGTTCTGTGACCATGGGGGCGCTTTTTAAAAGGGATTATATACAGGGGAGTGAAAGAGTTTGTATTGTTACGCCACTTGCGGGTTGCGGTTATGGTGATGGAACCACCGCTGCACAATCTGTTACCTCTGGGGCTGATGATAATGGCAGCCTGGATGGTAGGCCCTCCGTAAATAGGGCTGGGCCCCAGGGAGTGAATGGGGGGGCCGTCGCAGAAAGAAGAGATACCACACGATGGGGATGCTGTGCAACATCTGTTTATTCACAGTATTGCTGAGCTGTGGCCCTGAGGACGGCTGGTTCAGACCTCTGGTCCCTTTTGTCCCAGTGCCGGTGTAGTGACCTGGTAGTCTCTTTCCCCGACACCTCTCACTTGTCGGTGGGGGCCCCGTAGCCTGGAGCGTTTGTGGGTCCCTTACTGTCTGTTGGCAGTCTCTCGTCCGTACGGCGAGCAGTGCAAACCCTGTAGGGTCGGTGTTCTGTTCTGGTCCCTGGCTCAATCTTTACTGCTGATGCCCCCAGATTCTTGGGTCAGCGAGGTCTGTGAAGGTCCCCTCACTGTGCAGGTATTTGTCAGTTGCCGGAAGCTTTTGCTTTACCTAGGTCCCTGTGCCCTGTTGGTGCTCTGGTTCCAGAGGTACCTGGCTGTACCCTCCCTGGCAACCACTCTCCTACGCCACCTAAGTAACTGCTACATGACCCCGTCTGGAGACATGTCCGTCACCTTCATCTGTCACTACTGGACTCTCTGTCTGACTGAATGTCTGTTTGTTCCCTCCCACCGGGCTGCCTTTGAGTGGACTGGACTGGCTCCACCTCTGGGTGGCCATCCATTGGGTCCTGGACTAGTCAGTCATGCCTAATGGGGAGTGGGAAACTGGGGATGTTATGTGTCTTGTTATTACTGGCACTGGGCATCCAGGTCTCTGGGGGTAGGCCGTGCATCTAGGCCAGGATGCAGTACCTAGTAGTGCCCTGAAGGGTACAGGGGCGGTACACAAGGAGTCAAATAATTATTTCCTTTACTTTACTTGTATAGGTGGTTTAATTAGTGTTTGGGGGTGATATAATCCCTTTAAATGTACACTCTACATTTAAAGGGAATCTGCTACTAGGTTTTTGCTGCCTAAACTGAGAGTAGCATAACATAATGACAAAGACCAAGGATCATGTAATTGGCTTCTCTTTTGATAATATCACTTTTATCAGCAGATTATAACTTAAGAACAAGAACAAGTTAGATTATAATAAACTTACTGCCATGTTGGCGATTCATAACTTTTATATAGAACAGAATAAATGTGTCAATGCTTACCAATAATAATGTAAAACAGCCAAGCAATTGGTATAACCAATAGTGTGGTGACAGTTAAAATATAACTTTTATTCACTAATAATTAAAAATATTTTCCACACAACATATACAGTTGTAAAACCAACCTAAAAATATGATCGGAGCAAGTGTAAAGCTCCCACTATTACCAAAGAGGACAAAAACGGTGAGAGAGTCCCTCACCGTGCATGAAAATAGTGGAGGTGACGAGAATTGAACAGTTGTCACACCAATGTGTACACCAAGATGTATTTCACAATAACCTACAGTGTTCAGAATATTACAAAAACCATTGGTTAGACATCACTGCGGTAAATAAAGCAAGTCCAATAGAGGAGGGGGCAGAAACAACAGCCTCACAGTACCCCTCAAATGGCAACAATCTGACCTTATACGTTCTTAGACCTCCCAACGCGTTTCTTTATTCACTTAGTCATCAGGGGACTGTGGTCAAGAAACCCAAGGCTGCAAAAATGAGCAATGTGGTCAGAACAAGCATAATAATAAAAGCGTGCACAACAAGTCTCAACATATAAATATGGACGTGTTCCTACCTTCAGTATAATACGGACTTCCAGCATGGTGTGTCCGCGCATGGCATAGCGCACATGGCTTTGAATCTGCCGCCCTTAAATGTCATGTGAGCAGATACAAGTACCGCCCACCACTGCGTCACAAGGCCATTAGCTACTGCCCATCCCCACATATTGAGTAACCACCCCCAGAGATTCAGAGTGGCCTTGTATGAAAAAGCAAAGGAAGAAGATGGGAGGCTCCGCCCACCGTCGCGTCACTCCCCGATCAATGAGAAATGCCGATGTGGGTACCACCCATCATCGTGTCACTCACTGAATAGATAGTCGCCCTCAAAGACTAAGCAAGGAGAGCAACGCCAATCGTTGCATTGCTCCCCTAGTCATGTGACCGCCCTCATAATGAATAGGTGAGGCATCGATAGAAACACTGCCCACTGTCGCGTCACTTACAAGGTAGGTGCCCGCCCACACAGACAACGTAGAGGGAGGGAAGGCGCCGATATAGGCCGTCCAGTGTTGCGTCATCCACAGGACAGATGCCCGCCCCCACAAACAACACAGAGGGAGGGAATGCGATAATATGGGCCGTCCGTCATCACTATCAGTCATGCAACTGCGCAGAGAAGGGGATGGGGGGGGAGGGGTTGAGGGCCGATAGGGATGGTGGATTGTAACCACACATAAACCTAATCCAGCGCTGCTTTATTAGCAAAAAGTGCAAAACATCATTAAGCCCTGACATGGCCACCAGGGCATGACTAATGCATCCCTGTAGAAAAAACATCAACAAAAGCCCTCTTAAAGGAGCCAAGTGCGAATCTCACAAAGGATTCCCCAGGGCACTCTAGGCAGAAAAATGTTAGTAAGAAACTATATAATTGTATGTTGCTGATAGTAACAAAAATTGCTTAGAAGTCTGAACAATACAATAAGAAGGATGAATATATGCTGGACTTAAAAATTGTCCTACAGGAATATTCCGTTAAAGAAAGGACATGCTAATCGGATTTAGGCAGGTACTCACAACAAATACAATTAACACAGAGGACAAAAAGCAATACAAAAAAGAAGAATGGGTAGTGTGGACCATTAGAGTCCAAAAGTACAAAAGAGGCTATGTAGGGAATAAGTATGATTCTAGCAGTATTCCTGTGATGCCCTATTCTTATTTCCTACCTACCAACGGAGTGTAACAACACCATAAAGTACCGGGTGCCCCCGTTCCATGGCGGCTCTCCCTGGAATCCCTGCAGAGCCCTACAGTTCATAAGAAACAGCTAAATGTTAAGGTCTCATTCAGACCCAGTGGTGTCTGCATTTTAAGTGTGTGGATCCATTTACACTCACGGAGGATTTTGGCGATCCCAATCCCCACCCCGAATCGGATAGTTGATGAGATCAATGCCCATAAAGGTAAGGCCAGAAACATCCCCGTTTTGCATCATTTGGACATGTTTTGCCAGGGTGGTATCTCTCTTATTAGCCACATCTCTGAGGTGTTCCCCAACACGTCTCCTGAACTCCCTGCTCATCTTTCCCACATATTCATGGCCACAAATGCATCTAGCCTTATAGATCACCCCTCTTGAGCGGCAATTAATAAAGGCCCTGATGTGAAAAGAGTCGCCAGTTACTGAGCTGGAAAAAGTCTTGCCAGTCTGTATGTGTGGGCACGCTACACACCCACTACATCTAAAACATCCTTTGGGGTCCGTGCGTAGCCAGCTGCTCTCACGTGGATGAATAAAGTGGCTATGAACTACCCTATCCCCAATAGAGCGGCCCCTTCTGTATGTGCATTTAGGGTACGTTCCCACGGCATCGCCAATGTCCACATCCATCCACAATATGGACCAGTGTCTCTCAAAAATCTTCCGTATCTCCGCAGAACAATTTGTAAATGGAGAGATGAAATGTAACTTGCCCTCTGCCATCTCGTCCTTTTTAGGGGAAGGGATCAATAGACTGGTCCTGTCTCTCGACTGTGCTGTCTGAAAGGCCTGGGAGAGGACATGATCTGGATATCCTCTCTGCCTGAAATGACTACGAAAATCTTCAGCCTGCCAAGAGAAGTTCAAGGATGTCGAACAGTTACGACGTGCCCTCAGATATTGGCCTTTAGGGATGCCAGCTTTGAGGGGTTTGGGATGATTACTAGAGTTGAGTGCGGTTCGCGGTTCGAGGTTCTCCAGTTCGCGGCTCGAGTGATTTTGGGGGCTATTCTAGATCACACTAGAACTCGAGCTTTTTGCTAAAGCTCGACAGTTCTAGATACGTTCGAGAACGGTTCTAGCAGCATAAAGACAAGCTAATTACTAGCTGGCTTTCCGCTGTGACTCACACTATTATGAAATTTCAGCGTATAGTGTGCGGGAACAGCGCATTCAGATCACTGCTGTTTGGATAATGGCGATCGCCATTTTTTTTTTTTCGTTGTCTTCCTTCCCTAAGCGCGCGCATGTTGTGGGGCGGGCCAGCATGTCAGCCAATCCCAGACACACACACAGCTAAGTGAACTTTTAGCCAGAGAAGCAACGGCATATGTGATAGGATGTCCATGTCACATGTCCCTGCATTATAAAAACGGACATTTTCCTCCAGCATGCCATTATCTGCCTTCTGCGTCTTGGTGTCAGTCACCGCTGGCGTAGCTCCTGTCTCCGATACTACTGTGTACGCTCTATACACAGCGCTATACAGAATAGGGATAGAAGTTTCTTTCAGCCCTTCTAAGGGCTAATACCGGCAGGGTCAGAGCCATAGGTGACAGTCAGGTCCGTGAAAACAGATTTTAACAGCTACACAAGATGACAGCGTCTGTGTAGCTAAGGTCAGGGATTTCCTGACCTTCCATTAGGAGGGATAGAATGGGAGGCTTCCTTACCTCTACCCAGACCCACAACCCTGCCACTGTACCCTCCTGCCCTTTGCACACTCAAACTCATTGTTACTAAGCCATTATACTAGCAAACACTGAGGAAACTTAGTGGCATCCTAAAAGTGGCTGTTGGACATCCATTAGTGTCCCACTGGTGCAAACCTATGTGCAGCACCTCTGAATTGCACACTCAAACTCATTGTTACTAAGCTATTATACTAGCAAACACTGAGTAAACTTAGCGGCATCCTAAAAGTGGCTGTTGGACTTCATTATTGTCCCACTGGTGCAAAGCTATTTCTAGAACCTCTGCATGACACCATCTTGCTCTGTTTTTAATAAGCTATAATAATAGCAAAAAATGCTGCCATTTAGTGGCATACAAGAAGTGGCTGTTGTACTCCATTAGTGTCCCACTGGTGCCAAGCTATTTCTAGCACCTCTACATGACACCCTCCTGCTCTGTTTTTAATAAGCTATAATAATAGCAAAAATGCTGCCATTTAGTGGCATACAAGAAGTGGCTGTTGTACTCCATTAGTGACCCACTGGTGCCAAGCTATTTCTAGCACCTCTGCATGACACCCTCCTGCTCTGTTTTTAATAAGCTATAATAATAGCAAAAAATGCTGCCATTTAGTGGCATACAAGAAGTGGCTGTTGTACTTCATTAGTGCCCTACTGGTGCCAAGCTATTTCTAGCACCTGTGCATGACACCCTCCTGCTCTGTTTTTAGTAAGCTATAATAATAGCAAAAAATGCTGCCATTTAGTGGCATACAAGAAGTGGCTGTTGTACTCCATTAGTGTCCCACTGGTGCCAAGCTATTTCTAGCACCTCTGCATGACACCCTCCTGCTCTGTTTTTAATAAGCTATAATAATAGCAAAAAATGCTGCCATTTAGTGGCATACAAGATGTGGCTGTTGGACTTCCATTAGTGCCCCACTGGTGCCAAGCTATTTCTAGCACCTCTGCATGACACCCTCCTGCTCTGTTTTTAATAAGCTATAATAATAGCAAAAAATGCTGCCATTTAGTGGCATACAAGAAGTGGCTGTTGTACTCCATTAGTGTCCCACTGGTGCCAAGCTATTTCTAGCACCTTTGCATGACACCCTCCTGCTCTGTTTTTAATAAGCTATAATAATAGCAAAAAATGCTGCCATTTAGTGGCATACAAGAAGTAGCTGTTGTACTCCATTAGTGCCCCACTGGTGAAAAGCTATTTGCAGCACCTCTGCATGACACCCTCCTGCACATTTTGCTACGCTAATTTTATAGCAAACTCAGGGAATTCCTTGCTGCATTTGATCATTCGGAGGGATAGAAAGTGAGGCTTCCTTTACTGTCCTGGTACCCACAGAACACGGCCCCTGTACCCACCTGTCCACTTTTGCAACGCTATTTAATTTGCCCAAAGAGATAACTTTTTCTGCCTTCCTAAAATTGTCTGTAATACCAAGTTAGAGATGGGCAATGAGCCCCATAGGGGTGAATGAGCCCCATGACTATCGGGAGGGTATAGGGTAGGAAGGGGTTAATGTGGAGGGAATAGGGCTGTGTAAGGGATGAAGGGATTGGTGGTTTGGTGAGCGGCGAGGATTGGGCCAGAGGTCATAAGGGGTGGGGAGAGAAAGGGGGGGTTTATAAGGGGCAGTCGTTAGCAGTACCTCCTCTTTGCCGTGGGTGCCATTTCGTGTGTGGTCAGCATCGCCGGTTCCAGAATGGCTGACCTCGCCGCGCTGTTGGAGTGGGTCCGTGGAGCCTCCGAAGTCCTGGGGGTGGATGTGGTGCGGGAGCAGCTGCGTGCGGCCTGTGGGGACGGAGCGCTGGTGCCTTCAGCTGTGGCTGCAGCGGCAGCACCTGGACCTGTGCTGCGTGCTCGGCGGTCGCGGCCGCCGGAGCGTTACTCCCCCAGCGGGAGGGGAGCGAGATCTAGGAGCCCCTTGCGGGACCCTCCGGGACAGGGGAGCCCTCACCAGCATGCAGGAGCTTCGCCGGCCTCCGGGAGGAATCCTCATCGGAGATCCCGCCGGCCGGAAGTGGGCGGAGCTTATGTGCGGCCTACTTCCGGTCCGCGGGCGGCAAGGCCCCGGACCAGATTTACAGCAGCCCCCGGTGATGTGCCGGCCGGGGGCGGTGCTCAGCTGATGACGATGCCGTTGGGGACTCCCTGCAGACGGCAGGGGAGGCGCTCAGACAGTGCAGCACAGGAGCTGCAGATCGCCAGCCGAAGGGCTGGGGAGGAGGGGTCCGGCAATCGGCGGGGCGACAGCGGGCGTTCAGCGGTGACGGTCCCCCCCAGCGAGGATCGTGCTGGGGGGAGGACTCAGCGGCTATCAGAGGGCGAACGGCCGCCCTGCAGTCGGCAGGGTGGGAGACCAGTGGGGACGGCATGTGGAGCCGCAGTGCAAGAGTCGGCCTCGGGATCGTCGTGGGTGGACGGCGGCAGGACGCCGCGTCGGGCGACACGCAAAAGGTCCAGCAGGAAGCGAGTGGAGGAGCAGGGTGCGGTGACCGTGGGGGTTGACGGCCGCCAATTGCAGGCTGTCCCCTTGCTGGTCCCCCCTGAGGTCCTCAGCGGCGATTCGGACTCTGGTGACGAGGATGGAAGCGACAACGCAGCGAGACGGATGGAGCGTCCGGAGAATCATGATACGGCTGTTCCGGATCCGATTCAGAGGCAGCCTGGTGAGAGAACGACGAGTATGCTTAATGTTGCGGGTAGTGTGGGGGGAGGGTCTTATGTGTCTGTGAGTGCGCAGGGCTCTGGGGTTCGGGAGCCGGCGGCGTTACCGGGGGCAGATTTTTGGGGGCAGTTATTGGGGGTGCTGCAGGGGCTGTCGGCTGAGCGAGCAGGTACTAGTGGGTCTGGTTCGCCGGCGGGGGCTTGGGTGGGTCCCTCGGGTGGCGTGCCGCCGGGGGTGGCGGCGCAGAGTATTGCTACGCAGGGAGCTGCAGTGGCGTCAGAAGCAGGGCAGGGGGCAGGGGTTGCGGCCGGGTCGGACGCGGTAAAGGATGGGGAAAAAGAGAAGGAGAAAGAGGATGAGGTGGTGCGGCTAGATGATAGGGCGCGGAGCGAGGTATACGTTTGCTTCGAGAGTCCGTTGGGGGTGCATTTGAAAAAGGAGGTGAGGGAGAAAATCTGGAAAGGGGAGTATGTGGAAATTTTTTCCCTGCTTCCCCTTGAGAAATTTAACTTGGATAAGGTGAAGCCAAGCGATTCAAAAAAGGAGAAGGAGGATGAGGAAAAGAGGAGGTATAGGCTTATTCCCAGGACATTTACCAACTGGTTACAGGCCTTTGCGATCCTAGCCAGTGTCATTGGGGAAAAGGAGCCGGAACATTGTTCCGCACTTTTCGGGTATATGGATTCAATTGGGGAGGCGTATAGAGTGTATGGCGGGTTAGGGTGGTTGAGGTACGATGAACAGTTTCGGCAGCGCAAGGCTCTGCGGGCCGGACTTAAATGGGACCACAAGGACATCTCCTTGTGGATGAGGTTAATGACAGCCCCGGCTCAGCCCTTTCGGGGGGCTGCCGGGGGTTCGGGTACAAGCAACGGGTCCTCGGCGGGTCAGAGAAAGGGAGCCTGCTGGCAATTCAATGAGGGTCAGTGTAAATTCGGGGCCTCGTGCCGTTTCAAGCACGAGTGTTCCGGATGTGGAGGTTCCCATCCGTCGTCCCGGTGCTTTAAGAAAGGAAAAAGTAAGCCTGGGGAGGGGGCTGGAAAAAGGGAGGACGCCGGTGAGGGTAGAGGCGATGCTTCCCTATTTAAGTAGGTATCCGGATGTGCGGGCGGCCGAGTTATTGAGGAAGGGTTTTACTGAGGGTTTTCGGATTCCGTTTGAATCTGGGGCCCCAGTGTTTCGCCCAGGTAACTTAAGGTCCGCAAGGGAACACCCAGAGGTTGTGAAAGAGAAGCTGGACAAGGAGGTTGAATTAGGGAGGATGGCGGGACCGTTTCAGGACCCACCATTTTCCAATCTTCGGATTTCGCCATTAGGGGTGGTTCCCAAAAAAGAGCCGAGGAAATTTCGGCTCATACATCATTTATCCTACCCGGCCGGGTTGTCGGTGAATGATGGGATATCACCGGAGCTGTCAGCGGTTTGTTATGTTTCTTTTGACAGAGCTTTGGATTTGGTGCGGGCGGCCGGGCGTGGGGCCCTGATGGCAAAAGCGGATGTGGAGGCAGCTTTTCGCTTGCTCCCAGTGCATCCAGACAGTCAGCATCTGTTGGGATGTATGTGGGAGGGGGAGTATTATGTGGACCGATGCCTGCCCATGGGATGTTCTATTTCTTGTTCTTATTTCGAGGCATTTAGTTCTTTCGTGGAATGGGTGGTCCGGGACGTGGCGGGGGTTC